>NC_139040.1:48412302-48998699 GCF_964662115.1 Mustela nivalis | reverse complement strand
AAGAAAATGGATGTCTGAAAAAATTGGGGCAGAAGGCTTAGTCTTGGAAAGGTTAATTTGGGAATTTAGGGTGAATATAAGTCAGGGTATATAGAGATTCCAGACCATTAGAGGCCAATAAACATGTGTCATTGTTCCTCCTCTCCCTATCAATTTTATTTTATTTTACTAAATATAGATAAATAGTGAAAGAATCTTGAGTCAGAAATTGGAGAAACTGAAAACTTACATAAGGTTTAAATGGGCTCAATCAATCATTAAGTAAACATCTATCAAGTGTCTCTTAAGGCATAGCCATGATTCAAAGTGTCCTGGGGGATAGATTTAAGAGAGGAGAAGGTATTTATTTTCTTAAGGTATATAATCTACTGTGTAGGACAGCAAGTGTATAAGTACTCTTGAGACAATGTAGTATAAAGAAAATAATAGTCATTTGCATTTCATGGACAATATGGAGTCACTGAAGGTTTTTGAGCTTTGGAATAAAAGGCACAAAGTGGCATTTCAAGAATATAGAAAGTTTAGGAGGCCAGAAAAACAGGAAGTAAGGGAACTATTGCAGTAGTTTAAAATTCAATGATTTTACAAAACAGAGTAAAATAGTGGATAATAAATGAAAAAAAAATATTTCACTGGGGCATAGGTTGAAAATATTGTGTTGAAAAGTTCAAAAGTGTTTAGGTAAAATTTGTTGAAATTGCTATGACCATCTACTAAGTAAAATGATAAATATCTCTAAAATATTCAGGTTAAAAATCTATATTGTCATATGCAATCCATTTGTATATATAGATGACAATTAAAAAATAAAATTTTATCATATTCTTTTTTTAAATTTTAATTTTATTTTTTCAGCATTCCAAGATTCATTGTTTATGCACCACACCCAGTGCTCCATGCAATATATGCCCTCCTTAATACCCACCACCAGGCTTACCCATCCCCCCATGCCCTCCCCTCCAAGGCACTCAGTTTGTTTCTCAGAGTCTCTCATAGTTCATATCCCCCTCCAACTTCTCCCAATTCACTTTTCCTTTCCGTATCCTAATGTCCTCCATGTTCTTCCTTATGCCTCACAAGTAAGTGAAACCATATGATAATTGACTTTCTCTGTTTGATGTATTTCACTCTGTGTAATATCCTCCAGTCCCATTCATGTTGTTTCAAAAGTTGGGTATTCATTCTTTCTGATGGCTGCATTATATTTCATTGTATTTATATGGATCATATATTCTTTTTTTAAATTTTTAATTTTTTTATAAACATATATTTTTATCCCCAGGGGTACAGGTCTGTGAATCACCAGGTTTACACACTTCATAGCACTCACCAAAGCACATATCCTCCCCAATGTCCATAATACCACCCCCTTAGGATCATATATTCTTTATCCATTTGTCTGTTGAAGGACATCTTGGCTCTTTCCACAGTTTGGCAATTGTGGTCATTGCTGCTATGAACATTGATGTACATATGGCCTTTCTTTTCATTACATCTGTATCTTTGGGGTAAATACCCAGTAGTGCAATTGCAGGGTCATACGATAGCTCTATCTTTAATTTTTTGATAAATCTCCACACTGTTTTCCAAAGTGGCTGCACCAACGTGCATTCCCACCAACAGTGTAAGAGGGTTCCCCTTTTTCCACATCCTCTCCAACACATGTTGTTTCCTGTCTTGCTAATTTTGGTCATTCTAACTGCTGTAAGGTGATATCGCAATGTGGTTTTGATTTGAATCTCCCTGATGTCTAATGATTATGAACATGTTTTCATGTGTTTGTTAGCCATTTGCATATCTTCTTTGGAGAAGTATCTGTTTATGTCTTCTGCTCATTTTGTGACACGATTATCTGTTTTGTGTGTGCTGAGTTTGAGGAGTTCTTTATAGGTCTTGGATATCAGCACTTTGTCAGTAGTGTTGTTTGTGAATATATTCTCCCATTCTGTGGGTTGCCTCTTTGTTTTGCTGCTTGTTTCCTTCACTGTACAGAAACTTTTTATCTTGATGATGTCAAAAAAGTTCACTGTTGCTTTTGTTTCCTTTGCCTTTGGAGACATGTATTGAAAGAATTGCTGTGGCCAATGTCACAGGGAAAAAAAAAATATTTCCAGTGGAAAAAAGTCTCTTCAGTAAATGGTGCTGGGAAAATAGCACAGCTATGTAGAGAATAATGAGACTCGACCCTTCTCTTACACCATACACAAAGATAAACTCAAAATGGATATGAAGGACCTGAACATGAGGCAGGAATTTATAAAAAACCTAGAGGCAGGCTTGATCATAATCTATTAAAAATTTATACTTTAAGCTATATTTAGCATTATTTTTATAACCAAGGGATAAGAATGAAAAACAAAGAAAAAGCTGTTGAAATTACATATTTAGAGATAAAAAACATCCATAGGGTGTTATTATGAGCATTTCAATGTAATATGCACCCTTGTAACAAAAAATGAATCACACAAAGTAGGAAGTGAATAAGGACGTGTTGATTGAGTTAGATTATAAGTAATGATGCATATGCTATTGCGATTACAATTGTTGGTAGATGAGAATGAAGATAGTTATACTGTATTTGGTGTGGTAGAAAGTAATGTGGGCATGCTGAATGTCAAAAAAACATTATCTGATTAAGTTATGATATATTCTGCATATATAACAAAATTTAAATAAAAGAAGAGGGAGACAGAGGAGGGAGAAAGGAAAAGCAGAAGAAAGAGGGGTGCGGAAAGGAAAGGGGAAAGGAGAGAAGGATGAGGGAATGGGAAAGGGTGAAGGAGAAAGGAAGGACTGGATGAGGGGGAAGGAAAAAGGAAAGGGAAAAGGATAGAGAAGGAATTGAAGGAGAGACAAAGAAAGGATGCTTCCACTTTAGGAAAGCATAGGCCAAAATCCTGTGGGTGTAATATTTTTTAGCCTGTGTAAATCAATATCCTCAAAATAACATTTTTGCCTTCTAAAATAAAATTAGTGTAGTGACTTTGAACCAAACTTTATGGAATAATAGCTTTCTCTTTTCATTGGCAAATTCCATCTGATAATATTTATAGCACTGTTTAAACTATCAGGTCATATTTATAATAGTGAATATACCCATTTTGAAGATGAAAAAAGTAAACCAACAATAATTCTCAAGAGTGACATATTAGAGAAATGATAGAATCATAAACAGACTTTTTAATATAATGTATCAACCAGCAGTAGTCTCATCAATAACTTCAATGCTTATTTGCATTTTTCTCATAGTCTATCTCTTTCTTGCAAACTCTAATTTTGATCAAGAAATATTACTAATACAATGATATTAAGCACTGTTTTCAAGGAAAGCCAAAAACTCTCCTTCTCTCGGACTTAAGAATTGTTAAATTATCCATCTGAGTATAAGATCGGTTAAAGTATGGAGTAGAAAGATTCATTACTTACATATATGTTATGCTTATCTTTTATATGTGCTAAAATTTTATTTCAAAATAAAGAAAAAATAAGTGAAATAAGTGTTCAACTCCAGAGGTTGGAAAGAGAACAAAAGAAAACCACAAAACAGATGAGAAGGAAGAATATAATGATGATGATAAAATAAATGAAACAGGGGCACAACATCAAAACAACAAACAGTAGAGACATTCAAATAATTAAAAGGCAGTCTTTGAAAAGATGAATTATATAGACAGAGCTTTAGCAAGATAATCAAGAAAAAAAGAAGAAGAAACATAAATAAACAAAATACTTTAAAATAAGTTTAAATTAACAGTAGATAAAATTGGTTTGAAGTATTATAAATATATGTGCTAAAAACACACAGGGACACCTGAGTGGATCAGCAGGTTAAGCCTATGCCTTTGGCTCAGGTCATGGTGTCAGGGTCTTGGGATTGAGCCCCACATTGTGCTCTCTGCTCAATAAGGAGCCTGATTCCCCCTCTCTCTCTGCCAGCCTCTTGGCTTACTTGTGATATCTCTCTGTGTCAAATAAATAAAATCTTTAAAAAAATAAAATGTGGACATCTAGATAAAATAAAGTAACTTGTAGAAAGACATAAAATACTAAAAATGCTGCGTGAATAAAAGAAAACTTTCGCACACCAAAACCATGATCCATTATATACACACACACACACACACACACACACACACATATATATATGTGTATATGTATATACATATACACACATAGATATACTTATACTATATACATATACATATACATATATAGGTATACATATACCTATGTGTGTATATGTATTTACACATATATGTATATACACATACATATACGTATATATGTATGTATATATAATCTGTATTCATCAAAATTTAAAAATCCTTCACTGAAAAATCCTATTAAGTTGATCAATATAGAGGTATGGGCTAGAAGAGGTTATTTGCAAACAATTTGTCCAATAGAGTATTATTACCTGTATTATATAATTAACTCAAATTTCAAAAGAAAAAGAAAACAAGGAATCTAATCAGACAATGGATAAAAAACATAAACATCTCATTGAAAAGAATTTTTGGATCACAAATAAACAGTGAAAAGATGTTCAACATCACTATTCTTTATGGAAATCAAAAGAAGACCATGATGCTATATTACTACACATGCATCAGAACAGTTAAAATTAAAATGATAGATAGATGGATAGGTAGAGATATAGATACAGATAATATTAAATGCTGGAAAGAATGTGAAAAAACTAGATCTCTTATACATTGTTGGTGGGGTGGTAAAATAGTATAGCTACTTTGGAAAATAATCTGTCAGCTCCTCAAAAAATTTACCAAAAAGTTAACACAAAAAGTTAAATAATATGACCTAAAATTCCATTCCTGTGTATACACCCAAGGAAATTCAATACATATTACCACACAAAAATGTGTATGGAAATATTCATAGAAACTTTCATTAAGAATAGTCAAAATATGTAAAAACCCAAATGTCCATCAATGTGTAAGTAATAAAATAAATTGGTACATATCTGTACCAAAGAATAATACTCAGCAATAAAAAAAAAAAAAACTATTGATGCATGCAACTTGATGGATCTTCAAAGTGTTATACTGAGTGAAAAAGCCAATCTCAAAAGATTACATACTGCATTACTGTATTTGTTCAATGTAATAACAATCAAAATAACCAAATTATAGAGATAGAGAACAGAGAAGTAGTAGCTGCCAGGGTTTATGACAATACGTAGGTGAAGGGCAGAGTAGGTGTGACAATAAAGGGGTGACATGAAGGATTTTTGAGGATTTGGAACAGTTCTATATTTTGACTGTGATGCTTGTTACAAGAATCTACACATGTGATTAAAAAAGTGCATAGAATTAAACACACACATGAGTGCATGTAAAACTGGTCCAAATAATGTCTGTGGATTTTACGAATATCAGTTTCCTGTTTTTGGTATTGTACTCTGGTTACACAAACTGTTAACCATTGAGGAAAATTGGAGAAAACACATGGGATCTCTACTATTTTACAATTATGTATGAATCTATTATTTTTTAAATTAAACTTTAAAAAAACTTTAAAATCAAAACAAAACAAGCAAATATAGATCCTTGGAATATGACTGTAAAAATAAAATTTAAAAAAATTTAAAAAGTAGTTGACAAGATAAAGTTGGTTGAAAAAAGAAAGAAAAATTTTAAAAAGGTTGATATCCAGGATCTATAAAGAACTCCTCAAACTCAACACACACAGAACAATCATATCAAAAAATGGCAGAAGATATGCACAGACACTTCTCCAATGAAGACATAAAAATGGATATCAAACACATGAAAAAATGTTCAACATCACGAGCCATCAGGGAGATTCAAATTAAAACCACATTGAGATACCACCTTATTCCAGTTTAGCAAGACAGGAAACAACATGTTTTGGAGGGGATGTGGAGAAAGGGGAACACTCTTACACTGTTGGTGGGAATGCAAGTTGATGCAGCCTCTTTGGAGAACACTGTGGAGATTCCTCAAGAAATTAAAAATAGAGCTTCCCTATGATCTTGCAATTGCACTACTCGGTATTTACCCCAAAGATACAGATGTAGTGAAAAGGAGGGACATCTGTACCTCAATGTTTATAGCAGCAATGGCCACAGTCGCCAAACTGTGGAAAGAACCAAGATGCCATTCAACGGACGAATAGATAAGGAAGATGTGGTCCATATACACTATGGAGTATTATGCCTTCATCAGAAAGGATGAATACCCAACTTTTGTAGCAACATGGATGGGACTGGAAGAGATTATGCTGAGTGAAATAAGTCAAGTGGAGAGAGTCAATTATCATATGGTTTCACTTATTTGTGAAGCATAACAAATAGCATGGAGGACAAGGGGAGTTAGAGAGGAGAAGGGAGTTGAGGGGAATTGGAAGGGGAGATGAACCATGAGAGACTGTGGACTCTGAAAAACAATCTGAGGATTTTGAAGGGGCAGGGGGGGAGGTTGGGGGAACCAGGTGGTGGGTATTGGAGAGGGCACGGTTTGCATGGAGCACTGGGTGTGGTGCAAATACAATGAATACTGTTATGCTGAAAATTAAAAAATAATAATAAAAAAAGAAATAAAAAAAGAAAAAGGTAAGAAAAAAAGAAAAAATCTTAATAATTAAATTTGAAAGACTAAAGAATCATGGGGAAAAAGCCATGAATTCTATGTGCTATAATCTCCTAGCACTGGAGTATTGTGGTTCTCATTGGTAAACTTGGTCTTGGCTGGATGTTCTTGCTGATCTTCTGGGGGAAGAGCACATTGCATTGATTCTCAAACATCTTTGCCTCAGGCGGAATTGCACCACCCTTGCAAGGTCTCAACCTAAGTAATCTGCTTGGATTTTCTCCTGGTAGTGTTCATTCTCTGGATGATTTCCATACAACATTAGAGGATGAGAATGAAAATGGTGGCCTTACAATTCCCTGCCCCACAAGTGCTAGCAGCTCTGGGCCCCACTACTCAATGCACCCTCAGCATTCCTTTCTCCCTGGTCTCCAGCTTGACTCTGTGCTCACCTGGCCTCTGGTCAAGGGTTTCTATCTCTGGCACATGAGCCTGTTTAGACAAACCCAGAAGAGTCCTGTGGCACACTTCCATGCCACTCCTTCTGAGGGTGGAAGGGGAGTCTCCCTGAATCTGCCACTTTTTGTGAGCAGGGGCCTGACTATGCTGTGGATCATTGTTATGGCAACCCTGAGCTGAGAGCCCACTCTTTGACTCAGTCTTTGCATCCAGCTTCCACACTCTGATACCTGGGTGCTCTGCTGTATTCAGGTACCTTCAGTCTTTCTGTGACCCCAAGAGTTCAGAGACCGCACTGTCTCTGTGAAGGTTCTACCCTCCCACTTAACCACAGGAGCAATGTCCCTCACTGGAGCAGACTTCTAAAAGTTCTGATTTTGTGCTCTGTTGCTCTATCACTTCCTGGTAGCTGGCTGATGGACTCTCACTCCCCCACTGCCAAAGTCTATCTTCCTGTATATAACCTCAGATTCACTTCTCTGTATGTCTTACCTCCAGAAAGTAGTCTTTTTTCTATTAATAGAGTTGCTGCTATTCTTTAATAGCAACTATTTAAGAGAGTTCTCACTCTCCTGGTGAGTTTGCAGGTATTTAGAATGAATGGTTTGATAACTAGCTGAATTCCTGGGACCAGATGAAATTTAGGTCTCCTACTCCTCTGCCATCTTGGAGTCCTCTCCTTCAGTTAATTTTTATGTATAGTGTTAGGTAAAATTCCAACTTCATTCTTTTGCATGTGGATATACAGTTTTCCCACGATCATTTGTTTAAAAGACAATCCTTTCCCATTGAATTTCTTGGCACCCTTGTTTAAAATCATTTGACCATATTCCACATACTGCATGTATTGCATGAAGCACTGGGCGTGGTGCATAAACAATGAATTCTAGAACACTGAAAAGATATAAAATAAAATAAAATGAAAAAAATTAGTAAAATAATCTGGCCATATATATGAGGATTTATTGCTGGGCTTTCTATTTTATTCCATTGGTTAATGCGTCTATTTTTATGCCAGTACCATACTGTTTTAATTATCATAACTTTGTAGTAATTATTGAAATTAGTAAGTTTGGGACACTTGGGTGTCTCAGCAGGTTAAAGCCTCTGCCTTCAGCTCAGGTCATAATCTCAGGGTCCTGGGATCAAGCCCCGCATCAGGCTCTCTGTTCAGCAAGGAACCTGCTTGCTCCTCTCTCTGCCTGCCTCTCTGCCTACTTGTGACCTCTGTCTCTATCAAATTAATAAGTAAAATCTTAAAAAAAAGAAATTAATAAGTTTGAGTCCTTCAACTTCATTCTTTTTCAAGATTGTTTTGATTATTTGGGCCCCCTTGAATCTCCATATAATTTTAGGATGAACTTTTCTAGTTCTGCAAAAGATGCCATTGGGATTTTTATAGGGATTTCATTGAATCTATAGATTGCTTCAGGTAGTATTGGCATTTTAATAGGGGTAAGTCTTCTATTACATGAGCATGGGACTCTCCATTTATTTATATTTTATTTAATTTCATTCAGCAATGTTTTGTAATTTTCATTTTACAAGTCTTTTAACTTTTTAATTCCTAAGTATTTTATTTTTTAACACTATTTTAAATGAAATTGTTTTCTTAGTTTACTTTTGAGGTTGTTTACTGGTCATGTAAAGAAGAAAAGCTTATTTTTGTTCATTGACTTTGCATCCTGCAACTTTCCTGAATTTATCAGTTCTAATGTTTATCTTTCCTTTCCTTTCCTTTCCTTTCCTTTCCTTTCCTTTCCTTTCCTTTCCTTTTCTTTCTTTCTTTCTTTCTTTCTTTCTTTCTTTCTTTCTTTCTTTCTTTCTTTCTTTCTTGTAGATTCTTTAGAGTTTTCTACATATAAGATCATATCATCTGTAAACATTGTTTTACTTTTTCCTTTTAGATTTGGATGTTTTTTTTTTTTTCCTTTTCCTTGTCTAATTGCTCTCTGGTTGTGAGTTTTAATACTATGGTGAATAGAAATGGTGAAAGCAGACAACCTTGCCTTCTTTCTCATCTTTTTTTTTTTTTTAATGATTTTATTTATTTATTTATTTGACAGACAGAAATCGCAAGTAGGCAGAGAGGCAGGCAGAGAGAGAGGAGGAAGCAGGCTCCCTGCTGAGCAGAAAGCCTGATGTGGGGTTCCATCCGAGGACCCTGGGATCATGACCTGAGCCAAAGGCAGAGGCTTTAACCCACTGAGCCACCGAGGCGCCCCCTTCTTTCTCATCTTAAAGGAAACATTTTTAGACTTTCATTATTGAGTATAATATTTGTTATGGGTTTTTCATATATGGCTTTTATTATGTTGAGGCAGTTTCCTTCTGTATTCCTAACGTGTTGGGGTTTTGTATCATGACATGGCATAGGATTTTGTCAATTGATTTTTCTTATCAATTGAGGTAGTCATGTTTCTTTTTTTAATTTATTCTGTTAATGTGGTATAATATGTTGTTCAATTTTCATATGTTGAACAGTCCTTGCATTCTAGGAAAAATTCCGACTTGGTCATAATGTATAATCCCCTGATATGCTATTGAATTGTGTTTCCTAATGTTTAATTAAAGAATTTTACATCAGTTTTCATAAGGGATATTGATTTGTAGTTTTCTTGTAATGTCTTTATCTGATTTTGTTATTAGGGTAATGCTGACCTCATAGGATGAGGTAGAAAGTGTTCCCTCTTTTTCTATTTTCTAGAAGTATTGGAGAAAAAAATAGGATTAGTTCTCTCTTTAAATGTTTGGTAGTATTCACCAATGAAGCCATTAGTTCCAGGGCTTTCTTCATCTATCAGATTTTTTTTTTAATTTATTCATAATTCAGTCTTAGTAGGTTTTGTGTTTCTTGGAATTTGTCTATTTTATCTAGTTTATTCTAGTTTTTGGAGTATAGTTGTTCATAGTAATCCTATATCCTTTTAATTCTTGAAGAATCAGAAATAATATCCCCATTTTTATTTTTTATTTTAGCAGTTTGGGTCTTCTCTCTGTTTTCTTAATTTAGCTAAAGTTTTGTCAATTGTGTTGATCTTTTTGAAGAAATAACTTTTGGTTTTGTTGATTCTCTATTGTTTTCTTATTCTCTATCTCTTTTATCTCCCCTCTAATCTTTGTTATTTCTTTCCTTCTGCCAGCTTTTGGTTATTTTTTTTTTCTTTTTATTCTAGATCTCTAAGTTATAAAGTTAGGTTTCTGATTTGAGATTTAAGATTTTACCTGCTTTCTAATTTGCTCATAAATATAAATTTCCCCCAGAACTGTTTTTGAGTATCCCCTAAGTTCCATTGTGTTGGTTTTCATTTTCATTGCTTTCTAAGTATTTCCTAATTTCCCTTGTGATTTTTTTTTCTTTGACCCATTGGTTGTCTAGGAGTGTGATGTTTAATTTCCACAATTTGTGTATTTAAAAAATTTTCCTTCTGTTTTTGTTTTCTAATTTCATCCTGTTTGTGGTTGAAAATACTTTGTATGATATCTTTGTAAATATATTGAGATGCAATTTGTGGCACAAATATGATCTATCCTGCAGAATGCATGTGCATTTGAGACTGTGTATTCTGTTGTTCTTGGGTTGACCACTATGTATATGTCTGTCATATCTAATTGGTTTATTATGCTGTTGAAGTTCTTTCTTTCCTTATTTATTTTTACTGGTTATTCTATCTGTTATTGAAAGTGGGGTATGGAAATCTTCAACGACTATTGTGGAACTATTTCCTCTATCAATTCTGTCAACTTTTCTTTATATATTTTGAGAAAACTGTTATCAGGTGCATTTATGTTTATAATTGTTACATTCTTGCTGCATTGTATCTTTTATTAAAATACAATGTCCTTCTTTGTCACTTGTAAACTTTTTTACTTTAAAGTATATATTTTTTGATATTAGTATAACCAACCCTGCTTTCTTTGGTTGCTGTTTGTATAGGATATATTTTTTCATTTGTTCATTTTCAATCCATTTTTATCTTTGAGCATAAACTGACTTTCTTGCAGACAGTATATAATTGAATCACCTTTTTTTTTATCCATACTGCCAATCTGTCTTTTAACTGGAGAGCTTAATTCATTTACATTTGAAGGTATTACTAACTTGAGGAAGATGATGGAGTAAGAGGACTCTAAATTCACCTCATCTGAGGGACACAACTAGGTAACACACTCAGATCAGTGTAAATAATGCAGGAAAAAATCCTGGAAGAACAAACTCTACTACTAAATGTAGAGAAGAGGCCACATTAAAGAGGTTAGGGAGGGTGGGGACATGTTAGTGAACTAAATGGACTTGTTGAGCTGTCCCTAGGAAGGAGGAATCTATGGGCACAGATAGGAGAGATAAATAGACCATTACACTGGGGAAGACAAATCTCCTTAACATTTGGATTTTAAAACCAGAGGGGCTGTATTTTATGAATTCTTACAGCTTGTGGGACTTAAAACCTGAAATTTTAAAGATCAGCAGGCTCAGTTTAGGGAAAGATAGAAGAGGAAGACAAAACTGTCCCTGTACTTAAAAAGACAGCACAAGAACAACCCAAAAAGATATGGCATAGAAGCAGCAGTTTGAAAAATGCCTGAAGTATATAGGAGAGAGTGCTGTTTACTCATCTTAGAGCCTGTCCTAAAGGGACAGAGATTATTGGAAGTCTCCTCGAGGAACAAAGGATCTGGGAGATGCCTTTTCCCTCCCCTGAACAAACATAAACATTCATTCACTGATGAGAATCAGTGTGGCACCAACTTGTTACCTAATTTACTAACACTGTTCCCTCACCCCCTGCTTTTCAGTGGATCTGCACCCTCATGTCAGGCCTGCTTCAGTCCCATAGAGTAGGTCCCTTCCTACAGGAGACGAGTGGCCCCCAAATATTACTAACAATTCTATCTCCCACCCCTGCATGCTTTGCTGATCTGCCCCCCTTAAGCTGAGCCAGCCTCAGTCCTGGAGACAGCAGATGCCCCCACACAAAGAAATGACATGCAAACCTTACAAATACCACATGTTCCTCCTCCATGCATGTTGTAGATCAGTCCCATCCAACACGTTCTTGGATGGAGCTCATCTAAAATGATACCAAAGTTTGGCAGTGGGCAGGCAATGCTGAAAGGACCAGAACCACTCTAAAGTGACTCCTACTTGAAGTAAAGGAAAAGATAACCACACATACCAGACTGTGGCTCCAATAGTGGGCTGACGGTAGACAACTAGTCTCATTGCAGACCCTGCCCACCAATGAAAGATTCTCAGAAGACAACACAGGGAATGAACCTGGCAGTTTGGGGCTATTTCATCTCTGGCAAATGTTTGATTGGTCTCAATTCAAGACCAAGTTGGTCCCAGGCTGACTAACTAATACTGCAGGAACCAAACACCACCCATAATGGGCAAAGAGAGTCATGGAAGATGACTTGACTGAAAGAAAAAGCAGCTTAGCCACAACAGGAAGGTGCATGCAATACACATAAAAGTCTTACCTGAAGGGCCAGGTTCTGGTGAACAGGGGACACTACACTGCCAGGCACTACAAGACTTCTTCTTCATAAGGCCACTGTTTTCAAGAGCAGTTAAATATAGTGGATTTCCTAACACAGAGAAAGAGATCCAGAGAGTCAGACCAAATGAGGAGAACGAGGAATATGTCCCAAATGAATGAACAGAACAAAATCAGGAAAAGACCTAAGCAAAATGGAGACAAATAATATGACTAATAGAGAATTTAAAGTAATGATCATAAAGACACTCACTGGAAATGAGAAAGGAGTGAAGGACATCAGTGAGACCCTTAACAAACAGATAAAGAACCAGAGATGAACACAATAAATGAAATTAAAAATACACTGGACAGGATAAATATTAGACTAGAGGAAGCAGAAGAATGAATCAGCTACCTAGAGGACATAGTATTCAAATGTAATTAAGCTGAGTACGTGTGACCAAAAAAAATACATATATATATATATATATATATATATATGTGTGTGTATATATATATATATATATGCATGCAAAATGAGAATAGATTTAGGGAACTAAATGATTCCATCAAGCATAATAACATTCACATTATAAGGATCCCTGAAGGAGAAAAGAGAGAAAAGAGGGGAGAAATTCTATTTAGAGAAATAATAGTTGAAAATTTCCTGTATCTGGAAAAGGAAGAGGAACCCTAGATTCAGGAAGCACAGAGATTTTCTCCCAAATTGCCTAAGGAATTCGACACCAAGACATATAGCAATTAAAATGGCAAAAAGTAGTGATAAATAAAGAATTTTTAAATGAGCAAGAGAAAAGGAAAAAAAAGTTATATACAAGATAAAACAGAAGAGTCTATGAACATTTTTTATATCAGAAACATTGAAAGACAGAAAAGTGGCATAATATATTCAAAGTGCTGAAAGAGAAAAATCTACAGCCAAGAATATTCTATCCAGTGGGGCTATCATTCATAATAGAAGGAGAGATACAAAGTTTCCCAGGGGCACTGGGTGGCTCAGTGGATTAAGCATCCAAATCTTGGTTTCAGCTCAGGTCATGATCTCAGGGTCATGAGATCAAACCCTGTGTCATGCTGTGTGTTCAGTGGTAGTCTGCTTGAGATTCTTTTTCTCCCTTTCCATCTGTACCTTCCCCCATCTCTCTGTCTGAAATAAATAAATCTTTACAGAAGAAAGAAAGAAAGAAAGAAAGGAAAGAAAGAAAGAAAGAAAGAAAGAAAGAAAGAAAGAAAGAAAGAATTAATTCCAGGGGGGAAAAAAAGAAAGTTAAGAATTTATGACTACTAAGCCAGCACTACAAGAAAAATTAAAGGGGAGTCTTTGAGTGGAAAGGAAAGACCATAAGCAAGAGTAAGAAAAGAATGAGTCACAAAAGAAGTAAAAATAAGTATATCTTTAAAAATCAGTAAAGTGTATTACAAAATAAAATGATGTACGGGAACCTGGGTGGCTTAGTCAGTTGAACACCTGCCTTTGGATCAGGTCATGATCCCAGAGACCTGGGATTGAGCTCCACATTGGGCTTCTTACTCAGTTGGGAGCCTGCTTCTCCATTTCTCTCTACCTGCTGTTCCCCCTGCTTGTGCTCTCTCTATAATAAATAAATAAATCTTTAAAAAAGATCTAAATTATGACACCATAAACCTAATAAATGAAGAGGAGAGGAGTAAAGAGTGGGTTTAAAATTAAGCAACCATCGACATAATGTAGACTGCTATATGCAAAGGATGTACAAAATTAATGGTATCCACAAATCAAAAGCTAGTAGTAGATATTCAAAGAATGAAAAGAATGCAATCCAAGTATTATCACCAAAGAAAGCCACCTATTAATGACAGAAGAGAGCAAGGGAAAAGAGGGATGGAGAAGAACCACAAAAAAACAACCATAAAACAAGGAGCAAAATGGCAATAAATGCATACCTATCAATAATTTCTTTGAATGTAAATGCACCAAATTCTCTAATCTAAAGACATAGGGTGATGAAATGGATTAAACAACAGTAACAAATTAGATCCATCTATATGCTGTCTATAAGAGACTCATTTCAGGCCTGAAAGACATGCCGAATGGAAGGGAAAGGATGGGGAAAAATATATCATGCAAGTTGATGTGAAAACTAAGCTGGGAGGGGTGCCTGGGTGGCTCATTTGGTTAACTGTCTGCCTAAAGCTCTGGTTATAGTCCCTGGAACCAGAGATTGAGTCCTGCATCAGGCTCCCTGTTTGGTGGGGAGTCTGCTTCTCCTTCTGTTCCTCCCCCTGCTTCTTCACTCTCTCTCTCTCTCTCTGATAAATAAATAAAATCTTAAAAAAAAAAAAGGAAAACTAACCTGGAGTAGCAACACTTATATTGGACAAAACAGACGTAAAAACAAAGACTGTAACAAGGGATAAAGAATGACACTATATAATCATGAGAAAAGAAGATATGACAAAAGAAGATATGACAATTGCAAATGTTTATGGATCCAATATAGAAGCATCAAAATACATAAAGTAGCTAATAACAAACATTAAAAAAGTAAATGATAGTAAACAATAATAGTAGGGGACAATAAAAAGAAAAAAAGAAAACCTAACATCAATGGACAGATAATCCTAACAGAAAAATCAATAAGGAAACAGTAACTTTGAATGACACACTGGACCAGTGGATTCAACTGATAAATTCAGAACATTCCATTCTAAAACAGTAGAATGAACATTCTTTTCAAGAGTACATGGAACAGTCTCTAGATCACATATTAGCCCACAAAATAAGTGTCAAAAATTAAAAAAAAAAAACATTGAAGCCATAGCAAATATCTTTTCTGACCACAATGCTATGGAACTAGAAGTCAACCACAAGAAGAAATCTGGAAAGAGCACAAATACATGGACGTTAAATCACATGCTACTAAACAATGAATAGGTCAACCAAGAAATTAAAGAGAAATTTAAAAAAAATACATTGATACAAATGAAAATGAAAACACAGCAGCCCAAAATCTTTGGGATCTAACAAAAGAGGTTGTAAGAAGAAAATTTATAACAATACAGACCTACTTTAAGAAAAAAAAAACTCAAATAAACAACTTAAACTTACACCTAAAGGAGATAGAAAAAGAAGAAAAAGCAAAACCTCAAACCTGCAGAAGGAAGGGAATATAAAAATTAGAAGAGAAATAAGTGATATAGAAACTAAAAAACAAAAACAAAGAAAACCAATAAAACAGATCAATGAAACCAGGAGTTGGTTCTTTGAAAAGATCAACAAAGCTGATAAATTTTTAGACAGATTCCTCAAGAAAAAAAAAAAAAAAAGAAGAAGAACAAAGAAGATCAAAACAAACAAAATCACAAATGAAAGAGAAGCAAGGACAACCAATATCACAGAAATACAAAAATTATAAGAATATTATGAAAAATCATAATTATAGCTTTATTGCAACATTATTTATAATAATCTAATTATGGAAACAGAACAAGTGTGCCCCAATAGAGGATTAATAAAGAAGATGTGTATATGTATATACACACATTCACACAAACACACACACACAAACACAACCTCACAATGCAATTATTCAGTCATTAAAAAGAATGAAATCTTGCCATTTACAACATAGATGGATCTAGAGAATATAAAGTTAAATGTCAGAGAGAGACAAATACTGTATGATTTAACTCATATGTGGAATTTTTGATATGAAACAAACAACAAAAGAAAAAAATTAATAAGCAAGAAAACAGACTCTTAAACAGATGGTTGCCAAAAGGGAGGTTGGTGGAGGTGATAGGTCAAATAAGTGAAGGGGATTAAGAGTCCACTTCTCTTGATAAGCACTAAGTAATACATAGAATTCTTGAATCAGTATATTGTACACCTGAAACTAATTTAACACTATATATTAACTATACCAGAAGTAAAATGTTAAAAAAAAAAAGCAAAGTTGTTACAGATAAAGAGGGACTTATTTCAGTCCTTTTGATGTTGTCTATAGGATTCATAGCTTTTCTGTCCCTCATCCTACATTACTGTCTCCTTTTGTGCCTAGCTGATTTTTTAGTGAAACACTTTAATTCCTTTTTCATTTCCTTTTATATTTATTCTGTAACTATTATCTTTGTGGTTCCCACAGGGATTACATTGAGTAACCTAAAGTTAAAATATTCTAATTTGAATTTACACTAGCTCAACTTCAATAACATACTAATATCTGCTCCTATATAGCTCCTTCCCCATCTTTCAGTTATTATTTAATTTTTATTAGTGACACAAATTTACATTTACATTTACATTAGAGACATCTTTTATTTATATTTTGAGACTTAATTTACATCTTTACTTATTTATATTGTGTCCTAAAACATAAACTACTCATTGTTTTTGTAATGTGTTAGTTTTTCAAATTATGTAGGAAAGATAAAGTTACAAATCATTTTTATAATAATACTAACTTGTATAGTTGCCCATGTAAAATTTATCCTTACCAAGATCTTTATTTCTTCATAAGATTTCAAGTTATTATTTAGTGTCTTTTTATTTCAAATTGCAGGATTCCATTTAGCAATTCTTACAGGGCAGTCTAGTGGTAATGAACTCCCTCAGTTTTTGTTTTTCTGGGAATATCTTAATTTGTTCCTCACTTTTGAAAGACAGTTTTACTAGTTAAAAGATTCTTGGTTGACAGTTTTGTTTGTTTGTTTTTGTTTTGTTTTGTTTTGTTTTCACTTTGGATATATCATCCCACTACCCTCTGGCCTCCAATGTTTCTGATAAGAAATCTGCTTATAATCTTAGTGAATATTCCTTGTATATGATGAGTTGCTTTTCTCTTGCTGCATTAAAGATTCTTTGTCTTAGAACAGTTTGATTATAATGTGCCCCAGGGTGAGTCCCTCTGAGTTCATCTTTAAGTTTGTTGAACTTCTTTGGAGGTTTACATTCATGTTTTCATCAAATTTGGGAAATTTTTAAACATTCGTTCTTAGAATATTTTCTCTACCCTTTTCTTCTTTTGGGATTCAGACCATCATATGCTGGTGCACTTGATGGTGTCCCATGATCCCTTAAGCTCAGTTCACTTTTCTTGAATTTTGTTTCTGTTCCTAAAAAGTTATAATTCCAGTTTTATTATCTTAATATTTATTGATGCTTTCTTGGGTTTGTTGAAATCTGACTTTGAATTTCTCTAGTATCTTCATTTTAGTTATATTTTTCAGTTTAAGAATTTTTCTTCTGTTTCTTAAGTTTTCTCTATTTACTGATACTTTTTCATTTCATTAATACATCATTTTCTTGACTTCCTCAAGATCTTCCTTTAGTTTTGTGAATATCTTTAAGACTGTTTTAAAAACTGTGTGTAATAGGTCTTCCATCTTGTCCTTCCCCAGCACAGTTCTGCTTTTTTATATTTTTTTAAATGTGGCCTCTGAGTAGGCTTTATTTTCCTTTTTCTTCATATGTTTTGTGATTTTTTGTTGTTATTAAAAAAAACTATACATTTGAAAAAAATATATATGGCAACTCTGGAAATTAGATTCTTCTACCTAGGGTTTTGGATTTTTTGTTTGCTTTTGTTTTATTGTTATCATCTGCCTTTGTACTTAAGATCAGCCTAATGTGGAAACTTAAGGTCTTCTCAGATATTTTCTGATTCTGTAGCTTTCCCTGGTCATACAGAATGACTTTCTAGTTCTTTTGTATGTGCAGTTGCTTTTGAACAACTTATTCTTTAATATCTGGCTATCAAAGGGGGGAAAACAGAATAGAGAAAGAAAGAAAATGGTGCTGGTCCTTTAAATTCCCTAGAAGTCACTTTATTTGGAAGGAGGGATGTTTGTAACAATGGTGGTGGTGGTGTAAAAATTTCTGCCACTTCTGTATCTACATCTTCATCATTTGAGTCAATAATCAGTGACTAGGACATAAACTCCATATATCTGAAGGATAAGTCCTTATTGCCCACCCTGGTTCCCACAAGCTTTGTGTAAGTTGCTCTAGGAACACCTACACAGTTGTCCTCCATGGTGGTCGGGGTGTGGTTGGGAGATGCTGAGCTACAAACTAGAATTAGTCACACTTTACCATTGAAGGCTTCCCCTAAAACTTGAAACCCTTCAATAGACTGCAGAATTCCAAAACGGTTACCTCAGGTAGATCCAACCAATGCAATTATTGCCTACGTAGAGAGATAGGTTCCTGGTGCTTCCTACTCTGCCATCTTCCCAGAATCCCTCTAATCCATCAAATTTTATTTTGGCCTCTTAATACTTTCTTTATTTCTTTCCCTCTCAAACATGCTTCATCTATGTTTATCTCCCTTGTCACTGGCCTTTTCTGCATCATTTCACTTGTAGACTTTAAGATTGCTAGAAAAGTATCAGGAATATAATTTATACCCCCATCTTCTGAGTTATTGGTGTTCAATAAAGAAATAATTACAGTAGAAGATTATCCCAAGATTGAAAATTATAAACAGGCAGATCTTACTTTACATATCTACAGATACTTAGGTAAATTTTGATCACAGTTTTCTTTATTCCAAAGGACAATGTCATAGAGAGAAGTATGTTTGCTCTCATATCAAAGGTAGAATTTATGACACTTGCAGTGAGGAAAACAGAATGAGTTAAAATCTGAGGTACAGGGGTACACTCACTCTTTATTTCCTGTGTCCATCATGTATACACAGAGAGCAAAACCTCATTAACCCAAAACTTCCTTAGTTTGGAACCTGTAATAATGTCAATGCCTGACCTAAGTATATGTCTGTATTGTGTACACACACACACACACACACACACACACACACACACAGTCTGCTCAACAAACAGATAAATAAAACTAAGTGAGAAGATTAAATGGATCCTTAATTTTGCTGAATCTTTTGTATACAATTAATGCTCTAATCATACATGATTATCTGCTCACTAAAGCTATTATATAATTCTGTTAAGACTTGAGGCCAAGTTCTCTCCACTTCTCCCTTGAGGTGATTAAACTGCTTTTAGTTTAACATTTTATTTACTCAGCTTGGACTTTCCCTCCAAAGAACTGATGTATTAGTCTGTCTGGACCAATTTGAATGGATTTGACAATCTAGACATGAGTGCATACACTATCCTGTATGGCCAAATGATAATATGAATTGTCAGGGTTTAGCCAGAAAATTCTTTCTTTCCCCACTACAATACTGTTTAAAAAAATAAAAATCTTTTCATGGTATTGTTTTCACAATGAAAAATTGTTTCTATACATGAAGTTTAAATACACTTTATTTATTATGGGCTATGAATGCACTCTGTACCACAGTACTCCCTAATGAGAAGTCAGCCACTCCACAGTCTGGGTCTGGTGGGCCAGGACAGTGTAGTCTGCTGGTCTGTAATAGAAAATCAAATAGGTCATTTCACAGCCATCAAACACATGCAGATCTACCTTAATAATTTATACTCCTATATCTTTTACTATATAAAATAATTTCTTACTTTATTAAAATAGTGTTCTCTCTTATATAATCACTAAATTTACATATATGTTACACTTAGTAAAAATATATGAACCAAAATTGCAACAAAATTCTAAAACCATAAACTATCTTTTCAGAATTTTTTCTCTCTCTTGAAAAGCTTCATTGCTTTTAGGATAGGAGATATTACTTCAGAACTCAAGATTTAAAGCAATTCTTCAGCCCATAATAAGGGCAATAAAGCTTTTTATTATAAAAATGACTGTAGGGGCGCCTAGGTGGCTCAGTGGGTTATAAGCCTCTGCCTTCAGCTCAGGTTATAATCCCAGGGTCCTGGGATAGAGCCCCGCATCAGGCTCTCTTCTCAGCAGAGAGCCGGCTCCCCCCGCCCCGCCTGTCTCTTTGCCTACTTGTGATCTCCATCTGTCAAATAAATAAATAAAATCTTTAAAAAATGACTGTAAATATACATAGCAATAATTTCAACAACTCAGAAGTTGTTTAAACTCTACAGTGGGAAATATGAATCTCATGACATTTAGGTGCTATCAAGAATTTGCATTACTCTCTTCACTTATCTCTATAGCAGTGGTGATGTTGAGCTTCAATTATTGTGGATAAATATTCACTAAAGAGAATTATATAACAAATTCTCCCTTAAGTCAAATGTACATGCACAAAAGTGAGAAGGGGAATTTGGAAAATAATATCTCTTTGTCTGAAGTTTTGGTAAAATGTCTATTTCTGTACAAAGGGAAGTGGATAGAGCTTTGACCTGCCAACTGAATTGCAGTTAAAACCAGGGCTCTGGATAAAAGAAATAGCATAGAAAACCATAGTGGTCAGAACCTTCTGGACAAGGGAGCATTCACGTCAATGAATATTAGCCAAAGGTTGTAAGGTTTATAGCAGTTTGCTATGAGGGAAAGGGAGAGGAATTCTCAGAGTTGGGGGAAAGGGGCAATAAAGTTATCTGGTAGAACTGAACTTCTCCTGCTCAAAAATTTTCTTCCTGAAAATCAAATATTACCAAGAGGAACTCCACACCTTCCAAATCTAACCTTTTTTTGTTGTGGTTTTCAGCAGAAATGTTTTCCGATAGAGGTAAGATGCAAGATGTAATTGGTAGAAGTGTACCTTAAAAGCAAACTCCAGCACATATTGAATCTTCTTACTATTTATTCATGAAGGATTTTTTTTTTAAATCCTGATTCTATAGTTCTACTTATCTTTTTTTTTTTTTTTATGGTACTTCCAGTAAGTTTGAGAATGTTATTTTCTTAAGAACTTTCCTGGCTAAAAACAATGAAAAAAAATCTAGATTTAAGGAAAAAATTTGAATTTTCAATATGATTTGAAAATATGAATAAGGTTATTTGGATAATCTACCATGTTTGCTTCAGCAGCACATATACTAAAATTATATGACTTAACTTTAGTTACATTATGTAACTGAGGGTCAGAGTGGTTGAATAAGTATTCAATATTACAAAACTAGAAGTTGTGGAGGAAACTTCATCTGATGGCAGAATTTATCAGAGCCTGCATTTTATGTATTTTGGAAATAACACTGCAGGGTCTTTTATAACTGAACATTTATATTCCTTCATTAACTATTTCTGCTTGATTTTTCAAAAACTCTTTCAGATCTACCCTTTTCTTTCTACTCTTAAAACTATCATCCCTAGAATATAACTATTACAATTCTAGCAAGTCTCCCATCTTCTAGTCTTTCTCTCTTGTTCTTTCAGACATAAAGTCTGTATGTATTGTGAAACTAAAATCATCTTTCTTAAACTTTATTTTCAATAGCTCAACCCATTACTCAGATTACTTAGTGTCATTTAAAAAGGATGGACATTGGAGGACAGTCTTAATTTATACATATAATTCTGGCATAATTCTTAAGTGTTCTCTTTCTTTTTTTCAATATTTTTTATTAATTTTCAGCATAACAGTATTCACTGTTTTTGTACCACACCCAGTGATCCATGCAATCTGTGCCCTCTATAATACCCACCATCTGGTACCCTGACCTCCCACCCCACACCCCTTCAAAACCCTCAGATTGTTTTTCAGGGTCCATAGTCTCTCATGGTTCACCTCCCCTTCCAATTTCCCCCAACTCCCTTCTCCTCTCTATCTCCCCATGTCCTCCACGCTATTTGTTATGCTCCACAAATAAGTGAAACCATATGATAATTGACTCTCTTTGCTTGACTTATTTCACTCAGCATAATCTCTTCCACTCCCATTCATGTTGCTACAAAAGTTGGGTATTCGCCCTTTTTGATGGAGGCATAATACTCCATAGTGTATATGGACCACATCTTCCTTATCCATTCGTCCGTTGAAGGGCATCTTGGTTCTTTCCACAGTTTGGAGACCATGGCCATTGCTGCTATAAACGTTGGGGTACAGATGGCCCTTCTTTTCATTACATCTGTATCTTTGGGGTAAATACCCAGGAGTGCAATGGCAGGGTCATAGGGAAGGTCTATTTTTAATTTCTTGAGGAATCTCCACACTGTTCTCCAAAGAGGCTGCACTAACTTGCATTCCCACCAACAGTGGAAGAGGGTTCCCCTTTCTCCACATCCCCTCCAACACATGTTGTTTCCTGTCTTGCTAATTTTGGCCATTCTAACTGGTGTAAGGTGATATCTCAATGTGATTTTAATTTGAATCTCCCTGATGGCTAGTGATGATGAACATTTTTTCATGTGTCTGATAGCCATTTGTATGTCTTCATTGGAGAAATATCTGTTCATATCTTCTGCCCATTTTTTGATATGATTGTCTGTTTTGTGCGTGTTGAGTTTGAGAGGTTCTTTATAGATCCCTGGATATCAACCTTTTGTCTGTACTGTCATTTGCAAATATCTTCTCCCATTCCTTGGGTTGCCTCTTTGTTTTCTTCATTGTTTCCTTTGCTGTGCAGAAGCTTTTGATTTTCATGAAGTCCCGAAAGTTCATTTTCACTTTTGTTTTCTTTGCCTTTGTAGACATAGCTTGAAAGAAGTTGCTGTGGCTGATATCAAAGAGATTACTGCCTATGTTCTCCTCTAGGATTCTGATGGATTCCTGTCTCAGGTTGAGGTCTTTTATCCATTTTGAGTTTATCTTTGTGTACAGTGTAAGAGAATGGTTCAGTTTCATTCTTCTACATATAACTGCCCAGTTTTCCCAGCACTATTTATTGAAGAGACTGTCCTTTTTCCACTGTTTATTTTTTCCTGTTTTGTCAAAGTTTATTTGGCCATAGAATTGAGGGTCCATATTTGAGTTCTATACTCTGTACCACTGGTCTATGTGTCTGTTTTTATGCCAGTACCATGCTGTCTTGGTGATCACAGCTTTGTAGTAATGCTTGAAATCAGGTAACATGATGCCCCCAGTTTTGTTTTTGTTTTTCAACATTTCCTTAGTGTTTTGGGGTCTCTTCTGATTCCATACAAATTTTTGGATTATTTGCTCCAGCTCTTTGAAGAATACCAGTGGAATATGATCGGAATAGCATTAAAAGTATAGATTGCTGTAGACAGTATAGACATTTTAACAATGTTTATTCTTCCAATCCAAGAGCATGGAATGGTCTTCCATCTTTTTGTGTCTTCTTCAATTTCTTTCATGAGTGTTCTGTAGTTCCTCAAGTACAGTTCCTTTACCTCTTTGGTTATGTTTATTCCCAGGTATCTTATGCTTCTTGGTGCTATAGTAAATGAAATTGATTCTCTAATTTCCCTTTCATATTTTCATTATTAGTGTATAAGAAAGCCACTGATTTCTGTACATTGCCTTTTTATCCTGCCACGTTGCTGAATTGTTGTATGAGTTCTAGTAGTTTGGGGGTGGAGTCTTTTGGGTTTTCCATATAAAGAATCATGTCATCTGCAAAGAGAGAGAGTTTGACTTCTTCATTACCAATTTGGATACCTTTTATTTCTTTTTGTTGTCTGATTGCTGTTGCTAGGACTTCTAATATTATGTTGAACAAGAGTGGTGAAAGTGGGTATCCTTGTCGTGTTCCTGATCTCAATGGGAAGGCTGCAAGCTTTTTCCCATTGAGGATAATATTTGCTGTGGGTTTTTCATAGATAGATTTGATGAAGTTCAGGAATGTTCCCTCTATCCCTATACTTTGAAGCGTTTTAATCAGGAATGGATGTTGGATTTTGTCAAATGTTTTATCTGCATGGATTGAGAGGACCATGTGGTTCTTCTCCCCTCTCATATTAATTTGTTCTATCACATTGATTGATTTGCAAATGTTGAACCATCTTTGTAGCCCAGGTATGAATCCCACCTGGTCATGGTGGATAATCTTTTTAATGTGCTGTTGGATCCTGTTGGCTAGGATGTTGTTGAGAATCTTAGCATCCATATTCATCAGTGATATTGGTCTGAAATTGTCCTTTTTGGTAGGGTTTTTGCATGCTTTGGGGATCAGAGTAATGCTGGCTTCATAGAAACAGTCTTGGAGTTTTCCTTCTGCTTCACTTTTTTTGAAACAGCTTCAGGAGGATAGGTCTTATTTCTTCTTTGAGAGTTTGGTAGAATTTGAATTTGAATTCCCCAGGGAATCCATCAGGTCCTGGGTTCTTGTTTTTTGGGAGGTTTTTGATCACTGCTTCAATCTCGTTACTAGGTATTGGTTTATTCAGGTTGTCAATTTCTTCCTGGTTCAATTTTGGGAGTTTATAGTTTTCCAGGAATGAATCCACTTCATCTAGGTGGCTTAGCTTATTGGCATTCATCTAGGTTGCTTAGCTTATTGGCATATAACTGGTGATAATCACTTCTGATGATTGTTTCTACTTCCTTGGTGTTTGTTGTGATCTCTCCCTTTTCATTCATAATTTTATGAATTTGAGCTTTCTCTCTTTTCTTTTGGATTAGTGTGGCCAGTGGTTTATCGATCTTATTGATTCTTTCAAAAAACCAGCTTCTAGTTTCATTGATACGTTCTACTGTATCTCTGGTTTCTACATCATTGCTCTCTGCTCTAATCTTGATTATTTCCCTTCTTATGCGTGGAGTTGGTTTGATTTGTTGTTGATTCTCCAGTTCTTTATGGTGTAGAGACAGCTGATGTGTTCTGGATTTTTCAGTTTTTTTGAGAGATGCTTGGATGGCTATGTATTTCCCCTTTAAGACCACCTTTGCTGTATCCCATAGGTTTTGGACTAAAGTGTCTTCATTCTTATTGGTTTCCATGAATTGTTTGAGTTCTTCTTTGATCTCCTGGTTGATCCAAGCATTCTTAAGCAAGGTGGTCTTTAGCTTCCAGGTGTTTGACCTCCTTCGGAACTTTTCCTTGTGATTGAGTTCCATTTTCAAAGCATTGTGATCTGAGAATGTGAAGGGAATCATCTCAGTATTTTGGTATCGGTTGAGTCCTGATTTGTGACCCAGTATGTGGTCTATTCTGGAGAAGGTTCCATGTGCATTTGAGAAGAATGAGTATTCTCTTGTTTTAGGAAGGACTTTTTTGTATATATCTATGAGGTCCATCTGGTCCAATGTGTCATTCAATGCTCTTGTTTCTTTATTGATTTTCTGCTTCGATGATCTGTCTATTTCTATGAGAGGCATGTTAAGATCTCCAGCAATTAGTGTTTTCATATCAATGTGACTCTTTATCTTGATTAACAGTTTTCCTATGTAATTGGCTGCTCCCATATTGGGGGCATAGATATTTACAATTGTTAGATCATCTTGGTGGATAGTCCCTTTATGAATGATGTAGTGTCCTTGTGTACTTCTGACTACAGTCTTTAGTTTAAAATCTAATTTTTTCTGATATGAGAATCGCTACCCCGGCCTTCTTTTGAGACCCATTGGCATGAAAGATGCTTCTCCATCCCTTCACTTTTAGTCTGGGTGTATCTTATGTTCAAAATGGGTCTCTTGTACACAACATATGGATGGGTCCTGTCGTTTTATCCAGTCTGCAACCCTGTACCGTTTTATGGGTGCATTTAGGCCATTCACATTGAGGGTGATTATTGTTAGATACATTTTTATTGATGTCATGTTACCTTTGAAGTCTTTCTTTCTGTAGATTGTCTCTATATTTCTGTTCAATGCTATTCTTGGGCTTTTTCCTCTTTTATAGAACTCCCCCTTAATATTTCCTGCAGTATCGGCTTGGTGGTTGCATAGTCTTTTAAGCCTGCCGGTCTTGGAAACTCTTTATCTCTCCATCCATTTTGAATGTCAGTCTTGCTGGGTAAAGTATTCTTGGCTGCATGTTCTTCTCATTCAGTGCCCTGAATATATCTTCCCAGTCCTTTCTGGCTTGCCAGGTCTCTGTGGAAAGGCCTGACCTTATCCTGATGGGCTTTCCTTTGTACGTAAGGATCTTCTTTGTCCTAGCTGCTTTCAAGAGGTTCTGCCTACAATTATAATTCTTCATTCTTACTATTAGGTATCTTGAGGACTTTCGAGAATCTCTAATCTTGGGGGGGGGGGGAACCGTCCAGCCTCTAGTACATGAATGCTGGTTCCATTCATGAGACTCAGAAAATTTTCATGAAGAACTTGTTCCAGTATATCTTCTAGACTTCTTTCTTTCTCCTCTCCTTCAGGGATTCCAATAATTCTGACGTTGGAATGTTTCATGGCATCATTTACTTCCCTGATTCTGTTTTCGTGGCTTCCTAGCTGTTTGTTCCAGGCTTCCTCCTGATCCTTTCTCTCTATCTGTTTGTCCTCCAGATCACTAATTCTATCTTCTGTCTCAGTTACTCTAGCTTTGAGAGAATTTAGATTAGATTGGAACTCATTGAGAGCATTGTGAAACTCATCCCTGGTAGCTTTCAGCTCTTCCCTAATATTGAAAACATGATATCTGTTCATTTTCAGTTCAGCCCTAATCAATTCCATTTGGTCACCCATGGCTTTCTCCAACTTAGCTATTGCTTGGATAATTGTTAGCCTGAATTCTCTTTCTGACATATTGTCTATGTTGATAGCCATTAGCTCTGTTGCAGAAGGTCCATCCTCTGTATTTTTCTTCTGTTGGGCATTCCTCCTCCTAGTCATTTTGGTGAGAGATGGCTGAACGGGTGTAGTTGGATGTATCGACCGTGGTGCAGTCAAGGTGCACCCTGGAACGCTTCTGAGCTATCAGGGTTTGCCACCCAAATGAGAGGAAAAAGAAAAGGAAAAGAAAAAAAGAGAGAGGGAGCAAGACAGAAACGAAAGTTGAGATAAAAGAGAAGGTTCAGCCCAAATGGGCCCCAAGGTAAGATTTATGAAGTATACAAACAAAAACAGACAAACAAAAAGACTGATAAAAGTATATGACAAGAGAAAAAAATATGTGTATATATATATATATATACACACATATATATGCGAATATATATACATATTTATATACAAATATATATATTTGCATATATGCAAATAAAGGAAGAACCTCGTCAAAAAGAACCCCGAGTGTAAGATTTATATATTATCAGGACAAACACAAAAACACAGAAATACTGGTGGAAGAAAAAGATGGGAGAGTGGTTATAAAATCTCAGTGTTGGTGAGGAAGGTTGTTCTGATTCTTCCTGGATGTATCTTGATATCTTTGTTAAAGGACAACTGTCCTAAGATAAAGGGGGATTAGGAATTGGATTACCTATAGGGGTGGCATTGATTGGGGAAAGGGGATCACCTTGAAGTTTAACTCTATATGAATATTAGAAAATAAAAATTAAAAAAGGAGTAAACTAGACTAAACTAAACTAAAATTAAAAAAAAAGAAATTTAAAAAATTGAAATGCAAAAGGAAAACACAGGTGTATGTATCAAAAAGTTCAGGTTAGAAGGTTATTATAGAATTTGTTGTACTGGATATCTCACTCTGATGGTAAATAGGTTAAAAAATTATCTATATAATAATAAAAAGTTATCTATATAAAAATATGAGCCAGAATAGTGGGAACGAATTAATAATAAAAATTTTCCAATGAAGTAGTGGTAGTTGTTCTCTTGTTGTCTTTTTTTTTTTTTTTCCTTTCGTGGTTGGTTTTCTGGGGGAGGGACCTGCCACGTGGGTTTGCAGTCAATGTTGTTCTCTGAGTTAAGTCCTCCAGCCCCCCTCAAGGGGGTGGGTTCTGAGGAAACTGTTTTTTTTCAGGCTTTTGTTCTCTGGAGGTTTTTATATTTGTTCACTTTTGTTTTTCTCTCTCGCCTTGACCTCTTTTGATGGTTTTTGTAGGTTTAGAGGAGGAGGAAAGCAAACTGCACCTTTACCTCCCTCTCAGAGAGAAGCCTCAGTCTGGCTGCAGAGCCCAAATAAATCCCCCCTTGGCCGCTTGCAGAGCAGGTTCCCAGTCGCGGTCCCTGGGGACTCAGGATTTTTTGCTTGTACCCAAAACCACGGCAGCGGTGGCTGTCTGGGCAGCTCCAGATCACCAGAGAGGTTCCAAGCAGTGATCGCACACTGAGCCTGGGGGCCCGGGCTGGGAGTGCCTGGTCTTTCTGGGTCCCAGAGCACCAGGCTGACGCCTGTGCGCACCTCTCTCAGGGGAGGGCGCAGGGCACGACTTGGACTCTGATGGCATGGCAGGGCACTCGCATGGAGACTGCAAAAAGGCTGTGCTTCTGTTGGCTGGGGAGGCTCCCAGCCCCTCACGGGAGCCGGGCGTCATGCGCTCTCAGGAGAGCTGGTGGTTCAGGGACCAAGACCTGGTTTCTCTGCCACACTCATTCTGGCTCTGCACCAGGGATGGCTGTCCTGGGTCTGGGGACTTAAGCCCCTGACCCTAACACCCCGATTCCCGCAATTTCTCCCCCAGTGATCCTTTGCTCTTTTTGAGTGCTTTCTACCAGACTCCGGAGTTAATGCTGGTCCCCAGACGCAGGGCACTCTCATATTGAGATATTACTTTCCAATGGGTCGCCTCTGATGGCTCCCTCCCCATTTTGTTTATCTTCAGATATCAGTCCAACTTTCCCACTCCGCTTTACCTGCCCACTGGCGTCTTCTGCTCTGGTAGAGATCCAGACGTGTGTAATTCTGATCTCAGGCTGATTTCGTGGGTGATCGGAGTTCTTTGGTAGGTAATCAGCTCACTTTAGGGTTCAGGTTGAAAGGGCGCCTCCTCCTACTTCCCTGCCATCTTCCTTAAGTGTTCTCTTTCAATCTTCAAAATGTCCAGGTTGGGGTAATAAATAATATCATCTCCCCATATATAACTCATTACTTTCAAATACCTTCATATCTCTCAGCCATAATTTCCCTGCCTCATACAAGCTAATCTGCTCATCTGCTTTCTTACAAAAACCGGTTTCACGTCTCTTCACAGAATGTTTGTATACTAACTGCTTCAATTCTAATCAATCCTTTACATTGAGTTCACTCATTCAACAAATGGTGAGTACCTGTTCTGTGCTTTGCACTGTTATGAGTGCTGGAATTAGAGCAGGAACGGGACAGACAAGTTTGCAGCTCTCATGAAGCTTCTATGGTGTGGTTAGGTATTTGCTCACATATTTACTTTTGCTCATTATCTTCTCTCTGGTAACCATCCATGTGGAAAAAAAAATGAAGGAAAATGAAAATATGGTCCCTCCTATTTCCAAATTCCCCTTCCCAGTGCACAGACAGGATCTGCTAACAGTAGTGATCTGAAAGTGTTGTCTATGTCAGTGGGAGGGTCTCAAAGTGAAAAGTTGGGCTGTCAGCAGCTGTAACAATGGGGGGCCTATACCCTGAAGACTACATTACAAAAAGTGTCATCCTCTTTCTGGAATTCAAGGAAAGAGCATATGTCAATCGTGTCATAAACATTATGCTTTGAAACATTATGAATCTGGGATCGAGCCCTATGTCAGACTCCCTGTTCAGAGGAAGTCTATTTTTCCCTCTCACACCCTCCCTGCTTGTTTTCTCTCTCTTTCTGTGTCTCCTTCTGTCATATAAAGAAATAAAATCTTCAAAAAAAAATTGTAACCCATAGTCTTGCAATTTTGGTCAGCATTATCTTAACAGATGAGTGAGTTGAGATAAGAAATGTCATAAACATCAGTGAAGATTGGGGTACCTGGGTAGTTGGTTAGCAGCAGACTCTTGATATCAGCTCAGTTTATGAGACTGAGCTCCGTGTCAGGGTCCTCAATGGGAGATTCTTTTTTTCCCCCTCCTGCTGCCCCTTCCCCCCCCCACACACACTTTCTCTCTCTAAAAGAGAGATTTGGATACCTTATGGTTCATTACTGTATTCTTATGGTCTAATGAGTGTCTACTATCTGATGGGCTTGTGCTACGTGCTAGGACACCATGTTCAATATCTCTCTCATTCTTAACTGTCCAGAGATTCTGTCTCCTCCAGTCCTTGTCACATTTAGCTTTATACTCCTAGACCTTAGGCCAGGGATGACAAACTGAAAAGCTTATAAGGGCTTAGCAAATACCATAATGAAGTTACATCTGGTCTAAGAGACAGGGTGATGGTTGGGATTACAGCAAAAGATAGAGAAAATGCCTTTTTTAAAAAAAAGCAGCTATCACATAGCTTCAGGTGGTTATTGTCATCCAAGAAGGTTAGCCCAGACCTTCTAATTTTTTTTTTAAGAGAAACTAAAATCCAGAATGTCATGCAAATTCTCCTAATGCTTAAATGTTAACCACTTTCCCACCACTATTCTATATAACTTCTTCCATCCACTTTACTTATCTCACCCACCCAAATACAAATGTCTATATTCTATTTTATATTTCATTTCTTTAGACCCTGGAGGGTAATTATAGTCACTATTTTTTTTTTTATTAAAGTGTTTACCATTGACGTTGTTTTAGTAAAACTTCAAAACTGTGTTATTGTTTAAACAGGGGTTAATGCTTTACTTAGGAGGGAGTTGATAACCTAATGGTATGTGGCTAGATTAACACAAGTAGTTGTTTTGAAAAGGGAACCATGAGTCCCCTCAAATCATAAGATATTTAACCTGATCACCTCGGTTAATATGTTAAGTAGACCAGCTCCAGAATAATATTAGAGAAGATGTGAATTGACCTCAGTTCAGTTCAAAACACATTTACTGAGAGTGTACTATGTGCCAGTCAGGAGTTTTCAATTAAAAACCTTTAGCTTAGTTTTGTTTGTTTGTTTTTCCTGAGAAAGAGTATCTTTTTGTGGGGGGTATAACTTTGGTAAAAAGAATGGTGGTATCTCAGTCAATTCAGGCTGGCTTAAACAACAAATTTATTTTCTTAGTTCTGAAGGCTAGAAGTCAAGACCAAGGAATCAGTGTATCAGTTTATGGTCAGGACTCTTCTCTGCTTGTAGCTGGCTGCCTTCCTTGTATCCTCACATAATGGCTGTTGGTGGTGGTGGTGGGGAAACAAGCCCTCTAGTTAGTGTCTCTTATAAGAGTACTAATCCCATTATGAGGATTCCATCCTTATCACCACATCTAAATGTAATTATCTCCCAAAGACCCCTCATATCTAAATACCATCAAATTGAGCCACAAGGCTTTGATATACGGATTTTTTTAATGTTTTTTTTTTTAAGATTTTATTTATTTATTTATTTGACAGAGATCACAGGCAGAGAGGCAGGCAGAGAGAGGGGGAAGCAGGCTCCCTGCTGAGCAGAAAGCCCGATGCGGGGCTCAATCCCAGGACCCTGAAATCATGACCTGAGCTGAAGGCAGAGGCTCAACCCACTGAGCCACCCAGGTGCCCCTGATACATGGATTTTTTAAGTGGTACAATTCAATCCCTAGCAGTAGGTGATATATGGTACTGAAAATAAGGTTATTTATTTAAATATTAGGCTAAATCCCTGTTTGTCTCAGTTTGAATTCAATGTGTTTTCAAATGGTCAGCTAAAAAACATTAACTTTAATTAAACAATTAATATGAACATAATCCAATGTTAGGTACCACAAAGTAAAAAAAAAAAAAAAAAAAAAAAAGAAGTATAAGGCCATTCCTGTTCTCAAGGATTTTAAAGTCCATTGAGAAAAGGAATTCTTATGCAAACAATGCTTAGAGAACCATTATATTCTAGATTATATGGTGAAGACTATCAAAGCAAGAGGAGTTCTGAAAAGCGTATAATCAAACTGAGTTTAAGTAGACATTATGGCTAAAAATCAAGACAACCAACAACACAAAATATTGGCAAGAATGTGAAACAACCAGAAATCTCATCCATTGGTAGTGGGAGCATAGAAGGTTACAAGCACTTTGGAGGAAAGTCTGATAGTTTCTTACAAAGCTGGACATAATAGATAGACCTTGAAAACATTATACTAAGTGAAACAAACTAGAGATACTTACAAATATTGTATAATCCCACTTATATGAGATACCTAGAATAGGCAAATTCATAGAGACAGGAAATAGAATAAAGGTTACCTGGAGCTAGGGTGGGAAGAAAGAGATAGAGAACTCTTGTCTACTGGGCATGAGATTTCTGTTTGGGTTGATGAGAAAAGTTCTAGAAATGGACAGTGTTAATAGTTGTGCAAAATTGTTAGTGGACTTAATGTCACTGGCTTGTACACTTGTACACTTAAAAATGGTTTAACCATGGTGAATTTTATGTTCTGTATATTTTTCCATGATTTTAAAAAGTTTCATGTGCACACACACAAAAATGAAGTGAAAAAGAAATCACAATGCATCACCAAAAAAGTGAAAAATGAAAACAAGACCATAAATATATACTTCCACCATTACTCAAGATTTCTAACTCTAGGTATTTATCTAAGAGAAATCAAGATATATGTCAACAAAAGCATTTGTACAAGAAAGTTATTTTATTTCTACAAGCCGAAGACTGGAAAGAGCTTGAGGTAGTCATCAATAGGAAAATGTATAAACAAAACAATAATATTCAGCAACAAAAAGAAACTATTTATGCACATAAAAAACAGATTAATCTCAAATACATTATGTAGAGTGAAATAAGATTTACACAAAGAATATCAACTATATTATCATATCTACATACAATTCTGAAAAGGAAAATGAAATTATGGTAGAAATTATCAGAACAATGTTTGCCTCTGCTGAAGCTGGAGATAAGGATGGACTGAGGGAACTTTCTCAAGAGATAGTGATGTTCTATATCTTGATAGGACTTTGGGTTACACAGTCTTATGCATTTGTTAAATTCATCAAATGATATAATTATCATTTGTTCATATTATTGTGTGTAACTTCTACCTAACAAAAAGAACCAAAAACAAATATTGAACCCTAGTTAATGATATGAATTACTGATGCTTTTAGGGGTCAAGTGGACTAATGTCTGAAACTTAATTTGAAATAAACTAAAAAATAAAATGATTTATTAATAAATTAATGAATAAATTAATTCATAATTTATGAATTCATAATAAATTAATGAATAAATGGATGGGCAGATGAATAGATGGAAGGATGTGTAATAAAAAAATAGAACAATCTAATTGGTTGTGGAATCTAGGTGGTAATCTATGGGTATTCACTTTCAGGTTTCCTGCATGTTGGAAAATAGTGTTCATGGAGAAAGTGGGAGCTGCAATGAGCTTTGCAGTGTGGGTAATATTCTAAGGGAAGAGACATCCTTTTCTGCAGTGGTGAGTCACAGGTAACAAAAACTCAATTAATACAATGGAAAGAAGAGTAATGAATTGGTCATAGAGTGTGGAGGCCAATATGACCAGAGCAGAAGCTATGTATTTGTGTGTGGGGGGGAAAGTTTGTATATATATCATAGGCCAGATCTTGGCAAACTAAAACAAAACAAAACAAAAAAACAAGGTAAGGGAATACAAACTTACTGAGGCATTTAGTAAGATTTTTATAGGACAATGGCTTGGAATAAATGGTGATTTATAGAAAATCAACAATATTTTTACAGTAAGATTATTCAGACAGCAATTTTCTGGACAGATTACACCAGAAAGAGCCTGTAGATACGCTGTTTGATTACATAATTATTTCCACAATACAGACATAAAGTGATAATGATATGGCTAGGGTGGTATCAGTGGGAATGCAGTGCAACTTTAAGCTATGAATTTATAGTTGTTATTGCCATTGTTGTACATATCTTAAATTATTTTCAAGAATTTTAGGGATGGTTATCATATTTTAATTAGGGAATAGAGTTACATGTATATAAATCATTTACTATAAACCTTTTTTTGTTGATACCAGGTGAAGTACATGTGTAATATATTTTCATCTAAATGTATAGAAAACAGAATTTGGAAGGTCCTTGCTGTAATCATCCTTACCAGAACTCTGTTTCAAAGGGATATAAAGCAGTGTAGAGTAGAAGTGCTATACCTGAATAATTTATTATTAGAATAATACAATACAGAGGAGAACTTAGTAATAACTCTTAGTAGCAGCCTTAGTCAGAGCTGTTAAGAATTGACATTGGACTTCTTCTTTGCCGATTTGGATGCCTTTAATTTTCTTTTGTTGTCTGATTGCTGAGTCTAGGACCTCTAGTACTATGTTGAATAGCAGTGGTGATAATGGACATCTCTGCCGTGTTCCTGACCTTAGTGGAAAAGCTTTCAGTTTTTCTCCATTGAGAATGATATTTGCGGTGGGTTTTTCATAGATGGCTTTGATGATATTGAGGTATGTGCCCTCTATCCCTACACTTTGAAGAGTTTTGATCAGGAAGGGATGCTGTACTTTGTCAAATGCTTTTTCAGCATCTATTGAGAGTATCATATGGTTCTTGTTCTTTCTTTTATTGATGTGTTGTATCACATTGACTGATTTGCGGATGTTGAACCAACCTTGTAGCCCTGGAATAAATCCCACTTGGTCGTGGTGAATAATCTTTTTAATGTACTGTTGAATCCTATTGGCTAGTATTTTGTTGAGTATTTTCGCATCTGTGTTCATCAAGGATATCGGTCTATAGCTCTCTTTTTTGGTGGGATCCTTGTCTGGTTTTGGGATCAAGGTGATGCTGGCCTCATAAAATGAGTTTGGAAGTTTTCCTCCCATTTCTATTTTTTGGAACAGTTTCAGGAGAATAGGAATTAGTTATTCTTTAAATATTTGGTAGAATTCCCCCGGGAAGCCATCTGGCCCTGGGCTTTTGTTTGTTTGGAGATTTTTAATGACTGTTTCAATCTCCTTACTGGTTATGGGTCTGTTCAGGCTTTCTATTTCTTCCGGGTTCAGTTGTGGTAGTTTGTATGTTTCTAGGAATGCATCCATTTCTTCCAGATTGTCAAATTTATTGCCGTAGAGTTGCTCATAGTATGTTCTTATAATAGTTTGTATTTCTTTGGTGTTAGTTGTGATCTCTCCTCTTTCATTCATGATTTTATTTATTTGGGTCCTTTCTCTTTTCTTTTTGATAAGTTGGGCCAGGGGTTTATCAATTTTATTAATTCTTTCAAAGAACCAGCTCCTCGTTTCCTTTATTTGTTCTATTGTTTTTTTGGTTTCTATTTCATTGATTTCTGCTCTGATCTTTATGATTTCTCTTCTCCTGCTGGGCTTAGGGTTTCTTTCTTGTTCTTTCTCCAGCTCCTTTAGGTGTAGGGTTAGGTTGTGTACCTGAGACCTTTCTTGTTTCTTGAGAAAGGCTTGTACCGCTATATATTTTCCTCTCAGGACGGCCTTTGTTGTGTCCCACAGATTTTGAACAGTTGTGTTTTCATTATCATTTGTTTCCATGATTTTTTTCAATTCTTCTTTAATTTCCCGGTTGACCCATTCATTCTTTAGAAGGATACTGTTTAGTCTCCATATATTTGTGTTCTTTCGAAACTTCCTTTTGTGGTTGAGTTCTAGCTTTAGAGCATTGTGGTCTGAAAATATGCAGGGAATGATCCCAATCTTTTGATACCGGTTGAGTCCTGATTTAGGACCGAGGATGTGATCTATTCTGGAGAATGTTCCATGTGCACTAGAGAAGAATGTGTATTCTGTTGCTTTGGGATGAAATATTCTGAATATATCTGTGATGTCCATCTGGTCCACTGTGTCGTTTAAGACCTTGCTGATCTTTTGCTTGGATGACCTGTCCATTTCAGTGAGGGGAGTGAAGTCAAATTATCACTCTTCGCAGATGATATGATACTATATGTGGAAAACCCAAAAGACTCCACTCCAAACGGCTAGAACTTATACAGAAATTCAGTAAAGTGTCAGGATATAAAATCAATGCACAGAAATCAGTTGCATTTCTTTACACCAACAGCAAGACAGAAGAAAGAGATATTAAGGGGTCAATCCCATTTACAATTGCATCCAAAACCATAAGATACCTAGGAATAAACCTAACCAAAGAGACACAGAATCTATACTCAGAAAACCATAAAGTACTCATGAAAGAAATTGAGGAAGACACCAAGAAATCGAAAAATGTTCCATGCTCCTGGATTGGAAGAATAAATATTGTGAAAATGTCTATGCTACCTAAAGCAATCTACACATTTAATGCAATTCCTATCAAAGTACCACCCATCTTTTTCAAAAAAATGGAACAAATAATGCTAAAATTTATATAGAACCAGAAAAGACCTCGAATAGCCAAAGGGATATTGAAAAACAAGGCCAACGTTGGTGGCATCACAATTCCGGACTTCAAGCTCTATTACAAAGCTGCAATCATCAAGACAGCATGGTACTGGCACAAAAAGAGACACATAGATCAATGGAACAGAATAGAGAGCCCAGAAATAGACCCTCAAATCTATGGTCAACTAATCTTCAACAAAGCAGGAAAGAATGTCCAATGGAAAAAAGACAGACTCTTCAATAAATGGTGCTGGGAAAATTGGGCAGCCACATGCAGAAAAATGAATTTGACCATTTCCTTACACCCACATGAAAATAGACTCAAAATGGATGAAGGACCTCAGTGTGCGAAAGGAATCCATCAAAATCCTTGAGGAGAACACAGGCAGCAACCTCTTTGACCTCTGCTGCAGCAACATCTTCCTAGGAACAACGCCAAAGGCAAGGGAAGCAAGGGAAGAAATGAACTATTGGGATTTCATCAAGATCAAAAGCTTTTGCACAGCAAAGGAAACAGTGAACAAAATCAAAAGACAACTGACAGAATGGGAGAAGATATTTGCAAATGACATATCAGATAAAGGACTAGTGTCCAGAATCTATAAAGAACTAGGCAACCTCAACACCCAAAGAACAAATAATCCAATCAATAAATGGGCAGAGGACATGAACAGACATTTCTGCAAAGAAGACATCCAGATGGCCAACAGACACATGAAAAAGTGCTCCATATCACTCGGCATCAGGGAAATACAAATCAAAACCACAATGAGATATCACCTCACACCAGTCAGAATGGCTAAAATCAACAAGTCAGGAAATGACAGATGCTGGCGAGGATGTGGAGAAAGGGGAACCCTCCTACACTGTTGGTGGGAATGCAGGCTGGTGCAGCCACTCTGGAAAACAGCATGGAGGTTCCTCAGAATGTTGAAAATAGAACTGCCCTATGACCCAGCAATTGCACTATTGGGTATTTACCCTAAAGATACAAATGTAGTGATCCAAAGGGGCACATGCACCCGAATGTTTATAGCAGCAATGTCCACAATAGCCAAACTATGGAAAGAACCTAGATGTCCATCAACAGATGGATGGATCAAGAAGATGTGGTATATATACACAATGGAATACTATGCAGCCATCAAAAGAAATGAAATCTTGCCATTTGCGACAACATGGATGAAACTAAAGCGTATCATGCTTAGCGAAATAAGTCAAGCAGAGAAAGACAACTATCATATGATCTCCCTGATATGAGGAAGTGGTGATGCAACATGGAGGCTTAAGTGGGTAGGAGAAGAATAAATGAAACAAGATGGAATTGGGAGGGAGACAAACCATAAGTGACTCTTAATCTCACAAAACAAACTGAGGGTTGCTGGGGGGAGGGGGTTTTGGGGAAGGGAGTGGGATTATGGACAATGGGGAGGGTATGTGCTTTGGTGAGTGCTGTGAAGTGTGTAAACCTGGTGATTCACAGACCTGTACCCCTGGGGATAAAAATATATGTTTATAAAAAATAAAAAATTAAAAAAAAAAAGAATTGACATTGGACTTATTGGGATGTATTTTAGTGAACTTGTTATTGGAATGCTGTATGTTGTAGACCACCAAACAAAAAGGAACAAGTGAACTGTGAAATGACTTAAGCACATAAAAATCTTATAAAGAGGACAGAGTGGAACTAGTAATAAGAGTTTTTAACTATATAGGGGTACACTGGAAACATTAAGTAGAACAGACAGGACTGGAAGACTTTTATTGCTTTGAAACATGGTTGCTTTTTGAATCAATATGTGAGTTGCCCACTAAAATGAGCATTATATTAAGTAACATATGGCTGAACACCTACAAATACATTGAAAGATGTTGTGTTTTAATGGCAATCTTTTATCAGTGAATATGAAAACACTCTATGACCTGGTTTATTTAAACAGATTGAGAGAGAAAGAAAGAGACTGAGAAGAAGAGTTCAGAAAGTTGTGATTAGAATGGTCTGATGCAGGACAGGTAAAACTTTTAACACATCAAGAATCAAGAGAAATAAAAGATGGGTCTTTATAGATGGAAAATTAGTTATAGAAAGGAACATATAACAGTGTACAAAAACAGTTAGAAAGGATATTGTAGAAACTGTGACTAAAGAGGAAACTAGAATTAAAATAAATGTGCTATATTTTAAAGAAAGAAAATCAGGGGGACAAATCGATGATTACAGACTACTGAAATTCTATTGCATGCATATGTGTGGGTGGGGAATTGCTGAATTTAATAATAAGAAAAAATGATTATTACATGTAGAATGGATAGAGACAGAAAATTCAAAGCTCATTATGGGATCACTGGCTGAGAGCTAGGATACAGAGTCAGGGACTGCAGGAAACTTGTTTCCCAGACTCCAGGTGGTTCTGCCTAATGAAGATATCACAAACAAAACAAAACAAGCAAAAGAGAGGAAACTTGAGCTTGGCCAAGACTAGGAAGATAGAAATTGTCCAACGATGCCTTACAAATTTATGCTTTCTAGAAACACAGTGAATTTCTTGGCACCTCACAAATTCCACATGCACATTGGGAGAGATTTAAATGTATTTTATTTGCTCAGAAACAGATGTAATCCATCTAAAATGGCTATGCTATCTATTGTGAACTAAGAAAAAAAAAAAAAAAAGAAGTGTGGGAAAAATCCTCAAAGCAGATGAATGCCAGTGTTGGCAAGCATATCTTCCTTCTCTCATCGGTAGTTACATCTGTATTGGTAGTTATAGGTAGTTACAGTTACAGTACTAGGAATTTCTACATATATGTAATTTCACCTGTGAAAGGACCTAAATTAGAAATCTGTGTTAGAGGAGGGGCAAGATGGTAGAGAAATAGGAGACCCTGTTTCAACCAGTCCTCTAAACTGAGCTAAATATATACCAGAACACTCTGAACAGCCATGAAATCAGCCTTAGATGTAAGACTATACACTTCTGGATCTCTATGGGGGCAGAGGACACCAGCAGAGAGGTAAAGCAGAGTGAGAATGCTTGGATTGATATCAGAAGATAAACAGAAGGAGAAGGGAGCCACCAGAAGTGACCCATTGGAAGTAATACCCCAATACAAAAGTACTCTGTGATTGGGGACCAACATTAAGCTGCAGTCTTGTTTAAAGCACTCAAAAAGAGCAAAAGAGCTTAAGGGGCAACTGGTGGAATCAGGCAGTAACAGGCAGGGGCCTAAGTCCACGTTCCCAGGACCGACACCACTGGTGACGACCCATGCCAGAGAGAGTCTGGTGGGGCCTCCAGTCCATGGTCCTTGAGCCTGTAGCTTTCTGCTGCTTGTACCAGTGTTCAGCGGGTGCACTCCCACCCATTCTTGAGAGAGCCTGGTGTGGGCACCAGCTGGTGGTCTCTAGGACTGCAGCCTTCTGCCACCAGCAGAGGGGTCTGAGCATTTCCAGCCTGTGCCTGAAAAAAACCCAGCATGATCTCTAGTCAGGATCCCTCTGCTTCAGCCTTCCTTGACCTATGTGACTACTGGGTCTGAGCACATGAGTGGGTCTGAACTTCAGACAGCAGTCCCTGCAAAGGCAGCCACCGAAAGTGGGCTCCCTAGGCCAATATCACTCATGGTTTTACTGGCAGGGGTTGCAGAGACAAACGAGGGCCTTGGGTGACTGCCGGGATGGTGGCTAGGGGAGCACACCACCTATGGGAGGCTGCATTATTCAGTGGAGTTTGTAGAGGGGGAGTCTGTGTGTTCGGTACTAATTAGAGGGGAACAGTCTAAGGCTTCTCTCTGAAACAGAGGTCTGAGTGCTGACAGATTCTTTCTTTTCTCTGATCCTCTGAAAAGCGGCAAAAACCCACCAAAGAACAAAAAACTCTAGAGAACAAAATCCAGAAAAAAAAGTTTCCACAGAACCCAACCCCTTGATAACCTACAAGACAACTCAAACCAAGCAAGACTGATGGGCGAACAATGCAGCAGGCTCTTCCCCCAGAATATAAGTCAAAAGAACAAGAGGGCAACCACCACAGGGTTCCCATTAAACTGTAAAATCCCAACATCAGGGGAAAACAATATATTAAGCTCCTGGTATTGCCCTAAAAACTGTATATATCATAGATACAATGTTTTTATTTTTAATTCATTTTCACTATTCTTGTTCTTTTATTTTTTTAACCCACTTATCATTACAACTAGAGGTTTAATAAAATATATTATGTAATAATTTCTTAATTTGAACTTTTCTCATACATATACCTGTGTTTCTTCTTTTTCTTTTTCTTAAAATATACATATAGGTATAAGCTTCAAGGTAATCCTTTGTCCCTTTTCAATACTACCTCTATGTATAAACCAGTTTTAATTCCCTTTATCTCTGGAAAGTTGAGTTCTGTAACAAAGATATCAAGATACACCCAGGAAAAAATTCAATAAACTTCCTCACCCACATTGAGGGTTTATAACCACCCTCCCATTTTATTCATCTTTCAGTGTTTCTAAGTATTTTTTTTCATTCTGGTATTATATAAATCTTATTCTTGGGGTTTATTTTGGCTGGATTCTTCTTCTTGTTCTTTTTTTTTTCTTGTCATTTACTTTTGTTGGTCTTTTGTTGTTCTTTTTTGTTTATATACCTCATAAATCTAACATTTGTGGCTCACTCTGGTTGGGTTTCCTCTTCTATCTCTCTCTCCCTCTTATTTCTTTTTACTTTCTTTATGGTGATGGCTTCTGATTGCTCTGAAATGTTCCAGGATGCAAAGTGCCTGGATCATGGTTAATATATTCAGCTATACATCCCCTCAACCACCTCTCACCAAAATGACTAGGAGGAGAAACACCCAAGAGAGGAAAAATTCAGAAACTATGCTCTCTCCCACAGAACTATTGGATATGGACATAAACAGTATGTTAGAAAGGGAATTCAGGATAGCAATTATCCAGGCAATGGCTAGGTTGGAGAAAATCATTAGTAACAACATAGAATCTCTAAGGGCAGAAGTGAGAGCCGAACTGGCAGAAGTTAAAAATGCTATCAGTGAGATTCAATCTAATCTAAATGTCCTAACAGCTAAGGTAACCAAGGCAGAAAATAGAATTAGTGATCCAGAGGACAAACTGATAGAGAAGAAGGATAAGGAGGAGGCCAGGAACAAGAACTTAGAAGCCATGAAAACACAATTAGGGAAATAAATGATGCTATGAAACATTCCAACGTCAGAATTGTTGGGATCCCTTAGGGGGTAGAGAAAAAGAGAAGACTAGAAGATATAGGTGAACAAATTCTTCATGAAAATTTCCCAATCTGGAGAATGGAATGATTGTTCCTGTCCTAGAGGCAGAAAGAATACCCCCCAAAATTAATGAATGTAGAAAGACCTCCAGACATTTGATTGTGAGATTCATGAATCATAATTTTAGGAAAGAGGTCCTAAGGGAAGCTAGGGGGAAGAGATTCCTTACATACAGAGGAAGGTCCATCAGAATAAGGTCAGACTTATCTACAGAAACCTGGCAAGCCACAAAGGGCTGGCAAGACATATTCAGAGCACTAAATGAGAATAACATGCAGCTAAGAATACTTTATCTAGCAAGGTTGACATTCAGAATGGATGGAAAGATAAAGAGCTTCCAAGACTGGCAAGACTGAAAAGAGTATGTGACCACCAAACCAGCACTACAAGAAATATTAAGGGGGGTGTTGTATAAAAGAAAAAATAACCCAAGTGTGACACAGAACATAAAATTACAGAGACAATCTATAGAAACAAAGATTTCACAGGCAACATGATGTCAATAAGAAGTTATCTTTCAATAATCACTCTCAATGTGAATGGCCTAAATGCTCCCATAAAACAGCACAGGGTTTCAGATTGGATAAAAAAACAGGACCCATCCATATGCTGTCTACAAGAAATCCATTTGGAACCTAAAGATACATCCAGACTGAAAGTGAAGGGATGGAGAAGAATCTTTTATGCCAATGGGCCTCAAAAGAAGGCTGGGGTAGCAATTCTCATATCAGATAAATTAGATTATAAGCAAAAGACTGTAGTCAGAGATAAAGAAGGACAATACATCATTCTTTTTTTTTTTTTTTTTTTTTAATTTATTTTTTATTTTCAGCATAACAGTATTCATTATTTTTCACCACACCCAGTGCTCCATGCAATTCGTGCCCTTTATAATACCCACCACCTAGTACCCCAACCTCCCACCCCCCACCCCTTCAAAACCCTCAGATTGTTTTTCAGAGTCCATAGTCTCTCATGGTTCACCTCCCCTTCCAATTTCCCCCAACTCCCTTCTCCTCTCTAACTCCCCATGTCCTCCATGCTATTTGTTATGCTCCACAAATAATTCTTAAAGGGCTTATCCACCAAGAAGATATAAAAATTGTAAATATTTATGCCTCCAATATGGGAGCAGCCAACTACATAAGTCAACTGTTAATCAAAAAAGTCGTATTGATATGAATACATTCATAATAGGGGATCTTAACATGGCACACTCAGTAATAGACATATCATCCAAGCAGGAAATCAATAAATAAACAAGATCTGTGAAAGACACATTGGACCAGATGGACCTCATAGATATATACGGAACAGTCCACCTTAAAACAACAGCATACTCATTCTTCTCAAGCACATATGGAACTTTCTCCAGAATAGACCACATACTGGGTCACAAATTAGGGCTCAACCTATACCAAAAGACTGAGATTATTCCCTGCATATTCTCAGACCACAATGCTTTGAAACTGGAACTCAACCACAAGAAGAAGTTTGGAAGGAATTCAAACACTTGAAAGCTAAAGACCACCCAGCTTAAGAATGTTCAGATCAACCAGGAAATCAAAGATGAATTTAAATAATTCATTGAAACCAAACTGAATGTGAAGACACATTCATCCAAAATCTATGGGATACAGCATAGGTGGTCCTAAGGGGGAAATACATAGCCATCCGAGCCTCATGCAAAGAAATTGAAGAATCCCAAATACACCATCTCTCTTTACACCTTAAAGAACTGGAAAATGAATAACAAAATAAGCCAACCCCACACACAACAAGAGAAATAATCAAGATTAGAGCAGAGATCAATGAGATAGAATCTAGAGATAACATAGAGCACATCAACAAAACTAGAAACTGGTTCTTTGAAAGAATCAATAAGATAGATAAACCACTGCCTGAACTAATCCAAAAGAAAAGAGAGAAGACCCAAATTAATAAAATGATGAATGAAAAGGGAGAGATCATGACTAACACCAATGAAATAGAAACAATCGTCTGAAATTATTATCAACAGTTATATGCCAATAAATTAGGTAAACTAGGAGAAATTAATTTATTCCTAGAAACCTATAAATTTCCAAGACTGAATCAGGAAGATACTTACAACCTGAATAGACCTATTCCTAGTAATGAGATTGAAGTATAATTAAAAACTTCCCAAAAGGAGAGGAGTCAAGATGGTGGAGAAGTAGCAGGCTGAGGCTACATCAGGTAGCAGGAGATCAGCTAGATAGCTTGTCTAAACATTGCAAACACCTACAAATCCAACAGGAGATTGAAGAGAAGAAGAACAGCAATTCTAGAAACGGAAAATCAACTACTTTCTGAAAGGCAACACTGGCAGAGAACTGAATCCAAAGCTAAGGGAAGATAGACCGTGGGGGAAGGTGCCAGCTCCCAGCAAGTGGCGGAGCAATGGAGCACAAAAACGGGACTTTTAAAAGTCTGTTCCACTGAGGGACATCACTCCAGAGGCAAAACCGGGGTGAAGCCCACGTGGGGTCAGTGTGGCCCCAGGTTCCGGAGGGTCATGGAAGGATTGGAGTGTCTGAGTGTTGCATAACTTGCAGGTATTAGAAAGGGGAAGCCAGCTATAGAGACAGAGCTGAGGAGTGAGCTCTCAGCTCGGGGTTACCTTGAACTGGTCGCAGCCTGGGTGAGCTTAGAGCACGGCCGGAGGCCAGGGAGATGGAAGTTATTGGGTGCTATTCTTTGAGGGCGCCCTGAGGAGTGGGGCCCCGAGCTCTTGGCTACTCTAGGCCAGAGACTGGGAGGCCGCCATTTTCATTCCCATCCTCCAGAACTCTACAGTAAGTGTTCAGGGAGCAAAAGCTCCCGAAAGTGAACCCAAGCAGATTACTCAGCCTGGCCATTGGTAAGGGCAGTGCAATTCTGCCTGGGGCATAGACACTTGAGAATCACTAAAGCAGGCCCCTCCCCCAGAAGATAAACAAGAAATCCAAACAGAACCAAGTTCAACTACCAAGGAAATTGGTCCTAAAATTGGAAAAAAAATTTTCCAATTTTTTTCTTCTGCTGCTAATTTTTTTTAATCTTTTACCCTTTTTTAAACGTTTTTTAACTAGTTTATCTAATATATATATATATTTTTTTTTTCTTTTTAATATTTTTTCTTTATTTCTTTTTTTTTAACTGTTTCTTTTTTTTTTTTTTTTTCTGAGTCTCTTTTTATCCCCTTTCTCCCCCACATGATTTGGGGTCTATTCTGATTTGACTAAAGCATATTTTCCTGGGGTCTTTGCCACCCTTTTAGTATTTCACTTGCTCCTTCATATACTCTTATCTGGACAAAATGACAAGGTGGAAAAATTCACCACAACAAAAAGGACAAGAGGCAGTACTGAAGGCTAGGGACCTAGTCAATAAAGACATTGGTAATATGTCAAATATAGAGTTCAGAATGATGATTCTCAAGGTTCTAGCTGGGCTCAAAAAAGGCATGGAAGATATTAGAGAAACCCTCTCGGGAGATATAAAAGCCCTTTCTGGAGAAATAAAAGAAATAAAATCTAACCAGGTTGAAATAAAAAAAGCTATTAATGAGGTGCAATAAAAAATGGAGGCTCTCATGCTAGTATAAGTGAGGCAGAAGAAAGAATTAGTGATATAGAAGACCAAATGACAGAGAATAAAGATGAGAAAAACAGGGACAAACAGCTACTGGACCACAAGGGAAGAATTTGAGAGAAAAGTGACACCATAAGATGAAACAACATTAGAATAATTGGGATTCCAGAAGAAGAAGAAAGAGAGAGCGGAGCAGAAGGTATATTGGAGAGAATTATTGGAGATAATTTCCCCAATATGACAAAGGGAACAAGCATCAAAATCCAGGAGGCACAGACAACCACCCTCAAAATCAACAAGAATAGGTCCACACCCCATCACCTAATAGGAAAATTTACAAGTCTTAGTGACAAAGAGAAAATCCTGAAAGCAGCCTGGGAAAAGAAGTCTATAACGTACAATGGTAAAAATATAAGATTGGCAACAGACTTATCCACAGAGACCTGGCAGGCCAGAAAGAACTGACATGATATATTCAGAGCACTAAATGAGAAAAACATGCAGCCATGAATACTATATCCAGCTAGGTTATCATTGAAAATATAAGGAGAGATAAAAAGCTTCCATGACAAACAAAAACTGAAAGAATTTGCAAACACCAAACCAGCTCTACAGGAAATATTTAAAGGGGTCCTCTAAGCAAAGAGAGAGCCTAAAAGTAGTAGATCAGAAAGGAACAGAAACAATATACAGTAACAGTCACCTTACAGGCAATACAATGGCACTAAATTCATATCTCTCAATAGTTACCCTGAATGTAAATGGGCTAAATGCTCCAATCAAAAGACACAGGGTATCAGAATGGATAAAAAAACAAAACCCATCAATATGCTGCCTACAAGAAACTCAATTTAGACCCGAGGACACCTCCAGATTTAAAGTGAGGGGGTAGAAAACAATTAATCATGCTAATAGACATCAGTAGAAAGCTTGGGTGGCAATCCTTATATCAGATCAATTAAATTTTAAGCCAAAGACTAGAATAAGAGATGAGGAAGGACACTATATCATATTCAAAGGGTCTGTCCAACAGGAATATCTAGTAATTTTAAATATCTATGCCCCTAACGTGGGAGCAGCCAACTATATAAACCGGCTAATAACAAAATCAAAGAAACACATTGACAACAATACAATAATATTAAAGTACTTTAACACTCCCCTCAATGAAATGGACAGATCATCCAAGCAAAAGAACAACAAGTTAATAAAGGTCTTAAATGACACACTGGAACAGATGGACATCACAGATATATTCAGAACATTTCATTCCAAAGCAAAATAATACACATTTTTCTCTGGTGCACATGGAACATTCTCCAGAATAGATCACATCCTGGGTCCTAAATCCGGTCTCAACTGGTATCAAAAGATTGAGATCATTCCCTGCATATTTTCGGACCACAGTGCTCTGAAGCTAGAACTCAATCACAAGAGAAAATTTGGAAAGAACCCAAATACATGCAGACTAAACAGCATCCTTCTAAGGAATGAATGGGTCAACCAGGAAATTAAAGAAGAATTGAAAAAATTCATAAAAACATGATAATGAAAACACAACAGTTCAAAATCTGTGGGACATAGCAAAGGTAGTCCTGAGAGGAAAATATATAGCAGTACAAGGCCTTCTCAAGAAACAAGAAAGGTCTCAAGTACACAACCTAACACTTCACCTAAAGGACCTGGAGAAAGAACAACAAAGAAAACCTAAACCCAGCAGGAGAAGAGAAATCATGAAGATCAGAGCAGAAATCAATGGAATAGAAATAAACAAACAAACAAACAAAAAAACCAATAGAAAAAAATCAATGAAACTAGGACCGGGTTCTTTGAAAGAATTAATAAGATTGATAAACCCCTGGCCAGACTTATCAAAAAGAAAAGAGAAAGGACCCAAAAAAGTAAAATCATGAATGAAAGAAGAAAGATCACAACTAACACCAAAAAAATACAAACAATTATAAGAACATACTATGAGCAACTCTACACCAACAAATTTGACAATCTGGAAGAAATGGATTCATTTCTAGAGACATATAAACTACCACAACTGAACCAAGAAGAAATAGAAAACCTGGACAGACCCATAACCAGTAAGGAGATTGAAGCAGTCATCAAAAATATTCAAAGAAAAGCCCAGGGCCAGATGGCTTCCCAGGGGAATTCTACCAAACATTTAAAGAAGAACTAATTCCTATTCTCCTGAAACTGTTCCAAAAAATAGAAATGGAAGAAAAACTTCCAATCTCATTTTATGAGGCCAGCATCACCTTAATCTGAAAACAAGACAAGGATTCCATTAAAAAAGAGAACTACAGAACGATGTCCTTGATGATGTGAAAATTCTCACCAAAATACTAGCCAATAGGATTCAACAGTACATTAAAAGGATAATTCACCACGATTAAGTGCAATTTATTCCAGGACTGCAATACTGGTTCAACATCCACAAATCAATCAATGTGATACAATACATTAATAAAAGAAAGAACAAGAATCATATGATCCTCTCAATAGTTGCTGAAAAAGCATTTGACAAAGTACAGCATCCCTTCCTGATAAAAAACTCTTCAAAGTGTAGGGATAGAGTGCACATACCTCAATATTATCAAAGCCATTTATGAAAAACCCATGGCAAATGTCATTCTCAATGGAGAAAAACTGAGAACTTTTCTGCTAAGGTCAGGAACACGGCAGGGATGTCCATTATCACCACTGCCTTTCAACAAAGTACTAGAAGTCATAGCCTCAGCAATCAGACAACAAAAGGAAATTAAAACATCCAAATTGGCAAAGAAGAATTCAAACTATCACTCGTCGCAGATGATATGATATTATATGTGGAAAACCCAAAAGACTCCACTTCAAAACTGCTAGAACTTATACAGGAATTCAGTAAAGTGTCAGGATATAAAATAAATGCACAGAAATCAGTTACATTTCTCTACACCAACAAGAAGATAGAAGAAAGAGAAATTAAGGAGTCAATCCCATTTACAATTGCACCCAAAACCATAAGATACCTAGGAATAAACCTAACCAAAGAGACTAAGAATCTATACTCAGAAAAGTATAAAGTACTCATGGAAGAAGTTCAGGAAGACACAAAGAAATGGAAAAATGTTCCATGCTCCTGGAATGGAAGAATAAATATTGTGAAAATGTCTATGCTACCTAAAGCAATCTACAAATTTAATGCAATTCCTATCAAAGTACCATCCATTTTCTTCAAAGAAATGGAACAAATAATCCTAAAATTTACATGGAACCAGAAAAGACCTCGAATAGCCAAAGGGATATTGAAAAAGAAAGCCAAAGTTGGTGGCATCACAATTCTGGACTTCAAGCTCTATTACAAAGCTATCATCATCAAGACAGCATGGTACTGGCAAAAAACAGACACATAGATCAATGGAGCAGAATAGAGAGCCCATAAATAGACCCTCAACTCTATGGTCAACTAATCTTCGACCAAGCAGGAAAGAATATCCAGTGGATAAAAGGCAGCCTCTTCAATAAATGGTGCTGGGAAAATTGGACAGCCACATTCAGAAAAATGAAATTGGACCATTTCCTTACCCCACACACGAAAACAGACTCAAAATGGATGAAGGACCTCTATGTGAGAAAGGACTCCATCAAAATCCTTGAGGAGAACACAGGCAGCAACCTCTTCGACTTCAGCCACCGCAACTCTTCATGGGATCATCGCCAAAGGCAAGGGAAGCAAGGACCAAAATGAACTATTGGGATTTCATTAAGATCAAAAGCTTTTGCGCAGCAAAGGAAACAGTTAACAAAACCAAAAGACAACTGACAGAATGGGAGAAGATATTTGCAAATGACATATCAGATAAAGGGCTAGTGTCCAAAATCTATAAAGAACTTAGCAACTTAACACCCAAAGAACAAATAATCCAATCAGGAAATGGGCAGAAGGGGCGCCTGGGTGGCAGTGGGTTAAAACCTCTGCCTTTGGCTCAGTTCATGATCCCAGGGTCCTGGGATCAAGCACCACGTCGGACTCTCTGCTCTGCAGGGAGCCTGCTTCCTCCTCTCTCTCTCTCTGCCTGCCTCTCTGCCTACTTGTGATCTCTGTCTGTCAAATGAATAAATTAAAAAAAAAAAAAAAAAGAAGGGGGCAGAAGACATGAACAGACATTTCTGCAAAGAAGACATCCAGATGGCCAACAGACACATGAAAAAGTGTTCCACATCACACAGGATCACAGAAATACAATCAAAACCACAATGAGATATCACCTCACACCAGTCAGAATGACTACTATTAACAAGTCAGGAAATGTCAGATGCTGGCAAGGATGTGGAGAAAGGGGAACCCTCCTACACTGTTGGTGGGAATGCAAGCTGGTGCAACCACTCTGGAAAACAGCTTGGAGGTTCCTCAAAATGTTGAAAATAGAACTACCCTATGACCCAGCAATTGCACTACTGTGTATTTACCCTAAAGATGCAAACGTAGTGATCTAAAGGGGCACATGCACCCGAATGTTTATAGCATCAATGTCTACAATAGCCAAACTATGGAAAGAACCTAGATGTCCATCAACAGATGAATGGATAAAGAAGAGGTAGTATATACACACAATGGAATACTATGCAGCCATCAAAAGAAATGAAATCTTGCCATTTGCAATGACGTGGATGGTACTAGAGGGTATCATGCTTAGCAAAATAAGTCAATGAGAGAAAGAGCACTATCATATGTTCTCCCTGATATGAGGAAGTAGAGATGCAACATGGGGGGTTATTGGGGTAGGATAAGAATGAATGAAACATGATGGGATTGGGAGGGAGACAAACCATAAGTGACTTTTAATCTCACAAAACAAACTGAGGTTTGCTGGAGGGAGGGGGTTTGGGAGAGTGGGTGGGGTTATGGACATTGGGGATGGTATGTGCTATGGTGAGTGCTATGAAGTGTGTAAACCTGGCGATTCACATACCAGTACCCCTGGGGATAAAAATATATGATATGTTTATTAAAAAAAAAAAAAGAATGAGCATAAAAAAATTAAAATAAAATAAAATAAAATAAAATAAAATAAAATAAAATAAAATAAAAACTTTCCCAAAAACCCAGAGCACAGGACCTGATGGATTCCCTGGGGAATTCCCCCGAACATTCAAAGAAGAAATAATACGTGTTCTCCTGAAGAGGTTTCAAAAAATAAAATCAGAAGTAAAACTTCCAGAGCCTTTCTATGTAGCCAGCAAGTATTACCCTGGTTCCCAAACCTGGGAAAGACCCCATCGAAAAGGAGAGTTTTGGATGAATATCCCTGATGAATATTGATGCTAAGATTCTCAACAAGATCCTAGCTAATAGGATCCAAGAGTACATTAAATGATTATTGACCATGACCAGGAGGGATTTACCCATAGAATGCAAGGGTGGTTCAACATTTGCAAATCAATCATGTGATAGAAAAAATCAGAGAAGAGAGAAGAACCACATGGTCTTCTCAATTGATGCAGAAAAAGCATTTGACAAGATACAGCATCTGTTCTTGATTAAAACTCTTCAAAGTAAAGTGAGCAAGGGAACATTCCTCACCTTCATAATATCTATGTATGAAAACCACAGCACATATCATCCTCAATGGGGAGAAGCTGAAAGCCTTCTCATTGAAATCAGGAACATGACAATGATGCACAATCTCACCACTCTTGCTCAGCATAGCACTAGAAGTTCTAGCAACAGCAATCAGACTACAAAAAGAAATGAAAAGTATTCAAATTAGCAAAGGAGTCAAACTCTCTCTTTTCCCAGATGACTTGATACTTTGTATGGAAAACCCAAAAGACTCCATCCCCAAACTACTAGAACTCATACAGCAATTCAGTGATGTGGCAGGAGACAAAATCAGTGCACAGAAATAAGTTGCTTTCTTTTACACTAACACTGGAAATATAGAAAGGGAAATTAGAGAATTAATTCCATTTACTATAGCACCAAGAACTGTAAAATACCTGGGAATAAACCTAACCAAAGAGGCAAAGGCTCTGTATTCAAGCAACTATAGAATACTCATGAAAGAAATTGAAGAAGACACAAAAAGGTGGAAGAGTATTCCATTCTCTTGGATCAGAATAATAAACATTGTTAAAATGTCTATACTGCCTAGAACAACCTATACTTTGAATGCCATCCTGATCAATTTTCCACTAGCATTTTTCAAAGAGCTGGAAAAAACAATCCTAAAATTTGTATGGACCTGGAAGAGACCTCAAATTGCTAAGGAAATGTTGAAATAGGAAAACAAAAGTGGGGCCATCATGTTGCCTAATTTCAAGCTTTATTACAAAGCTGTGATCATAAAGACAGCATGGTACTGGCACAAAAACAGACATATAGAGCAGTGGAACAGAGAAGAGAACCCACATATGGAGTCTCAATTCCATGGTCAAATAATCTTCAACAAAGGAGGAAAAAATATCCAGTGGAAAAAAAGACATCTCTTCATTAAATGGTGCTGGGAAAATTGGACAACTATGTATAGAAGAATGAAACTCAACCATTCTCTTACATCATACAAAAAGATAAATTTGAAATGGATAAAAGACCTTAATGTGAGGCAGGAGTTTCTCAAAATCCTAAAGGAGAACATAAGCACTAATGTCTTCGACATCAGCCAGAGCAACTTCTTTCAAGACATGTCTCCAAAGGCAAAGAAAATAAAAGCGAAAATGAACTTCTGGGACTTCATCAAGATCAAAAGCTTATGCATAGCAAAGGAAATAGTCAACAAATCAAAGAGACAACCCACAGAATGGGAGAAGATATTTGCAAATGTCACTACAGACAAAGGGATGATATCTAAGATCTATAAAGAACTCCTCAAACTCAACCCCCACAAAACAGATAACCATGTCAAAAAATGGGCAGAAGACATGAATAGACACTTCTCCAAAGAAGACATACAAATGGCTAACAGACATATAAAAAATGTTCATCATCATTGGCCATCAGGGAAATTCAAATCAAAACCATAACGAGGTACCACCTTACACCAGTTAGAATGGCCCAAATTAACAAGACAGTAAACAACATGTGTTGCAGAGGATGTGGCAAAAGGGTAACCCTCTTACACTCTTGGTGGGAATGCACATCGGTGCAGCCACTTTGGAAAACAGCGTGGAAATTCCTTAGGAAATTAAAAATAGAGCTTCCTTATGACCCTTCAATTGCACTACTGGGTTTTAATTGCAAAGTTACAGATGTAGTGAAAAGAAGGGTCATCTGTACCCCAATGTTCATAGCAGCAATGGCCTCAATCACCAAACTGTGCAAAGAGCCAAGATGCTCTTCATCAGATGAATGGATAAAGAAGATATAGTCCATATATACTAAGGAATATTATGCGTCCATTAGAAAGAGTGAATACCCAACTTTTGTATCGACATGGACGTGACTAGAGGAGATTAGGCTGAGTGAAATACATCAAGCAGAGAGAGTCAATTATCATTTGTTTTCACTTACCTGTGCATCATAAGGAATAACATGGAGGTCATTAGGAGAAGGAAAGAACAAGTCAATCAGGGGTAATCAGAGGGGGAGCTACAGCATGAGAGTTTGTGGACTTTGAGAAACAAACTGAGAGTTTTGGAGGGGAGGTGGTGGGGTTTAGGTGAGTCTGGTGTTGAGTATTAAGGAGGACACATATTTCATGGAGCACTGGGTGTGGTGCATAAACAATGAATCTGGAACACTGCAATAATAAAAGAGAAGAAAAGAAAAATAAATATCAGTGTTTAACTCTTCTTACTAGAGGCTTGTGGGTTTGTCTCTCTTTTGAAGACATTGAATTCAGAAATTGATGAATGAATTACAATGATAGAAAATAAAATGTTCAAAAGTGTTTTATATATATATATATTTTATATAAATAAAAAATATATATATATAATTTTATTTATATAAAATTTTACCTTTGCCTCTGGTCACAATCTTAAGTGTATTTTTCTAGTTTTGAAAATATTTAGTTATTGTCTTTTAAAAAATAAAATCTTTTGTAAAGATAAGACAACAGACCATATAAATATTCACAGATTCAAGGTATGGAAATTATCAAAAAGGAACAGGGAAATCAAATAAGCCCACCTGGAAACAGCATAATAACAAAATCAATATAACTAATTCATTTTGTTTATCATAGAAGGATTAAGTTGGAAAAATAAATATTATATGTAGTACTATCAATGTGGATATTTGCTAAGTAATATTTTTTATTTTTTCTGTAATCTGTGTAATATGCTGTATTTGGTAAACATAGCATCTGGAAATGTATGCAGAAAAATTGTTCAGTAATGACTTTAAACATTCTGAACAAGAGTCTGTAGCATCTAGATTCAGAGAATAGGTTTGGCCAACCCTAGACATCCCTATGTCTAGGGATGTGTATTTATAAACAATTCTACATGTTCTCTATAGGTGTATTTTGTTCACAATAACACCATTAGTAATGGCTCTCTTTCTAAATTCCAGATTCTATAGAAACCAAAAAAGACTTATAGCTTTAAATGTAGACATTTTGAACATGGAATTTATAAAAATAAATTTCTGACTATTGTGCCAATCAGCTTATGATTGAGACATAAATATGGTTACCCTTATAGATAATAACAAACATTATTGCCTAAAATTATAGTGGTTGATTGAGACTACTGAATTTTGAAAAAGAACTATTTGCATCAGTAACCTCTCAAATATTTTAATCTATATTTCCCAATTGGAAAGAAGAATGAAGTACAATGTTACATTGAATATGTAATGCTTATACCCCTAGACGGATGATTAGAACATTTATCTATAATAAAAATTTGAGCCAAAAAATTGCCAGGCTCAGAAAAATGCAGATGCTGAAGTGGAAGAGAGGATGTAGAGACTTAGAACACTTTGCTAGAACAAGTTGGATGGGTACCAGAAATACTTCTGACTAGAATTTCTTTTCTTCCTTATAGAGTAAGGAGTGCCTCAACTGACTGGCGAAATTTGAAGTGTCTGACTTCTTGGCACTGGTATTTGGTGAGAAAGTTGGATCAATTTAGAAAGCTAGTTTAGGAAAGTTCAATTGTGACTGCAAGTCGAAGCCATTCAGATTTATAAACATTATGTGTGATACTTTGATATCTATCTGACTCCTCAGTTGGTTCAGAATGTGTAAGAAGAATATGGGTAGGACTGTGACTGTGGAGACCTTAAAAGATTCCTAAGTAAATGCCAGGAGCCCCAGTAAACCTTCCATGGGGTGTTTTTTCCTATCACCACACACCTACATGATCTTAGGTGACAGTATAGTAAAGTGAGTATAGTGAATTTGAGTTTTATGGTTTTGCTGCCTAAGCTCACCCTTTTATATTTGGGCCAGTCATTAAACTACCTTAGGCCTCCATTTCCTCACATGCAAACTAAGGAGTAGAAATAATATTACCACATAAGCACCCACTAAATATAAGCATTTTTGTAACTTTTTAATTATTGTCCTTCAGTATACATGGATATTAAACACTATTTCACATGCTTGATGAATAATGAAAGTATTTCTAATGATGACTGCCTTGTTCCTTCTTGCAGATATCTAAGCATTATGTTAGGAGGTGTGAAATTATATAATTCACATCTGACAGGCCTACTACAAGTTTTATTATTCATCCTATCCCTTATAGTGTAGTAATTTTCTATTGCTGCTGTAACAAGTTACCACAAATTTAGTGGCTTGAAAGAACATAAATTTATTATCTTGTAAGTCAGAAGTCTAAAATGGGTCTCACCTAGTTGAAAACATAAAGTTGGCAGGGCTATTTTCTTTTTCTTGGCTCATGGCTTGGTCCTCTATCTTCAAAGGCATATCTTTCTCTGGACTTTTCTGCCTTCCACTTTTAAAGACTTTTGAGATTATATTTAATCCACCTGGATAATCCTGGATACTGTTCCCACCTTGAGATTCTTAATCACATATGCAAAGCCACTTTTCCATATAACCTAATATATTTACAAGCTCAGAAAATTAGGATGTGGACATCTTTGGGGACCATTATTCTGCCTACAATAACAGGTGAAGAAATTGAGGCCCAGGGAGGCTAAGTAACTTTCTAATGTTCACAAGCTCAGTGCTTAGTTGGGCCTAAAGCTCATGTTCCCTAATTTCTGTATAACTACTTTTTAAATTATTATTATGCTTGACTGAAAAAAGAATCTCATGCCTGGATTTAGGAAATTGAGGGCTGCAGCCAGTATGGTGCCTATTCTGTTTTCTACTCTTTTGGCCCTTCCTTAGGGTTAATGGAAAGAACTCAGGACATTAGGAAGGGTGTATGTTTTAGCTGCAGGAAGGATTAGCTAGGTCTGTTCTATTAATTCAAGTACAAAAGGTCATCGGCCAGAGAAGAAATAATTATAACATAAAATATAAGTCTTTCTAGGGTTATTAGAATGTAAAAATCTAGTAATAGAAGAAACAGGTTTATCAAACTTGGAAGGTTAAGGAATCATACTCAAATGAGCTACAATGTCAAAAAATTAATAATTCTTGTATTTAGAAAAATGCCATTTGTTGCTTGAAATGCTTGTTTTTCTGAGAAATTGGGAATACTGTTCCTGTTTTACATACAATTTAAAGAAAAATTTGGGAAAATATTTAAATAAAACAAAAGGCATGGTTTTCATTATTGTGGAGTTTGTATTATAACCACCAAAAAGGAAAGAAAGAAAGAAAGAAAGAAAGAAAGAAAGAAAGAAAGAAAGAAAGAGAAAGAAAGAAAGAAAGAAAAGAATATAAGAGAAATTGGGCACCTGGGTGGCTCAGTGGGTTAAAGCCTCTGCCTTCGGCTCAGGTCATGATCGCAGGGCCCTGGGATCAAGGCCCACATTGGGCTCTTTGCTCAGCGGGGAGCCTGCTTCCCTTCCTCTCTCTGCCTGCCTCTCTGCCTACTTGTGATCTCTGTCTGTCAAATAAATAAATAAATAAATCTTAAAAAAAAAAAAAGAATAGAAGAGAAATAATTAGGAGGAAATTAAATGAAATCCCTATATGGTAATAGCTATAAGTGAAGTTGGTTCAAAGAAAGAGGGGACTCACTAAGCTTGCTATAGTGGCTATGGTATGGTATACATATACCTAAATGTGGCCTTTGAATCAGTAATGCAAACCTTAAAAATATTCACAACCTTTGACCCAGCAATTCCACTAATAAGAATCCAGCGAAATAAATTTAAAATGCAACAAAATACATCTTAATGCACCTTATATAAATGAAAAACAAAACAAAACAAAACTGAATGTCCTCCCAAATAGAGAACAAGCTAAATAAATTAAGGTACAACAGTATGTGGGAATACTACATGGCTATTGAAATTATGTTTTTGAACAATTACTCCTGATTTAAATATGCTTATGTTATATTGTTAAGCTAATAAAAAGAATAATATAAAACTATTTATATTGTCTTTATAGAGATGTATTATTTCAACAGTGAATTTTCTTTAAAAGTCAATAAAATTCATTATTCTTCTACTAGAAAAAGAGTAAGACACTTGCCTCTAAGGCCAGGTCAGAAGTTGTTTTTCCCCCTGAGGAAGTACCTTCAGTAGTTGCTAGCTATCCCACCTTATTCAAACTCTCCCCAGTACTCCTTAAATCTGAGACACCCTTTGGGAAAATAACTTAGTTTAGAGACTTTAGACACCCAATCTACATACTATTGCAAGCTCAGTTTATCTAGGACTATATGAGTTAAGGCAGGGAAAATATAGAACAAGTGAAAATACACCAGATTCTACCATGAAATACACCAGACTCTAGGGTGTCAGGTATAAGCTTTTAGAGATATTTTTATGGCCAGGGGAAACATGTGAGAGAGAACAGGAGTAGTAGAAGATTATAAGCAGATGGAGTGAAAGGTGATTAAGAGCTTGATATCCATAAGGCAGCATTATTAATCCAGTGTTTGTACCACTTTTGGAGAACACTCTGCACTTACTATTGATCTCAGCTCAGACAGGTCTAAAAGCAGCTTAAGTCTCAACAATTTCACTCATAGTTATCTAAAGGTACACAAAAAAGAAAAGAAAACAAGTCCACGCAAAAACTTGTACACAAATGTTCGTAGTGACATTAATCATAATAGCTAAAGATTGGAAAAACCACTCAAATGTTGACCAACTTTTTAATGGGTAAACAAAATGCAATATATCATAAAATGAAATATTATTTAGAAATGAAAGGAATAAGTAATGATACAACATGATGAACCCTAAAAACACTATGGTAAGTGAAAGAAGTCAGTTGTAAAAGGCCACACATGATATGATTCCATCCATATTAAATGCCCACAATTTGCTAATCTATAGAGACAAAAAGCAGTTGCTTAGGGCTGAGTGGGTAAGGTAGTGGGAATGGGGATTGTCTCCTTATGTGTGTGGAATTTCTATCTGAGGTGATAAAAATGTCCTAAAATTAGATTGTGGTGATGGTTTCACAACTCTGTAAATATGCTAAACACAAAAATAAACTGTACAGTTAAAATGAAAAGCTGGTTCAGTATTCTTAATTCCCCAATTCCTTTGATGGACTTTATGTAGAAGGTCAGCTGCAGTTTCATGGAGAAGCACATGAGACTGCCATGGACTGGTGGCTTTAGAAGAACAAGGGATGCACTTTGTTATTATGAGCACAAGGACTGAGCCTACATGGCAGAAACATTGATTGCAGTAAAAAACTAAATAAATAAGAAAAGAAATAAAGTACACTAAAATGCCATGTGTGGATCTGCTGAAATCTAGGACACAGCAAGGTCAGAAGTCTTTATCTGGTAGTAAACAGAGCCATTAGCAAATTAACTGTTGAGAGCTATGGAAAAATAGGTAAAAATTCTTCCAAACTCTCTTGATTATTAATAACTTTAGTGTATCTCCTAGTCCAGATATGGTAGGATTAGTGATAATTTTCATGCTTCTTTACATTTTTTTGTACTTTACAGAATTTTAAAAATAAGTATGCAATAATTTCATATCAAATTAAAGTTACCAAAAATGGGATTTTTTAAAAAAATGAAAGTCATAAAATAAGACCTGAGAAATCAAGGGAAATATATAAAGCAAAAAGGTTAAGGAGAGATTTGAAAGTCAAGCAGATAAATTAGAATTTAAAAGCAATAGGAAACTATTACGCATTCTTCAGTAGGGTAGGAAAACATTTGTGCTTCACTGAAAAAATATTCACTGTTTAGGGCACATCCTCCCAGTTTATCTGATTTCTAGTCTTTCATTGATTTTAAGGTATTTTATAATTCCATAAATTGTAAAGAATTGATGCAATAATGCAAATTATTCTTACCTACAAACATGAAATTAACTTCTATCCCAAAGAGGAGGTCTTCTGTCACACACACACACACAAAAAGTAAAGTAAAGAAAATAATCCAGTTTCTATTTGCATATCCATTTCAGTATTCTAGATCTATAAATGTGTCTGTTGTTTGGGCCAGTTGTAAAATCTACTAAGTTCCCTCATTAATAACAAGTTAAATAAAGTCATTAACTCATGAGCATTTTATATGTGTGTGAGTTTTGATTTTCCCACTGTGTGCCTGCCTGATGACTTAAAGAGAAAGCAAATCAAATACTTAAAGAAAAGGCAGGAAAACTATAAATCATTTTAAGTGGTTATAGGGTAAAAACAATTTGAATTTGGTTAAGAACAATAGCAACCTCTTTTCATCAGATGTCTGGTTGCTCTGGCCTTTAACGTTATTGCATTAAACAGTGTTTTTTTTTCTTTTTTTTATTATTGAACTATACTATGTATAAACAATTCTCTTGTTAGTCTAGAATGGCATCATCCTATCTTCCTTGAGGACCTTTATTTTTTAGGATTATTTTCAAAAGTTAATAGATCAACTCTCAAGTATCTGTGCTGACCCAGGGGAGTATCAGCATCCAAAGGTATTAATAATCAGCCCAGGATCTTCTCTCCTACCACCACAGTATTTGGAGAAGGGATATAGAAGGCAGGCACCCATAATTTCTCAAATGTTTCTTTATCCATCATCAAGTCCACTTAAGATACTTTAAAGAAAATTAAATTCATGGGACCCCACTCTACAGATTCAGCTTCTGGAATAGAGCTCTAGAATCTGTGTTATTAACAAGCTTCCAAGTAATTCTTCTCCCAAGTCCAGTTTGGGAATACTGGATATTCCATTTTTTACAAATTATAGATTTATGGCAACCCTGCGTCAAACAGGTCTGTCAGTGCCATTTTCCCAACAGATTTGTTTCTTTCAGATTTCTGTGTCACATTTTGTTAATTTTCATAATATTTCAAACATTGTCATTATTATATTTGTTATGCTTAGCCATGATCAGTGATTATGACTTATTAAAAGCTCAGATGATGGTTAACATTTTTAGCAATATTTTAAAATTATGTACATTTTTATATGTAATGATGTTGCACACTTCATAGACTACAGTCTAGTGTAAACATAACTTTTATATGCACTGGGAAACCAAAAAAGTAATGTTTTTTTTGCTTTATTGCAATATTCATTTTACTGCAGTCATTTGGAACCAAACCAGCAATATCTCTGTGGTATATCTGTACTATAGGCAATATAATAAATTTAAATTGCTCTCTCTTTGATGACTACTATTTAAAATAATTAAGACAATTTAGGTGACACAACAAACCTTAACACTTTATAAAATGGATAGCCTCTTGTGGAGAATAGCAAAATGGAATGGAAGGCATGAAGCTTTTATAAGATAAAGAATAAAGAATGAGGAAAAGATAAATAGAATATATCTGATCACCTGGGGCCATATAGTCAACCTTGCTTGGGATGATAATGTCCCGAATTGGGTTGGCTTGGCATTTGGCGATTGGCTGACTGAATATACAGAGCTTCTGGCCAAGTGGGGCTTTTACATAGACACCAAAATTATTTAAGTTTTGGTTTGCTGACAGGGCATCATTGGCAGGAGTGTCTCCATCTTGAGCCTAGGAATTTATTTCAAAAGTACCCTTTAAATAAATCCCTATAAAATGCTTTATGTTGTTTCAGCCTCAGTCAATCTTAGAAAGCCAAATACATATAACTCCAACTTGTCCACAGAGAAGAAAGAAGAACACGGATTTTCAACTAGGCTATTACTAGTAAAACACAAGTAGGGGGTGGGGTAGAGGAAAACAAAACAAAACAACTGTGTCCCTATCTATCACATCCCCAGTTGACTTGTTTCCTCAGTAATTGGCTGGGACATAGAAGGCATTATAGTTTTAGTAGTGCAAGCAATTAAATGTGGGTTTTGTGAAGGAATAAGAAAAGAGTCATGAAAAGCAATAGGAAAAACCCATGCAGAGAGTTAGGTGGGTGAGAAAGGGGACCATAAGTGACAAATGGGAGGCGACTCCCAGGGAACATGAAAAACTAAGGCCCTTAGTTATTCTCCATAGAAGATGAGAAACGTTTGAAACAAACTAATCTTTTATATATCTCATAAAATAGTTTCTTGTGAGGTTATTCAGAACATAGACTTTTGAGTTACCTGATCTTTAAATTTATTTTGTGTGGGTGGTTGCTTCTCCTTAAATGACTAAACTATATTCTATTCTATTTATTATATGGTTATTTTCTATTGGCTTTTAAATCTATTTTACTGGTTGTCTTGTGGTGGACTGTGTACCACTCTGGATTTGAAGAACTTGAATCTTCACAAAGTTTTACCTGTCAAAACTATAACAACATATGATACTTCTTTCCAGTTAGATATGGTGCTGTGTAAATTTACTATAGAGTAAAAAATACAATCCTGTCAGAATTACTGACCTTACCAAGGAAAGACAACCATAACAGTTAACTGACAAGACCAACTACTAGCTGGAGGCTTGGAAAACAAGTCAAAGAATACCCATATTGAAAATGTAATCCTTGTCAGAAATACTAAAATATCCGGTAAACACTTGAACCAGGAAAGTAACATTTAGTCTATATTCCTGTATCAAGTGCCCTTAGCAAATTGCATCAAAAGAAGGAAAATATATGAGTTTTTTTTCATTTCGTATCTAAATCCTTACTGCAAATAGAGTAGTCCTTTTAATATTTTTTTTCCAAAATGAATGAATAGAACCAGAAATGTTTTACTTTTTTTAATGTTTGTAAATTCCTTCAGAACCTAAAAGTCTGGTTCATTCCTGGGTCTTCAGAGTTCTTAGGTTCTCTTAAGATTTAGGTCAACTGATCTGGAGAGCAGAAGGTCAGCTCAGGACAAAACCAGACTTTTCAAGCAGCTCTCTCTTGCCAGATACAGCTCAGATCCCAGGCACTCAGAGTGAGTCTAATCACATAGTGGAACATGATATTTATTTTAAAACAATATAATAGACAGAAACATTAAAATGTTAGCAAAGCCAGTTCTATTCTCAGGTATGTGAATAACTCTAATGCAGTTGATAAGATGAGATGAGATGTTATTGGTGAGATGAGATACAGTTGATGTTGCTGTTAGTAATGGCTAAAATGTAGTAAGCCTTTGTTATATGTAGGTAGTACTGTTATGTTTTTCATGTATTCTTTAATTTTCATAATACACTAATGAAGTAAAAATTATTATTCATATTTTGTATGTGGAGAAACAGACACAGAGCAGTTAGAGTGAGGTTTTTATATTTTAACTTATCTGTGTTAGAAGGAAAGAAGAAATACCAATTCTGTCTATGAACCACAGTTCCTCTGAGCTATAAATACTGAACACTTTCTGAGGTTCTATATCTTTTAATGCAACAAAGAAATCCAATAACACATTTCCAGTCTTCTACTAAATTTACCCTAAGAAAATATTACCAGCCAAAATTTATTATTTGACTTGGAATTTATCAATTCCATCTGCACACTCTTCAGAAACTATCTAGTTGTTCATGTAGTCTTTGAGGTGTGATTCAAAAGTAATAAAACTAGTTTTCATTTGTGGTCAATAAAAACCTCTCTCCTTATTTTGTAGTCATACCTATAAAACAGAAGCATGAAATTATTATCCCTATGATAAAGTTTGATATTGAGGAAGAGACACGACATTTTTAATTCTTAGCACTATGGTTCTCAAGGGCACCTGTAACAACAAATAAACTAAACCACAGAAAATTACTTCTTTAGTAAAGACTAAACTCTTAAGGTCCTGACTCTGTAGAGAGTTCTTTTATAATTAAAGTATTTTCCAATATTGCCTATTATTAAATTACTGCAGTGCTGTTGAATAGAAGAATATTTCCAAGATGATGGAAATATTTTATAAACTGTGCTATCTAACATGGTAGCCACTAGCTAGATATGATTATTGAACACTTGAAATGTGACTACTATCACTAAGGAATTGAATTTTAATTAATTTAAATAGAAATATCCACAAGTGACTACTGACTATTACATTTAACAGTGCAGAATTTTTGTCAAAAATCACATCCATGTGCCTATAAGAGACCTATAGAATCAGAATCAACAGTTCAGTGTCATTTGGATATTTATTATTAACATTATCTTAGACAATGGTGTCTGAACAGCCAGTTTATTTTACTTCAAATTGCTACTGTTCTTCAAGCTCATAATTCTAGGCTACTACTGTTTTCAAAAATAATACTGTATATGGAATATATTCAGTTATTTATCCACTAAATTTTCTTTAATTATAGAAAAGATTAGTTGTATTGTTACCAAGAACCCCAACTATGATATGCTTCCTACACAGGCCAAGAATTAATACATAGCTTTAAGAAAGTACCACATATGAAAACATACAACTCTTGATCTTGGGATCATGAGTTCAAGCCCCACGTTAGGGGTAGAGTTTACTTTAAAAATAAATAAAAGGGGTTGAGTCTATTGCACTAAGCTCTACATGACTAAGAAAGTACCACATATGAAAATTTGCATTTTCAAAAAGATAAATTAGTGAACAATTACTAATTTCACAAAAGAATTCACCAAAGGGCTACTTTAAATAGATAGCTTTCCTAAAATGAATCCTAAATAAGATTCAATTAACAGAAGTTCAATTTGCACAAACTCTTCAAGAACACATCTGTTTTCTCAAACCAGCTACATCTGTGAATCATTTATAAAACCTCTGGAGACTGGAAGAGGTTTCTCCATAAAAGCTGTGATACTGGGCGCCTGGGTGGCTCAGTGGGTTAAGCCGCTGCCTTCGGCTCAGGTCATGATCTCAGGGTCCTGGGATCGAGTCCCACATTGGGCTCTCTGCTCAGCAGGGAGCCTGCTCCCCTCCCTCTCTCTCTCTCTGCCAGCCTCTCTACCTACCTGTGATCTCTCTCTGTCAAATAAATAAATAAAAAAAATCTTAAAAAAAAAAAAAGCTGTGATACTTGGTGTTGAAAGCACCCTATTGCACATTTTCAAGTGTTTATCCTCACTCTGTAAGGAGAGAATCTATGCCTTCTTATAAATTATCTTTCCTCAGGTTCTAAGTGATGGTTATAATATAAGCTTAATCCATAGTATATCATAATGTAGCCAATCAAAGATTCCACTTGAAAGTGTTTTTAAAATGGAAAAAAAAAAACTAATATCCAGGCTTCCAATTCCAAGTCTGGTATATAAGGAGCTTAGGATTTATCATTCTATCTTAATGACAAGTAAAAAGAGAACAAAATGAAAAATCAACTCCTCTTCTTTAATCAGTCCAAGAAGAGAGGTCAAAGAGCAAACCACTGTTCACAAAATTGGAGAGGCAGACAGGCAGAAAGAGAGACTCACAGTCTACCAGAACAGAAACCCACTAGCACATTCTTCTATAGAAATCAGTGTCTGGGCAGGAAAACCTCAACTGTAATTAATGAATTGCTGGAAACTCAGTGTGGAAAACTCTGAAAGTTAAAGTCTCCAAAGAAACCCAGTCAGAGGGGTCCCATGTTTTGTGAGTTTTGCCTCCAAAAGCTCTACAAGATTCTCACAATGAATACTGGAGGAAACTACCCTTAAGTTTCCTGCAGGAGGATGGGGAAAAAAACTATTTTGGAATACACTAGAAGAACAGACATTTCTGTTCTTCTTATCATGGGCTGCCCTCAGGAAAATCTATTTCACCAGAGCCTAATCTGCTGAGGTTTTAACAGAGCCTAATATAAATAAGGGAAACTAGGATATACCTTAGTAATCTAGAAAAAAATAAAGACACCAAATTAAATCCAAAACAGAAGACAATAAAGAATAAGAATCAGAGCAGAAATCAACGAAGTTGAAAACAGGAAATTAAAAAAATAAATAAATAAAACAACCAAACCAGAAACTGGTTCTTTGGGAAAAAAAAAAAATCAATAGGCCTCTAGACAGGCTAACTGAGGAAAAAAAATCTTAATATACAAATAAATAATATCAGAAATGAAAGAGTCTATTACTACAGACTCCATGTATTTTAAAAGGATAATAAATAGTATTATTAACAACTTTTATGCCCACAAATTTGATAACCTAGATGAAATGAATAATCTGTTATAGCCCACATGAAAAGAAGTAGACAATTTAAGTAGATATACATTTATTAAACAAATTGAATCAATAACTAATAACATCCTAAAACAAAAAACCCAGATAGGTTTACGTAAGAATTCTACCAAACATTTAAGGGATAAGTTATATCACTTCCTTACAATGTATCCCAGAAGACAGGAACAGAGGGAATACTTTTGAAGTCATTCAGTGGGGCCAGAATCACCGTAATGCCATAACCAAAGATCTTACGAGACAAACAAACAAACAGACAACAAAACTACAGACTAATACTTCTCATGAACAGAAGTGTAAAAATCCTCAACAAAATATTAGCAAATAAAATCTAACAATGCATGAAATGCATATTAGCAATCAAAAAATGAACCATGAGAGACTATGGACTCTGAAAAACAATCTGAGGGTTTTGAAGGGGCGGGGGGTGGGAGATTGGGGTACCAGGTGGTGGGTATTATAGAGGGCATGGATTGCATGGAGCACTGGGTGTGGTGCAAAAATAATGAATACTGTTATGCTGAAAATAAATAAAAAATAAATTTATTAAAGAAAATGAAATACCTAAGTATAATTCTAATAAAATATGTAAAAGATTTACATGGGGAAAACTTCAAACTCTAATGAAAGATATCAAAGAAGAAATAAAGAAATGGAGATAACCCAAGTTCATGGATAAGAAGATTCAATTTTATGAAGATGTCAGTTTTTTTTCTACTTGATATAGAGATTCAGTGAAGTTCTAATAAAAATTCCAGCAAGTTATTTTGTGGATATTGACAAACTAATCCTCAAGTTATATAGAGAAGTGAAATACTGAGAATAGTTAACTCAGTATGAAAGAACAAAATTAGAGGTCTGAAGCTACCCAAGTTAAAGACTTACTACAAAGCTATAATCATCAAGATAGTGGGATATGTGTGAAAGAATAAGCAAATAGAGGAATAGAACATAATAAAGAGCCCATAGATAGACCCTCATAAATATAGCCAGTTGATCTTTGACAAAGGATGAAAGACATTACAATGAAACAAAGATAGTCTTTTCAATAAATGGTGCTGGATGGAAAAACTGGTCATCCACATGTAAAACAATGAATCTAGGTACCTTACACATTTCACAAAAATCAATTCAAAATAGATCATAGATGTGGATGTAAAACACAAAACTATCAAATTCTTAAAACATAACATGGGATAAAACTTAGATGATGTTGGGTATAGTGATAGCTTTTTAGGTACAAAACCTATGGCATGACCTATGAAAGAAGTAACTGATAAACTGGGTTTCATTAAAATTAAAATCTGGGGACGCCTGGGTGGCTCAGTTGGTTAAGCAGCTGCCTTCGGCTCAGGTCATGATCCCAGCGTCCTGGGATCGAGTCCCACATTGGGCTCCTTGCTCAGCAGGGAGCCTGCTTCTCCCTCTGCCTCTGCCTGCCATTATGTCTGCCTGTGCTTGCTCTCTTCCCCTCTCTCTCTCTGATAAATAAATAAAATCTTTAAAAAAATAAAATTAAAATCTGATTTATAAAAGACAATGTCAAGAGAATGATAAGCCACAGACGGAAGAAAAAATTTGCAAAAGACACATTTGATAAAAAAAAAAATATGTATTCAAAATTTGCAAAGAACACTTAAAACTCAATAGGAGAATGAACAACCCAATTAAAAAATGGTCAAAGATCTGAATAGGCGTGACACCAAAAAAGATATATAGGTGGAAAAATAAACATCTGAAAAGAAGTTCAACCTTATATGTCATTAGAAAATTACAAATTTAAAACAAAAAGGAGATGCCACTACACACCTACTAGAATGGCCAAAACCCTAAACACTGGCCACACCAAATGCTGACAATGATGGGAAGGAATGAGAACTTTCATTCCTTGCTGGTGAGAATGCAAAATGGTACAGCCACATTAGAAGACAATTTGGCAGTTTCTTATAAAACTAAACATACTCTTGCTATGTGATCCAGCAATCACATTCCTTGGTATTTATTTAACTTAACTGAAAACAAATCCACCCATAAACATGCACACAGATGTTTATAGCAGATGTAGTCACAATTGCCAAAACTTAGAAGCAACTAAGACACATTTCAGGGGACGCCTGGGTGGCTCAGTCAGTAAAGCGTCTGTTTTCCACTCAGGTCATGATCCTGGGGTCCTGGGATTGAGTTCTGCATTGGGAATCCCTGCTCATCAGGGAGCCTCTTTCCACATCTACCTTCCATTCCCCCTGCTTCTGAATGCTTTCTCTCTCTTTTTCTTTCTCTCTGACAAATAAATAAATAAATCTTAAGAGAGAAAAAAAAAAAAAAGGGAGAGAGAGAGATACATTTCAATAAGAGAATGGATAAAAGAAATGGGTCCATACAGGCAAAAGAATATTATTTAGGGCACCTGGGTGGCTAAAGCATCATATTGGGCTCCATGCTCAGCAGGGAGCCTGCTTCACCCTCTGCCTGTTGCTCTTTCTCTCTCTGTCTGACAAATAAATAAAATCTTTAAAGAAAATATTATTCAGAGCTAAAACTAAATATGTTAATATGCCATCAAAGGCCATGGATAAAATTTAAATGCATTAAGTGTAGGAAAGACATCTGAAAAGTCTGCATAATGTATGATTCCAACTATATGGCATTCTGGAAAAGACACAATTGTGGAGATAATAAATAGATCAGTGGTTGCCTGGGCTTAGGGAGAAGGGAAATGTGACTAGGAAAAACACAAAGGATTTGCAAGACAGTGAAACTATTCTGTAGGAAGTCAAAATGGTAGGTAAGTGTCATATATCTGTATATAGAATGTACAATACCAAGAGTGAACCTTAATGTAAAATATGGATTTTGATGTATGGAATAATCAAAATGTGTCAATGTAGGTTCATCAATTATAACACATGTACCATACGTTGTTACTGGGGGCAGTTGTGTGTGAGGAGACAGGAGGTCTCCATACAAACAACTCGTTGTACCTTTGTACTCAGCAAAACTGAGTAGTTTTGCTATGGATCTAAAACTGACCTAAAAATAAAGCTTATTGAAAAAAACGTAATAGCCAAATGTGAAGACTTGACTTAGGTGACTTTGACTTTCAGGCAAAACAAGCATGCTTTAGCAATATGTTTGAATTAAGATTGGCTCTGGTCATGGAAAGTTCCCTACTTCAGTACCTCAATAATCATAAGGAAAATCTGAAAAATTCACATTTTATCTTGGTATAAATTAGGTTTGAGAATTGTTTCCATAAAATTAAGTACTTGTAAAACCTGAAAATATGCCATTACTTTAGCAAAGATAACACAATAAAGTCAAAGAACAAGAGTCCAAAGATCTATTTTCTTTGCTTCCCATTATTACAAAACTGTAAGTTGCATTTTCTGAGGTATGTTAATTTTCCCTCTAAGAATATTGATGAAATTTATACACAATAATTTGCAGAAAGAAATACAGAGTTCTAGATGGGGGTGAAAATATAAGTTACTGGCTAATGAGCAGTTTTGGAGATTGCCATCACAAATGCAACTCAAGATTATTGTTTTCTTAAAAAATAATTTGACTACATATGTTCTTGTAAGGAATATGTCTGAATAAACCAATTTCATCAATTCCATCAAACCTCTGACAGAACCTATGTGCCTTACCCTGTTTTGTTACCCCAAACACAAATACAAAGCAAGTCAAACCTTTGGAATACAAACACTTTCATGGATTTGTTTGCAAATGTCTTTGTCTGAAGGTGTCTCTGATAAATACCACTCACTTTATATCTACTTCTCTGAGTGGCCAAGCTGAAACAAAGATCATATTTCAAGTGTGTAGTACTGGGTATGACATACTGAGAACTGTGCAAAACTTCATTTCCATTCTTTTAACTTATTACAAAAGTGGAGCAGTATAGATCAAAAGCCTTTCATTCTTTCAAATTATATTTTTTCTAAAGTTGTTATTTTGCCATATTTAGTAGTGTTTACTGACCAGTAGGAAAAAATTATATATATTGTATAAAAAAGTAATAGCCAAATGTGAAGACTTGACTTAGGTGACTTTGACTTTCAGGCAAAACAAGCATATATTGTATATATAATTTTTTCCTACTGGTCAGTAGCCAATGTGTATATATATATATATATATATATATATATATATAAACACACACATATATACATGTATAAGAAAAAATATATATATATACACATATACTAAAATACTAAAATACTATATATACACATATACTAAAAATCCAACATGTCTATGTTCTGTTAATGCAATTTGAATTCAAAGGATAGATAAACCTGGTTAGTAACAAATGCTCCTGCAGTGGCTGGAGTTTAGCCAATGCAAAAGAACCTTGAACATATTTGCCTGACCAAGCAAGAGCTCTATAAAAATTCTATGCACCTTTTCTATCTGATTACTCTATTGTATTTCAAGTAATCACAATGCTGTGTATTTTCTTTTGAGTAGGAGAGAAAATTAAATAGTCCTAGTTAGAGTAAAAAAAGAAAGGAAACTAACAAAATCCACCTCAATAGGAAAAAGCAACTGTTGAAATGTGAACAATCTTTTTTCTGTAAATGTTCAATGATAATTTTTCATATCTTCCTTAGAAGCAAGTATTTTTTTTTAAATATCTTATTTTATTTATTTGACAAAGTGAGAAAGCACACAAGCGGGGGGAGTGGCAGGCAGAGGGAGAAGCAGGCTCCCCACTGAGCAAGAGCACAATGTGGACTTGATCCCAGGACCCTGGAATCATGACTGGAGCCAAAGGCAGACACTTAATTGACTGAGCCACCCAGGCATCCCAGCAAGTATTTTGTATTCTCTATAAATTGCCAATAGAAAATTTCATTTCCCAGTTGGATTTGAAAGTGTGTATCCCTGAAGGGGAATATAAAAAATTGTGAAAACTAAAATTATTTAATGCAGTACAAGTGCAAGAGTGCATACATGCGTGTGTGTGTGTGTGTGTAGGGGGAAGTTAGGGGAATGATATCAGCCTCTAATTCTTTTCTAAAAAAGTTTTACCTTATTTAATTATCTAAATTATTTAAATATTTAAATCATGTTGCTAATTATCTAAGAACTGTGAAATGTGAAACTTTTTTCCCCTAAATAACTTAGGTATTTTTGTTTTTGTTCTTGTTGTTATCAGAAAAAGCACATGGTAAAATTTAATTTGGTAATATAGCTTGTAGCTTTTAATATTGGAAATGTTTTCAACTACCAAATAATATTTTGACCAGTAACAGAACATTTATTTTAAGTCTTTGTCTCATAATTTTTTTAAAAAAATATAGATTTTATATATTTTATGAATAGATTGACAATGGAAAATAGAAAAGTGTTGTTGATATCTAATCAATCTAAAAATAATTTAGAATTGATGCTAAAAGCTAGACACTGTAAACAGGCAGTTAAATATGGAGTGTACTGTGATTTGTTTATTCTATAAAGTATCTAGCCTCTCAAAATTAATTACAAATTTTGAAATTAAGAGATATTACATTTTAAAAATTCAAAATTCAAAATCAAGAGGTCTTACATAAATATCCTAATTTTCAGCAATTGAAAAATTAGGCAAACTACTAACGTGGGGCCTTCATTGCTTTAGGATAACAATTAGGAAGAGCTGAGGGGCAGCTGACTATTTCTGCTTGTTCTAGTATAGCACAGTCCTCACAGTTCACCACTGTCTACAAGTCAATGCAGCTAAGTGCCAGTACCTGACAGGATTCACTTATTTTTGTTATTTGTCCTTGTCCTAGAAACATTTGAATTAATGATTCAGACACTTCAACAGTTTTTAAAAGTATACTGAAATATATTAGGATTCCATGGCAACACTTATTGCCAGGATTGACAGGAAGCTGAATGAGTGGACTTTAGAAGTCTCCATATCTTTCCCATAAAACCTTTGTTTTTACCTCTTATAGATATTAGAGTTTCTGTTTATGATTTTTTTAAATAAATATTTCTATGTATGTAAAAAGATAATTTGGAAAAGCCATTGCTTTTTTCCAGTGGCTTCCAAAATTTTATTAATTTGTACATTACATTGAACCCTTTTCACACTAGTTGATAATTTAAAAATCTTTTGGGGAACATAAAAAATTGAAATTTTTGCATACATTGTATTGTGATGTTTAGTTTTATGTGACAATTTGGCTAGAATGTAATATGCACTTACTTAATGAAGCATTAATCTGAGTGTTTCTTGTGAAGGTATTGTAGATGTGGTTAAGATATTACCTTAATAATGTGGGTTGACCTCATCTAATCCATTGAAGGATTTAGGAACAAAAATTGAGGATTCCTGAAGAAGAAAAATTTCTGCCTCGAGACTTAATTCATACCTATCTCCAATTGTTAGTGTGCTTTATGATTTTTGGACTTGTCAGTTCCATAATGTGAACAATTCCTTAAAATTTCTCTATCTCTCTAAATATGTACATATTTCCTACTGGTTCTGTTTCTTTGTAGAATCTTGACTGAAAGTGATGTAGAAATAATTACAAGTAAAAAAAAAATTAGATCACTGTATCATTAAATATTGTAAAGTTTAAGTAAATTCTATTGTACATCTTAGATATTCACAAAATACAGATCTTTCAGTTATTAAATCAAATTAATAATTAATTAATTAATTAATTAATTTGTGAGGGGGAGGGAGAGAGAGAGTTGGAGGAGGGACAGGGAGAAAATCTCCAACAGACTGTGCTGAGCATGTAGCCTGATGGAAGGCTCAATATCATGACCCTGAGATCATAACCTGAGCTTAAATCAAAAGTCACACATTCAACTGACAGAACCACCCAGGCACACCTAAAATATAGACCTTTATATTTCCCATTTGAAACGTTCTTCAATTTTAATTAATTATATGAAGAAAAGTATGATTTGCTAATGCATAAATAGGATATATTATTTTGTGCTTGAGAAGCAAATGCATATTAAAATGTAAATTGAAATGTGACTATGTATTGTAGAATTAAAACAGATAAAAATGTTTTTATGAAATAATATTCAGAATTCCTGTGTGTTTTGCTTGTAGAAACTCAAATGGGAGGAAGAAAAGATGGCGGAGAAGTGGGAGACCCTGTTTCAACTGGTCCCCTAAAGTGAGCTAATTATCTACCAGAACACTCTGAACACCCATGACATCAGCCTTAGATGTAAGATTATACACTTCTGGATCTGTATGGGTGCAGAAGACACCAGTGGAGAGATAAAGCAGAGTAGGAACAATTGGACTGATATCGGAGGATAAACAGAATGGAGAGGGAGCCACCAGAAGTGACCCATTGAAAAGTAATACTCCAATACAGGAGTGCCATGTGATTGGGGACTAGCATTAACTTGGAGTATGGATAAAAGAACTCACAAAGAGTAAAAGAGCTTAAGAGATAGCTGATGGAATTGGGCAGTCACGGGCATGGGCTTAAGCCTATGCAACCAGGATGGCCACCACCGGTGACCACCCATGCCAGAGAGGGTGGCAAAGTCTCCAGGCTGTGGTCCCTGAGTCATTGGCTTTCAGCTGCTTGCACCAAGCTGCTAGGCACACTCCTGCTAGCACGTGTGAGAGAGTCTAGTGTGGACGCCAGCTGACACTCTCTAGAACCACAACCTTTTACGCTCTGCACATGCACTGTGTGACAAAGGCCTGAACCTAACCCCACCATCCCCTGAGAGAGCTGTATGAAGGCACAAGCCAGTCGTCTCTAGGACCAGCAAAGATTCTGAACACTTCCAGCCCGGGCTTGAATATCTCAATGTTCTATCTCTGATGGGGATCTCTCTGGTGGTCTGGACCCCAAACAGTGGTCCCACCAAAGGCAGCCACTGGATGCTGTCTCCCTGGACCAATATCACTTGCAGTTTTAGTAGAATGGAGGTGCAGAAACAAGTGGGTGCTTTTTGGGTGACTGACCCTGGAGATGGTGGCTAGGGATGTGCATTGACTGTGGGAGATTGCACGGCTCGGTGGCTCAGTGGAGTTTGCAAAGGGGGAGTCTGTGTGCTCTGGGCAACACAAAGGGGAGCAGACTGAGGCTTCTCTCTGAGGCGGGGGTCTGGGTATAGTTTGCTTTCCACTTAACCTCCAAAAAGCCACAAAAAGCTGCCAAAGAACAAAAAAAATCCAAAGAGCAAAAGCATAGAAAACTGATTTCTTCAGAGCCCAGCCCCTTGATAGGGAGCAGGAGGACTCAACCCAAGTGAGACTGGCTGAAGAACAATGCAGCAGGCCCATGCCCAAGAAAGCCAACTGAGGCAAATCCACTGGCAGATAGAAGAGAAGAAGAACAGCAATTCTGGCAGGCGAGAATTCTACCAATGAACCACAATGCAACAGCAATTCTGGAAACAGAAAAACAACCACTTTCTAAAAGGTAGGACCGGCGGAGACATGAATCCAAAGCGACGGGAAGATGGTCCCCGGGGGGAGGGGCTGGCTTCCGGCAAGCTACGGAGCAACTGAGCACAAAATCAGGACTTTTAAAAGTCTGTTCCACTGAGGGACATCGCTCCAGAGGCTAAACTGGGGCAAAGCCCACACGGGGTCAGCATGGCCTCAGGTCCTGCAGGGTCACAGAAGGATCAGAGGTGTCTGAGTGTCACAGAGTTTGCAGGTATTGGAATGGGAAAACCAGCTACAGAGACAGAGCCGACAGTAAGCTCACAGCTCGGTGTTACCTTGAACGGGCGACAGGCTCGGTGAGCTCGGAGCGCGTCCAAAGGACAGGGAAACGGGAGTAACTGGGTGCTGTTCTCTGAGGGCGCACTGAGGAGTGGGGCCCCGGGCTCTCAGCTCCTCTGGGCCGGAAACCAGGAGGTCACCATTTGTATTCCTGTCCTCCAGAACTCTACGGAAAGCACTCAGGGAACAAAACCTCCTGAAAGCAAACCCGAGTGGATTACGCAGCCTAGCCCCTGGTAAGGGCGGTGCAATTCCGCCTGGGGCAAAGACACTTGAGAATCACTACAACAGCCCTCCCCCAGAATATCAACAAGAAAACCAGCCAGGACCAGGTTCACCAACCAAAGAGTGCAGTTTCAATAGCAAGGAGAGCAGCAGAATTCCAGAGGAGGAGAAAGCAAAGCAGTGAACTCATGGCTTTCTCCCTGTGATTTTTTTTTAGTCTTGCAGTTAATTTAATTTTTTTCTTTTTCATTTTTTTTTTCTTGCCTTCTGGTAAATTTTTTTTTTAACTTTTACCCTTTTCTTTTTTAACGTTTTTTAACTAGTTTATCTAATATATATATTTTTTCTTTATTATATTTTTCTTTATTTGCTTTCTTATTTTTAAATTCTTTTCTTTTCTTTTTTTTTTCTCTCTTTTTTTCTTTCCTCCTTTTTGAACGTCTTTTTACCACCTATCTCCCCCCTCACGATTTGAGATCTCTTCAGATTTGGTTAAAGCATATTTTCCTGGGGTTGTTGCCACCCTTTTGGTATTTTACTTGCTCCTTCATATACTCTTATCTGGACAAAATGACAAGACGGAGAAATTCACCACACACACACAAAAAAAAAAGGAACAAGAGGCAGTGCGGAAGGGTAGGGACCTAATCAATACAGACATTGGTAATATGTCAGATCTAGAGTTCAGAAAGACAATTCTCAAGGTTCTAGCCAGGCTCGAAAAAGGCATGGAAGATATTAGAGAAACCCTCTCAGGAGATATAAAAGCCCTTCCTGTAGAAGTAAAAGAACTAAAATCTAACCAAGTTGAAATAAAAAAAGCTATTAATGAGATGTAATCAAAAATGGAGGCTCTCACTGCTAGGATAAATGAGGCAGAAGAAAGAATTAGTGATATAGAAGACCAAATGACAGAGAATAAAGAAGCTGAGCAACAGAAGGACAAACAGCTACTGGACCATGAGGGGAGAATTCAAGAGATAAGTGACACCATAAGACGAAACAACATTAGAATAATTGGGATTCCAGAAGAAGAAAAAAGAGAGAGAGGAGCAGAAGGTATACTGGAGAGAATTATTGGGGAGAATTTCCCCAATAGGGCAAAGGGAACGAGCATCAAAATTCAGGAGGTTCAGAGAACACCCCTCAAAATCAATAAGAATAGGCCCACACCCCGTCACCTAATAGTAAAATTTACAAGTCTCAGTGACAAAGAGAAAATCCTGAAAGCAGCCCGGGAAAAGAAGTCTGTAACATACAATGGTAAAAATATTAGATTGGCAGCTGACTTATCCACAGAGACCTGGCAGGCCAGAAAGAGCTGGCATGATATCTTCAGAGCACTAAACGAGAAAAACATGCAGCCCAGAATACTATATCCAGCTAGGATATCACTGAAAATAGAAGGAGAGATTAAAAGCTTCCAGGACCAACAAAAACTGAAAGAATTTGCAAACACCAAACCAGCTCTACAGGAAATATTGAAAGGGGTCCTCTAAGCAAAGAGAGAGCCTAAAAGTAGTACAACAGAAAGGAACAGAGACCATATACAGTAACAGTCACCTTACAGGCAATACAATGGCACTAAATTCTTATCTCTCAATAGTTACCCTGAATGTGAATGGGCTAAATGCCCCTGTCAAAAGACACAGGGTATCACAATGGATAAAAAAACAAAACCCATCTATATGTTGCCTCCAAGAAACTCATTTTAACCCCGAAGACACCTCCAGATTTAAATGAGGGGGTGGAAAAGAAGTTACCATGCTAATGGTAACTTTCAGAAGAAAGCATGAGTGGCATCCTTATATCAGATCAATTAGATTTTAAGCCAAAGACTATAATAAGAGATGAGGAAGGACACTATATCATACTCAAAGGGTCTGTGCAACAAGAAGATCTAACAATTTTAAATATCTATGCCCCCAACTTGGGAGAAGCCAACTATATAAACCAATTAATAACAAAATCAAAGAAACACATCAACAATAATACAATAAGAGTAGGGGACTTTAACACTCCCCTCACTGAAATGGACAGATCATCCAAGCAAAAGATCCACAAGGAAATAAAGGCCTTAAATGACACACTGGACCAGATGGACATCACAGATATATTCAGAACATTTCATCCCAAAGCAAGAGAATACACATTCTTCTCTAGTGCACATGGAACATTCTCCAGAATAGATCACATCCTCGGTCCTAACAGGACTCAACCAGTATCAAAATATTGGGATCATTCCCTGCATTTATTCAGACCACAATGCTGTAAAGCTAGAACTCAATCACAAGAGGAAGTTTGGAAAGAAACCAAATACATGGAGAATAAACACCATTCTTCTAAAAAATGAATGGGTCAACCAAGAAATTAAAGAAGAATTGAAAAAAATCAGGGAAACAAATGATAATGAAAATACAATGGTTCAAAATCTGTGGGACACAACAAAGGCAGTCCTGTGAGGAAAATATATAGTGGTACAAGCCTTCCTCAAGAAACAAGAAAGGTCTCAGGTACACAACCTAACCCTACACCTGAAGGAGCTGGAGAAAGAACAGAAAGAAATCCGAAGCCCCGCAGGTGAATAGAAATCATAAAGATCAGAGCAGAAATCAATGAAATACAAACCAAAAAAACAATAGAACAAATCAACGAAACTAGGAGCTGGTTCTTTGAAAGAATTAATAAAATTGATAAACCCCTGGCCTGACTTATCAAAATGAAAAGAGAAAGGACCCAAATAAATAAAATCATGAATGAAAGAGGAGAGATCACAACTAACACCAAAGCAATACAAACTATAATAAGAATATACTAGGAGAAACTATACGCTAACAAATTTGACAATCTGGAAGAAATAGATGCATTCCTAGAAACATATAAACTACCATAACTGAACCAGGAAGAAATAGAAAGCCTGAACAGACCCATAACCAGTAATGAGATTGAAACAGTCATTAAAAATCTCCAAACAAACAAAAGCCCAGGGCCAGACGGCTTCCCAGGGGAATTCTACCAAACATTTAAAGAACTAATTTCTATTCTCCTGAAACTGTTCCAAAAAATAGAAATGGAAGCAAAACTTCCAAACTCATTTTATGAGGCCAGCATCACCGCGATCCCCAAACCAGACAAGGATCCCATCAAAAAAGAGAGCTATATACCAATATTCTTGATGAACACAGATGTGAAAATTCTCACCAAAATACTAGCCAATAGGATTCAACAGTACATTAAAAGGATTGTTCACCACGACCAATTGGGATTTATTCCAGGGCTGTAAATTTGGTTCAACATACGCAAATCAGTCAATGTGATACAACACATCAATAAAAGAAAGAACAAAAACCATATGATACTCTCAATAGATGCTGAAAAAGCATTTGACAAAGTACAGCATCCCTTCCTTATCAAAACTCTTCAAAGTGTAGGGATAGAGGGCACATACCTCATTATCATCAAAGCCATCTATGAAAAACCCACCGCAAATAGCATTCTCAATGGAGAAAAACTGAAAGTGTTTCCGCTAAGGTCAGGAACACAGCAGGGATATCCATTATCACCAAAGCTATTCAACATAGTACTAGAGGTCCTAGCCTCAGCAATCAGACAACAAAAGGAAATTAAAGGCATCAAAATTGGTAAAGAAGAAGTCAAATTATCATTCTTCGCAGATGACATGATACTATATGTGGAAAACCCAAAAGACTCCACTCCAAATCTGCTAGAACTTATACAGAAATTCAGTAAAGTGTCAGGATATAAAATCAATGCACAGAAATCAATTACATTTCTCTACACCAACAACAAGACAGAAGAAAAGAGTAATTAAGGAGTCAATCCCATATACAATTGCACCCCAAACCATAAGATACCTAGGAATAAACCTAACCAAAGAGGCACAGAATCTATACTCAGAAAACTATAAAGTACTCATGAAAGAAATTGAGGAAGACACAAAGAAATGGAAAAATTTTCCATGCTCATGGATTGGAAGAATAAATATTGTGAAAATGTCTATGCTACCTAAAGAAATCTACACATTTAATGCAATTCCTATCAAAGTATCATCCATCTTTTTCAAAGAAATGGAACAAATAATCCTAAAATTTATATGGAACCAGAGAAGACCTCGAATAGCGAATGGGATATTGAAAAAGAAAGCCAAAGTTGGTGGCATCACAATTCCGGACTTCAAACTCTATTACAAAGCTGTCATCTTCAAGACAGCATGGTACTGGCACAAAAAGAGACACATAGATCAATGGAACAGAATAGAGAGCCCAGAAATAGACCCTCAACTCTATGGTCAAGTAATCTTCAACAAAGCAGGATAGAATATCCAATTGAAAAAAGCCTCTTCAATAAATGGTGCTGGGAAAATTGGATAGCCACATGCAGAAAAATGAAATTGGACCATTTCCTTACACCACAGACGAAAATAGACTCAAAATGGATGAAGGACCTCAATGTGTGAAAGGAATCCTTCCAAATCCTTGAGGAGAACACAGGCAGCAACCTCTTCGACCTCAGCCGCAGCAACATCTTCCTAGGAAAATCGCCAAAGGCAAGGGAAGCAAGGGCAAAAATGAACTATTGGGATTTCATCAAGTTCAAAAGCTTTTGCACAGCAATGGAAGCAGTTAACAAAATCAAAAGACAACTGACAGAATGGGAGAAGATATTTGCAAACGACATATCAGATAAAGGACTAGTGTCCAAAATCTATAAAGAACTTAGCAAACTCAACACCCAAAGAACAAATAATCTAATCAAGAAATGAGCAGAGGACATGAACAGACATTTCTGCAAAGAGGACATCCAGATGGCCAACAGACACATGAAAAAGTGCTCCATATCACTCGGCATCAGGGAAATACAAATCAAAACCACAATGAGATATCACCTCACACCAGTCAGAATGGATAAAATCAACAAGTCAGGAAATGACAGATACTGGCAAGGATGCGGAGAAAGGGGAACCGTCCTACACTGTTGGTGGGAATGCAAGCTGGTGCAGCCACTCTGGAAAACAGCATGGAGCTTCCTCAAAATGTTGAAAATAGAACTGCCCTATGACCCAGCAATTGCACTACTGGGTATTTACCCTAAAGATACAAAAGTGTGATCCAGAGGGGCACATGCACCCGAATGTTTATAGCAGCAATATCCACAATAGCCAAACTATGGAAAGAACCTAGAAGTCCATCAACAAATGAATGGATAAAGAAGAGGTGGTATATATACACAATGGAATACTATGCAGCCATCAAAAGAAATGAAATCTTGCCATTTGTGACTACGTTGATGGAACTAGAGCGTATCATGCTTAGCGAAATAAGTCAAGCAGAGAAAGACAAATATCATATGATCTCCCTGATATGAGGAAGTGGTGATGCAACATGAGGGCTTAAGTGGGTAGAAGAAGAATCAATGAAACAAGATGGAATTGGGAGGGATACAAACCCTAAGTGACTTAATCTCACAAAACAAACTGAGGTTTGCTGGTGGGAGGATGGTTGGGTGAAGGGAGTGGGATTGTGGACATTGGGGAGGGTATGTGCTTTGGTGAGCGCTGTGAAGTGTATAAACCTGGTCATTCACAGACCTGTACCCCTGGGGATAAAAATATATGTTTATAAAAAATAAAAAATTAAAAAAAAAGAAAGCCAAGTGAAGGAATGAGAGGACAACCACCACAGAGTCTCCATAAACTGTAAAACCCCAATATCAGGGGAAAAGAAGTTATTAAGTTCCTGGTTTTGTCCTAAAACCTGCATATATCATAGATACAACTTTTATTTTAAATTTGTTATCACTATTCTTATTCTTTTAATGTTTTTAGCCTATCTGCCATTAGAATGGAAGGTTCAATACAACGTATTCCATAATAACCTTTTAACTTGAAATTTCTTCATGCATATACCTGTTTTTCTTTTGCTTCTATTTCTCAAAATATAGATATTTTCTATCTATATTTAGATACTTTAAATATAAATTTAAATACAAGTTTAGATATTTTAAATATAGATATAAGATATATATAGATGTAAGTGATGCATAGGTATAAGATATATCTTGTATAGGTACAAGATACATCTTATATAAATATATATAAGATACATATATATATATAAGCTTCAAGATAATCCTGTTTCTCTAATCAATACTACCCCTATATATAAATGAAATTTAAGCTCCCTTTATCTCTGGAAAGGTGAGTCTTTTAACAAAGATATCAAGATACACCCAGGAATAATTCAAATAAACTTCGTGGCCCACCTTGAGGATTTATAACCAGCCTCCCATCTTTTTCTTCTCTCAGTGTTTCTGTGTATTTGTTTTTATTCTGGTATTGTGTAAATCTTGTCCTTGCAGTTTATTTTGGCTGGGTTCTTTTTTGTTTGATTGTTTTGTTTTGTTTTGTTTCTAGTCATTTACTTTTATCAGTCTTTTTGTTAGTCCATTTTTGCTTGTATACCTTATATATCTTAAGTTTGGAGCTCATTCTGGGTGGATCTTCTCTCTCTCTCTCTCTCTTTCCCTCTCATTCTTTTTTTTTTTTTTCCTGTCTCTTTCTTTCTCTCTGTCTTTTTCTTTTTTCTTTATTTTTGATGGTGACTTTTGATTGCTTAGAAGTGTTCCAGGATGTACATTGCCTGGATCACAGTTGATATATTGATCTACACATCCCCTCAACCACCTCTTTCCAAAATGACTAGGAGAAAGAAGGTCCAACAGAGGAAAAATTCAGAGACTGTGACCTCCCCATCAGAGCTACTGGATATGGACATAAACAGTATGCTGGAAAGACAATTCAAGGTACCAGTTATCCAGGCAATGGTTATGTTGGAGAAAACCATTAATAACATGGAATCAATTAGGACAGAAGTGAAAGCTACCAAGGAAGAAGTTAAAAATGCTATCAATGAGATCCAATATGATCTAAATTCTTTAATAGTTTGGTTAGCCGAGGCAGAAGATAGATTTAGTAATCTAGAGGAAAAAATGATAGAGAAAAAGGATCAGGAAGAGGTCTGGAACAAACAGCTTAGAAGCCATGAAAACAGAATTAGGGAAATAAATGACACCATGAAACATTCCAATGTCAGAATTATTGGGATCCCTGACGGGGAGGAGAAAGAAAGAAGACTAGAAGATAGAGTTAAACATTTTCCCCAAGAAAATTTTCCCAATCTGGGGAATGGAACCAGCATTCCTGTTCTAGAGGAAGAAAGATCACCCACCCCCAAAGATCATAAAATCTAGAAAGACCTAGAGACACCTGATTAGTAAACTGAGGAATCATAATTTTAGACAGGAGCTCTTGAGAGCAGCAAGGGGGAAGCGATTTCTTACATACATAGGAAGGTCCATCAGAATAATGTCAGATCTGGTCACAGAAACCTGGCAAGCCAGAAAGGGCTGGCAAGACATACTCAAGGCACTAAATGAAAAGGACATGCAGCCAAGAATATTTTATCCCGCAAGGCTGACATTCAAAAAGAATGGAGAGATAAAGAGCTTCCAAGACCGGCAAGATTTAACCTTGTGACCACCAAGTGGGCACTACAAGAAATACTAAGGTGGGTTCTATAAAAGAAGAAAGAATGCAAGAGTCTCATAGAACAGAAATTTACAAAGACAATCTACAGAAACAAGGACTTCACAGGCAACATGGTGTCAATAAAGATGTACCTTTCAATAATCACTCTCAATTTGAATGGCCTAAATGCTCCCATAAAATGTCACAAGATTTCAGATTGGAAAAAAACGACAGAAGCTGTCCATATGTTATCTAAAAGAGACCCATTTGGAACCTAAGGATATATACAGACTGAAAGGGAAGGGATGGAGAAGTATCTTTCATGCCAGTGGGCCTCAAAGAAAGCTGGAGTAGTGATTCTCATATAAGATAAATTATATGTTAAACTAAAGACTGTAGTCAGAGATAAAGAAGGGCACTACATCATACCTAAATATTATTTTTACCAAGAAGATCTAACAATTGTAAATATTTATGCCCCCCCCACATGGGAGCAGCCAACTACATAAGACAACTGTTAATCAAATAGAGTCATATCAATACGAATATTAATAGTCAGGGATCTTAACATGCCACTCTCAATAATAGACAGATCATCAAAGCAGAAAATCAATAACGAAAGAAGAACATTGAATGACATATTGGACCAGATGTACCTCATGGATATACACAGAACATTCCACCCTATAACAAACAAACAAACAAAAACCAGAATACTCATTTATCTTGAGTGCATGGAACTTTCTCCAGAATAGACCACATACTGTGTCACAATTCAGGGCTCAACCGATACCAAAAGATTGAGATTTTTTCCTGCATATTCTTAGACGACAATGCTTTGAAACTGGAACTCAACCACAAGAAAAAATTTTGGAAATAATTTAAACACTTAGAAACTTAAGACCACCCTGCTTAAGAATGTTTGGATCAACCATGAAATCAAAGAAGAACTTAAACAATTCATGGAAACCAATGAGAATGAAGACACTTCAGTCCAAAACCTATGGGATACTGCAAAGGTGGTCCAAAGGGAAATACACAGCCATCCAAGCCGCCCTCCAAAACATTGAAGAATCCAGAATACATCACTGTCTTTACATCTTACAGAACTGGAGAACAGGAAGGAAAACAGGAAGGGAAATAATCAAGATTAGAGCACAGATCAATGTAATAGAAATTAGAAATACAGTAGAACACATCAACAAAACTAGAAGCTGGTTTTTTGAAAGAATCAATAAGATGAATAAACCATAGGCCAAACTAATCCAAAAGAAAAGAAAGAGGACCCAAATTAATAAAATGATGAATGAAAAGGGAGAGATCATGATTAACACCAAGGAAATAGAAACAATCCTCAGAAATTATGATCAACAGTCATATGCCAATAAGTTAAGCAATTGAGATGAAATGGATACATTCCTGAAAACCTATATAAAACTCCAATACTCAGGAAGAAACTTACAACAATAATAGATCAATATCTATACAATATTGGAGCAGTGATCAACAACCTCCCAAAAAAACAAAAGCCCAATACATGGTGGATTTCCTGGAAAATTCTACCAAACATTTAAAGAAGAAATAATACCTATTCTCCTGAAGCTGTTTCAAAAAATAGAAGCAGAAGGAAAACTGCTACATTCGTTTTTTTGAAGCCATCATTACCCTGATCCCCAAACCAGGCAAAGACCCCACCAAAAAGGAGAATTTCAGACCAATAACCCTGATGAATATGGATGCTAAAATTCTCAACAAAATTTTAGATAATAGGACCCAACAGTACACTAGAAATATTATCCACCATGACCAGGTGGGATTTATCCATGGGATAAATTTGCAAATCAATCAATGTGATAGAACAAATCAGTAAGAGAAGAGAGAAGAACCACATGGTCTTCTCAATTGATGCAGAAAAAGCATTTGGCAAGATACAGCATCTATTCCTGATTAAACCCCTTCAAAGTATAGGGATATAGGGAGCATTCCTAAACTTCATAAAATCTATCTATTAAAAACCTACAGCAAATACCATCCTCAATGGGAATAGCTGACAGCATTCCCTCTGAGGTCAGGAACACGGCAAGGATAACCACTCTCAGTACTTTTGTTCAACTTAGTACTAGAAGTCCTAGCAACAGCAATCAGACAACAAAAAGAAATAAAAGTTATTCAAACTGGCAAAGAAGAGGTCAAACTCTCTCTTTGCAGATGACATGATACATTTTATGGAAAACCCAAAAGACTCCACCCACAAACTACTAGAACCCATACAGCAATTCAGTACTGTGGCAGAATACAAAATCAATGCACAGAAATCAGCTGCTTTCTTATACACTAACAATGAAAATATAGAAAGGAAAACTAGAGAATCAAACCTATTTAATATAGCACTGAGAATGATAAGATACTGGGGAATAAACCTAACAAAAGAGGTAAAGGATCTATACTCGAGGAAATAGAGAACACTCATGAAAGAAATTTAAGACACAAAAAGATGGAGGAGCAGTCAATGCTCTTGCATCAGAAGAATAAGCATTGTTAAAATGTCTATACTGCCTAGAGCAATCTATACTTTCAATGCCATCCTCATCAAAATTCCACCAGCATTTTTCAAAGAGGTGGAAAAAACAATTCTAAAGTTTGTATGGAACCCAAATGCCAAGGGAATGTTGAAAAGGAAACACAAAACTGGGGACATCACGTTGCCTGATTTCAAGCTTTACTACAAAGCTGTGATCATCAAGAAAGCTTAATACTGGCACAAACACAGACACATAGAGCAGTGGAACAGAGTAGAGAGCCCAAAATGGACCCACAACTCTATGGTCAACAAATCTTTGACAAAATAAGAAAAAATATCCAGTGGAAAAAAGTCTCTTCAATAAATGGTGCTGGGAAAATTGGACAGCTATGTGTAGAAGAATGAAACTCGACCATTCTCTTACACCGTACACAAGGATAAACTTGAAATGGATAAAAGACCTCAATGTGATGCAAGAATTTAACCAAATCCTAGAGGAGAACATAGGCAGTAACCTCTTTGCCATCGGCCACAGCAATTTCTTTCAAGATATATCTCCAAAGGCAAAGGAAACAAAAGCGAAAATGAACTTTTTGGACTTCATCAAAATTAAAAGTTACTGCACAGCAAAGGAAACAGTTAACAAATCAAAGAGGCAATTCATGGAATGGGAGAAAATATTTGCAAATGACACTACAGACAAAAGGCTGATATACAAGATCTATAAAGACCTCCTCAAATTCAACACCCACAAAAGAGATAATCATGTCAAAAAATGGGCAGAAGACATGAACAGACACTTCTCTGAAGAAGACATACAAGTGGCTTACAGACACATGAAAAATGTTTATCGTCATTAGCCATCAGGGAGACTCAAATCAAAACTACTTTGAGATACCACCTTACACCAGTTAGAATGGCCAAAATTAACAAGAGAGTAAGCAACATATGTTGGACAGGATTTGAAGAAAGGGGAACCCTCTTACACTGTTGGTGGGAATGCAATTTGGTGTAGCCACTTTGGAAAACACTGTGGAGATTCCTTAAGAAATTAAAAATAGAGCTTCCCTATGACCCTGCAATTGCACTACTGGGTATTTATACCAACGATACAGATGTGAAAAGAAGGGCCATCTATACCCCAATGTTCATAGCTGCAATGGCCACAGTCACCAAACTGTGGAAAGAACCAAGATGCCCTTCAACAGATGAATGGTTTAAGAAGATATGGTCTATATACACTATGGATTATTATGCCTCCTTCAGAAAGGATGAATACCCAACTTTTGTATCAACATGGACAGGACTGGAAGAGATATGCTGAGTTAAATAAGTCAAGAGAGAGTTAATTATCATATGTTTCACTTACTTGGGGGAGCATAAGAATAACAGGGAAGACATTGGGAGATGGCAAATAAAAGTGAGTTGGGGGAAATCGGACAAACCATGAGAGACTATGGACTCTGAGAAACAAACAGAGGATGGGAGGATGGTGGGAACTTGGGTAATACTTTGGTGGGTATTATGGAGGGCACCTGTTGCATGGAGCACTGGGTGTGGTGCATGAACAAACTCTGGAACAGTGAAAAGAAATTTAAAATAAATTCAAATAGTTTTTTTTTTTTTTTTATACTCACTCCCCACTGTAGGGAAGGAAAAATATTTTTTTTTTATTTTACCTTTCTGAGTTATTGGCTGATTTCCCCCACCCCCTCCCCAATAATAAGACAGATTAACAAGAGAAACACAAAGAGAAGTTTCATAACATGTATAACTCCTGTATACATTGGAGATACCCAACTTAACAGAGTAACTCCTCTAAATGGCCCAAACTTAAATATCATTTCCAGCTAAAGACAAAAGATGTTGGTGTTTGTGAGAGCAGCTATGGAAGGTTATCAGGGAAAGCACTGTAAAAGCATATGACTGTTATGTATATTTAAGTCCCTGCCTTCTCTATTTATAAGAATTTTCAGAGATTTAGTCATCCTCCTTTTTCTGGTACAGAGTGGAAAACTCTTGTCCTTACAAATGGAGATTGTCCTTAAAATGTAAATTTCCCTCACAGAATGGAAAGTTTTAGTCTGATTTCAGAGATTTCTTGTATCTTCAGCCTCTCAAAAATAATCAGTCCAAATAATATTCAAAGAAGCACATTTTGGGGTGGCATATTCCGTGAATTATTATGATAAAATTCAAAGGTTTTCATTAGTTAGCAATATTCTGCAAAAGATATATTGTTACTTTATGTAATATGTTTTCCAAATAAATATTAAGGGGAATTGGAAATTTTCATCCCTAAATTTTCTTTTTTATACGGTGGTCTTTGAAACATCCTGTTTCTCTGTATATACTACATACTTGCAAAAACAGTGTTATTAAGGTACAATTTGCATGTCATTATAAGTGTTTAAATCAATAAATTTTTTTAATATTTCATTTATTTATTTGACAGAGAGAAATTACAAGTACACTGAGAGGCAGGCAGAGAGAGAGAGAGAAGGAAGCAGGCTCCCTGCTGAGCAGAGAGCCCGACGTGGGACTCGATCCCAGGACCCTGAGATCACGACCCGAGCCGAAGGCAGCGGCTCAACCCACTGAGCCACCCAGGCACCCCAATTCAATAATTTTTAATGCATGTGTAAAATTGTGCAATCTCCCAAAAATCCAGTTTTATATTTTCTTCATGCCCAAAACTTTTCTCATGTTCACTTGCAGTCACTCCTCATTTCCACTCCTACTCTGAGGTAATTACTCTGTTTTTTTTTTTTTTTGTCTCTATAGTGCATAAGCTTTAATTTTAACAACTTCTCTATTGAGTTGAAATCACACTGAGACCAATGTATAGAATTTTTTTATATTATGCTTTTACTTAACGCATACTTACTGAATAACTATTAAGTGGTTAATATAGTAGTAGATATACTTGATATCCATCATAGTTTTCCAGGACTTCTTTTCCTTCAGTGCCCGTGGGTCTTGGTCATACTGTTTTGAAGAATGACAAGGTAGATTGAAGAGTGGTGGGCAGCAAAGCAAAGTTTATTGAGCAATAGTAAACTTTATTGAGCAAGAGTAAAAAGCTCCCAAAGATGGAGGGGACCCAAAAGGGTTACCGCCAGAGTTTCTACATCTAGGGGTTTTTATGTTGGCAGGCTGCTTTAATCTGATTAACACTCCATATGCTTGTTGCTAAATCAGGTTTTTGTCCACATGCTCATCTACCTATTAGATAGTTGTTCACATAGAAAAGAGTAGTTAGTAGAAGACACTGACAAAAAATAAAATCCATCATAGTCTAAGCGACATTCCAACACATGTGGTCCTTACAGCCAACTTCCCTAGGAAACATCCCTGGCTGGCTTTTAATTCAGTCAGGTACTGGTTTTGGCCAGATCCCAGTGGAGGTCCCATGGCTAGAAGTGGCTAGACCAGGGATGTGGAGGGGATCACATTAGATCCATCAGTAGGAAACCTCACATGGGAGTCTTAAGACTGGCATCCTAGGTGACTTAGGTGCCTTCCCTGTGCCCAAGAGAAACAGCTTTGTACAAGAACAGGCATAAAAAGAGGGCATCAAGTTTCTGGGTCTTATTACCATTCCAGCCAGGTACCAATTTCCAGCCAAAAGGCAGACATTTCATCCCCATGGGGTAGCCATGAGTAGAGGATTACAGCCTGAGCAATTGACATGAAAGTGTTCCAATAAGACCATACTCCTTGAAGAGCTCCTGAGATGAGACAAAGACCAAAGGACGAGGAGCGAAAGCACTCATTAATTTTGCACCAAAGCTCAGCGTCCAGATGTAAAGACTCAAAGCCCCATGCTCGGGTGCCAAATGATGAAATTTTCAATATAGGTGAGGTTCAGTGGTGTGCAGTCCAAAGCCAATGACCAAGAAATAATTCTTGAGACATCTTTGGTGCAAAATGATTAGAGCACAGGCACAGGACCCATGGGCAGAAAGAGCTGCTGCCCACGGGTTTTGAGGAGTGATCCATTATATATTTGCAAGTTGGGAGGGGGTTGGGAATAGCATAAGTCTCTAAGGAATTTTGGAAGCAAAGTTTCCAGGACCTTGAGGGGCTAGCTGTTGTTGGGAAAAGGTCATTTATTACCGTCCAATAAAACCTTAGTCATGAGATCTTTCAGATATATATCAATGGGCCATATGCTTAGGGATGATTGCCAGCACATGTCTTGGAGGGTTTAGAGATGAAGTTTCCAAAGGAATTTTTATATGTTAAAATAGACTTACAGGATCCTGACTGGGGGGAGGGGTCGGTCAGGCTAGGGTTGTCTTTTGCCCTTAGAAAAGTATTATGGTGGAGGCAGTTGAGTCCCTAGAGAAATGTCACTCTGCCTGTTTCAAGGACTTGTTAGTGGGCTCTAGATAGTATGGAAATTTAACAACTTTTCTTCTGCCTCTGTTTCTTACATCACCACCAAGTCTTATTAGTCGTATTTAAGATTATTCATTAATTGGTTCATTCAGCAGAATTTATTTTTCTTTAATCATGTGCCAAACACTATTCTACATGATGAAAAATTAGTATTGAACATAAATATGGAGTCCCTGCCACTGAGGAACTTTCATTACAGTGGGAGAAACAGAAAATAATAATTTAAAAGTTTTTTTATAAAATACATGAAGAAAAATAAAGCCTAACAAAGGGAATAGAGAGTTATGGGAGATGGAAAGGTGGTTTATTTTAGTAAGGTGATCAAGGAAATTATTTTTGGGATGATAACACTTTGAATAAATGAATGAATGACTGAAATGAGGAAGTAAGATATGCAATGTCTAGAGGAAGAGCAACCTTGGCAAAATAATTTATACAGAGGCCCTAAAGCAGGAACATGCTTGCCAAACTTGAGGGACATCAGAAGCAAGTGTGGTTGTTACTGAATGAGAAAGGGGGAGAGTATTGGATATGAAATCAGAAAGGGAGCTGAAGACCAGATCATGCATGCCTTGTAGACCAGGCCAAGAAGTTATATTTTATTCTGAGTGATATCCATCCATTGACATGTTTAGACTAGAAGTATGATATGATCTGATTTACATTTTTAAAGGTTCACTTTGCCCTTTTTTGTGGATATTTGATAGCTGGGGAGATGGATGTAAGTGTAGATCTGAAAGACTAGTTAAAACTTATTCTTTGATGATAATTTTATACTAGGGTTATAGCAAGAGAGGTGGTAAAGTGTGGCTGGATTTTAGGGGCACCTGAGTGGCTCAGTTGCTTAAGCATCTGTCTTCAGCTCAGGTCATGATCTCAGGGTCCTAGGACTGAGTCCCAAGTCCAGCGCTCTGACCAGTAGGAGACTTATTCTCCCTCCTGCTCCACCTGCTTGTACTGTGTGTGTGTGTGTGTGTGTGTGTGTGTGTGTGTGTGTGTGTGTGTAAAATAAATAAATAAAATCTTTTTTAAAAAGTGGCTGGATTTTGGACAATCTGAATTTTGAATATAAGGCCAGCAGAATTTGCTGATGTGTATAATGTTGGTTATGTGTTGTAAGGGAAAAAACAGGTTGACACCAAAGATTTTCTCCCAAGCAAAAGGAAAGATGGAGTTGCCATGAACTAAGATAGAGACATCTGTGAGCCAAACTGGTTAGGGAGTTAAGTATCAAGAGTTCAGTTTGGAACACTGGGTGTGGTGCATAAACAATGAATCTTGGAACACTGAAAAAATAAAATTAAATTAAAAAAAAAAGTTCAGTTTGGGACATGGTTTGCTTGAGTTGTCTGTTATGCAGGCAGGTGGAGATGTTGAACAGAAAATTAGGTTGAGTCTGGAGCTCATGGTAGAGGTCAAGAATTGAGATTTAATTTTAAGAAGTATCTATGTAGAGATATTTTAAAGCCATGAATTTGAGTGAGATCACCCAAGAGGTGAATGAAAATAGAAATGAGGAACTTAGAAAGATAGTGGAGTATTAGGATACTGAGCTCACCTTCTCTCAAAGACACATCAAAACTGCAAATAAATATAGTACAACTTATTCTTAAAGTGACTGTAAGACTAGCAGCATAGCTTTTCCACACAACACCCCCCCCCAAAAGCAGTTCATGCACACAACACTCAATGAGCAGTCCCAGCTGGAATTGTTGCCCCTCAAAAGTGACTCCTGTGCTTGAAACGCAGACTCAACAACAGCATGCCCACATAAGTTGTGGCCAGGCTTCTCAGTTAGTTGCCTTGGGGGCTAACCCCACCCACCAAAATTCCCACACCCTCTAAGCAAGCTATGCCAAGCCTAGCCCTGTCTACCTGTGTGACTTCAGTATTTGCAACCCAGTCACAGTAGGAGAGCACAGGAAGCCCACACAAGGGACACCCTTCAAGTACCTGATGTGGTGACTGGGGAATAGTGCTTCTGGACTCCATACTATGCCTTCTATATAAGGCCACTCCTTGCAAGAACAGATGTAGCTAACCTGCTTAATAGATAGAAACAAAGACAGAGAATCAGCCAAATTATGAAACAGAATATGTTCCAATGAAAGGATAGCACAAAAGCTCAGAAAAAAATAAAATAAATGAAATTGAGATAAACAATCTACCTGATAAAGAGTTCAAAGTAATGGTCATAAAAATGACTGTGGGACTTGAGAGAAGGGTGGGTGTACTCAATAAGAATTTCAACAAAGACAGAAAATATATGAAAGAAAAGAACCATCAGAGCTAAAGGATACAATAACTTAAAATAAAGATACACTAAAGAGAATCAGCAGCAGATTAGAGGATCCAAAAAGAAAAACAGATCAGTGATTGGGAAGACAGGACAATGGAAACCATCTAAACTGAACAGAAAAAGGAAAGATAAAATAATGAGGATAGGTTAAAAGATCTCTGGGGCAACACCAAGCATACTACCATTTATATTATAGGGGTCCTGGAAGAAGAGATAAAAGAGCAGAACATTTATTTGGAGAAATAATAGCTGAAACTTTTCTAACCAGACATCCAGATTCATGAAGGACAGAAAGTCTCAAGATGAGCCCATGGAGGGACACATCAAGATACATAATAATTAAAATGTCAAAAATTAAAAGATAAAGAAAAAATCTTAAAAGCAGCAAGAGAAAGGTAAATTGTTACATGCAAGGGAAACCCTATAAGGTTATTAGCTAATTTTTCAGCAGACATTTTGCAGACCAAAGGGGAGTGTCACGATATATTCAAAGTGTTAAAAAACAAAAACAAAAACAAAACAAAACAAAAAAACCACTTCAACCAAGAGTACTCTATCTAGCAGGCTTATCATTCCAAAGAAAGGCAGATTTTCCTATTGGGGGAAAAATAGTTAAAGGAGTCCATCATCACTAAACAGGCCTTATAAAAACGGTTAACACAAGAAGTGCTTTCTTTAAGCAAAAAAGGAAAGGTCATAACTCAATGTAAGGAAATTATTAAAGAAAAAAAGATCAGTGGTAAAAACAAACATGCAAAAAGGTAAGTAGATCGATCACTTAATGCTAGTATGAAGGTTAAAAGACAAAATGAGTAAGATCAACTATATTAATTTCCTGGTATCAGGCAGCCCTGCCTAGGCAATTTTGGAAAAATTTCCAGGTTGCAATTCGCCCTTTAGTCCTATTTTTTTTTCCATTTTATTTCTTTTCAGTGTTCCAAATTCATTGATTATGCACCCAGAGCTCCATGCAATACATGCCCTCCATAATACCCTCAGTTTGTTTCTCAGAGGCCTCAGTCTCTCATGGGGGGAGTTGAGGTGGGGAGAATAAGGGGGGCTTGTCTCCCCCTCCTATTTTCCCATCTCACTTCTCCTCTCCATCTCCCAATGTCCTCTGTGTCATTCCTTATGCTCCATAAAGTTTTCAATTGCACATGGTACACTTTCCAGGATAGATCACATTTTAAGCCACAAAACAAGTCTCAATAAATTTAAGAAGGTTGAAATTATAATAAGCATCTTTTTTACCACAAAGGTATGGAACTAAAGATATATAGAAATCTGTTACATTCCCATGCACCAGTAAGAAACTAGCAGAAGGATAAATTAAGAAAATAATCTCATTTACAATTGTATCAAAAAAAAAAAAAACACCTAGGAATAATTTCAACTAAGAAGATGAAAGGCCTGTGTTCTGAAAACTATAAGACACTAATGAAAGGAGCTAACGATAACACAAATAAATGAAAACCAATACCATGTTCATGGGTTGGGAAAATTAATATTGTTAAAATATCCATACTTCCAAAAGCCATTTACATTTAATCTAGGATCCAATACAATCCCTATGAAAATAGTAATAGCAGTTTTCATGGAACTAGAACAAATGATTCTAAAATTTGTAAAATACCATGAAACCCCTGAATAGCCAAAGCAATCCTGAGAAAGAAGACCAAAGCTGGAGGTAATATTATGCCAAATTTTAAACTATATTATAAAACTTCAGTAATCAAGACAATGTGGCAGTGGCACAAAAACAGACACAGGCCAATGGAGCAGAAGAGTGAACCCAGAAATAAACCCATGCTTATATGGTCAGTTAATCTATAATAAAGGAAGAAAGAATATTCAATTGGGGAAAAAAAGACAGCCTCTTCAATAAATGGTGATGGGAAAGCTTGACAATTATTTGTAAAAGAATGAACCACTTTTTTACATCATATATAAAAATAAACTCAAAATCAAAGACCAAAATGTAATATTTCCATCCATGAAACTCCTAAAAGAAAATATAGGCAGTAAGCTCTTAAACATTGGCTTTAGCAATATTTTTTGGATTTATAGCCTCAGGCAAGGGTGATGAAACCAAAAATTAACAATTAGAAATAAGTCAAACTAAAGCTTTTGCACAGTGAAGAAAAACATCAACAAAATAAAAAGTTAGCCTATCAAATGAAAGAAGATACTAACAAATGATATAGCTAATAAGTGTTAATATCCAAAATATATAAAGAACTTATAAAACTCAAAACTCCAAAAACAAAACAAATAATCCAATTAAAAATGAGAAGACATGAAGAAACATTTCTCCAAAGAAGACATCCAGATGGCCAACAGATGCATGAAAAGATGTTCAACATTGCTCATCATCAGAGAAATGCAAATCAAAACCACCATGAGATATTACCTCATAGCAGTCATAAGGGCTAGTATCAAAAAGACAACATATAACAAGTGTTTGCAAGAATGTAGAGAAAACAGAACTCTTGTGCTGTGCTGCTGTAAATTTAAATTGGTGTAGTTACTACAGAAATAGTATGGAATTTTCTAAAAAAAAAACACACACAACAAAACAAACCAGTAGAAATATCATGTAATCCAGTAATTCCACTTCTGGGTATTTACTCAGTGAAAACAAAAACACTAATTTGAAAAGATATATGCACCCCTATAATTATTGTAGCATTAGTTACAATAACCAAGATATGAAAGCAATCTATGTATCCATTGAAAGATGAGTGGAGAAAGATGTAGTAATATTTCTTAGCCACAAAAAAAAAAGAAAGAAATTTTGCCATTTATGACAATGTGGATCGGCCTTGAGGGTACTATACTAAGTAAAGTAAGTCAGAGAAAGACAAATGCCACGTGATTTCACTTATATGTGGTATCTAAAAAAAAAAAATGAACAAACAAAAAAAAAAGAACTAGATTTGCAAATACAGAGAACAAACAGGTGTCTACCAAAAGGATGAGCAAAATAGGTAAAAGGGATTAGGGGGTACAAACTTCCAGTTATAAAATAGATACATCATGAAACTAAAAAGTGCAGCATAGGTAATATAGTCAGTAATATTGTATTAACTCTGTATGGTGACAGATGGTAACTACACTTACCATGGTGAGCATTTTATAATGTATATCAATATTGAATCACTATATTGTACACCTGAAAATAATGTAATATTGTATGCCAATTATACTTTAATTACAAATAATAAATAGAAAATAAGATTGATATTTCAGGATTTAGACTGGGAAAACTACAGTGTTTAAAGGTCTGGGAAATAGGAAAGATCCAAGAAATGTGATTAAGGAGAAACAGCCAAAAAAATGGATCAAGAGTTAAAAATGGTCTCCTTGAAAGCCAAGTGAAAAAAATAAATTCTCATGTATGATCACTGTTATACAATAGGGACAATGGGTAAGAATAAATATCATAAACTGATACTAATAATTAGAAAAAATGATGTGTCCCAGGATTTTCCAGCCTGTGGGAGCAAATTACATCAAAATGATATTAGTACATGAACTTTATTAGCTTATTGTTTTTAAACTTCTGATATAGGCCTCTGGCTCCCTGCAGATTTAAATAATAAGGGCTGTGCTATATTCAAAAACTCTATTTCTCTTTGAAAACTATTCCTATTGTAGTGAGCAATGTTCATTGTACCCTTTTATTACTTTTTAAAAGATAAGTTCTCATGTGAAGTCTCTTCATTATTTCCTCCAAGTAGGTTTTTGTTTGGTTCATTTTTAGACTTGTCTGACATGTCCAGATGTGTTTGAAACCCAGCAGTAAACGCAAATGGAGTTATTTTTTAGACTTCTTACCAAAGAGACTTCAGTTGGGCCTGTCTTGTCAGTTCATTAGAACATGTCCAAACATGTCCAAAACCCTAGCTGTTTCTGGCTAGGAACTTACGATTTCCAAGTTTTACACAAAATACAATAGAAAAAGTGCTGTAAGAAAACAGAGAAGACAGAAGAGCTAATTTTGCCTGGGAAGGAATGGGGAAAGCTGAAAAGTTAGACAATAGAAAAGTCTTCACAAAAAAGCTCTGACCTTGAGTGGGACCTTGAAAGAGATGTATGATTTTGCCAAAAGAAGAAAATGGGCAGAAAATTTATTATAGGTACAGAATACATGAACAGATCATGGAGGCATAAAATCACATGCTACATTCAAGAATAAACAAAAAGGCTTATTTGTGGAAGAGTTGACCAATGTGATGAAATAGAAAAAAAAAAAAAGGTTTATTCAGATTGTGAAGAAATGCTCACATTGTAACTAGAAGTTCAATTTTTATTCTACATGTAATAGAGGCATTTTTAAATATGTTCATTGATGAGGAAGCAGGAGGCTGGCTGAGGACAAAGCAAAAGCTGGCGCCTTGCACCCCCTCTTCACCCTTTCCCCTCCATAAGTGTAGCATCCCTCAGGCAGCCCTGTCTGCCATGAACAATAAGCAAATAGTTAACTTGCAGAGCTCACAATCCTGCTAGACAGGAGTCTCCCTTGGCTTACAAATGTCCTAAATCGCACTAACAAAGATGATTGATAGCAGGATTGTGACACCCCACCAAAAGGTCTCCCAACTATCTTAATGTTAATGGCTGGTCTAAAGACAACATTGATCCAGCAGCAAGGGCAAGGCCTCCGGCAGGCCTGGAACATCCTGGCACCTTGTAGGCCCTCTTTAGCATATGAAAACTCCATTGAACCCTCCCTTCCCCTCACCTTCCCCCAACAGCAGGGTATATAACATGCCTACCCTCACAACCCGGGGCAGCAGCTCTTCCTGCCCACGGGTCCTGTCCCCGTGCTTTAATAAACCACCATTTTGCACCAAAGATGTCTCAAGAATTCTTTCTTGGTCATCGGCTCCAGACCTCAGCCCACCAAACCCCACCTAGGTTCTAGAATTTCATCATTCATTGCAGGTTTTGAGCTGCAGAATTTATTATTAAATCTATATCTTAGAAAAAATGACTGATTACTATGTATATGACAGATATAGAGAAAGATGAGAACTACTGAATAGTTCAATAAGAGAAAATGAAGAACTAAACTAAGAGAGTGGCAACTGAATGCAGAAAGGACAAGTATGATCAAAATTCTTAGAAGTTACTAATTTTATCCAGTTAGTGAAAAAAAAGTAGGCATAAAATTTGATTCTGAGTTTTCAATGTTGATAATCACATAGATGATAATGCAGTAAGAAATAGAGAAGCAGCTACAGATGTGTAGGATGTGACAGTGGACTCAGTTTTGAATAAGTTGAGTTAAAGTATCTATAATAAATTTAGCTACAGTTTGTTTTTCTTTTCTTAAAATTTAATTTCTTTTCAGTGTAACAGAATTCATTGTTTTATGCACCACACCCAGTGCTCCATGCAATAAGTACCCTCCAAAATACCCACCACCAGGATCCCCCAACCTCCCACCCCCTGTCCCTTCAAAACACTCAGATTGTTTTTCAGACTCCATAGTCTCACAGGGTTCATCTCCCCCTCCAATTTCTCTCAGCTACAGGTTTTTAAGAGGCATCTGAAAACATGAACTTGTAACTAGGAAACTAGGTATAACCTATAAAAACGTATTTAGAAATTATCAACATAGACATCAGTTGAAGTCATGGGCATGATTAGGTCACCTGGGTTGAAAGGATATAATGAAGATTTGTTTTAAATTCCTAATAAAGAGGTATTAACAAAGTAGTACCTAAGAGTCGTGAGAAGACCTGAAAGCAAAATTGTGAGAAAACTGACTATTTTTATTTATCCGATGCTGCATTACTAACTTGTGTGGGAAGACAGATGTCAAATTGCTTAATAAATTAAAATTTTGGTAAATGTTTTTGAAGAAATGATCTGAAATAGTTTTTAGTGGCTAAAAACAGTCAAGGAAACATTCCTAAGGTAATAAACTTTTGGGATTTGAAGGAAGAGTAACAGTTAATCAAGCAAAAGGAAATGGAGGAATTTCAGGGAAAGAATAACTTTCTGTGAAGTCCCAGAGGGAAGAGAAATGTAGAGCTCTGTGGAACTGAAAGAAGGCCAATGTGCTAGAAACACAGAGAGGAGATGTGTTATTTTTCTAGAGATAAGGAGGATTAGAAAAACAGAAAATCTCCTACTTTTGAACATCAAATAATGTTGGATAAAATACAACATACTTTTATATGCATTTCAGAATTTGCAGTGAAGGAAATGGTTAAGGTTCTGTCAATCTATGATTTATAAAAAGCTATGAATATGATTCTCCTACAAATTAATGTAAAGTAAGGCTGTGTCAAAGATTTATTAAATTCATTAACAAGAGAGCAGGCAGTGTAGTAAAGTTGGGGCAAAGGAGAATTAGAAAAATAGCGTTTTTATAGTCCAGTAGGAAAGACATACTGAAATATTTGTTAAATTAGACACAGAATTGGTTAATGTCCCATAACCCAATAATATAATAATATTTAGGATTATTATTCTATTTTTACCTGATAAGAATCCATTGTACACCTACTAGACAAAACCCAAGTTAACATGTAACTTTTCAGATTCTGGGCCCTAGTCAAAGCAAACATTCAAACCAAGGACCTTCCCCTACAGAATTAAATAATCTTTGGGTAAGCTTTTTATTCAATGCTGCAATATAACACTGAATGGGAAAACAGATATTCTATCATTTAATTTCTAAGTTTTTGGTATTTCTTTTTCTTAATGGGTCTCAAACCAACAAAGCCTTCAAAACTATACATGAATGACATGAGGTCTTAGACTTTGTTTTATTAACTGCTATATCTCTAGTGCCTATAATAATGTTTGGTATAGGACACATTCAATATATATTTGTTGACTAAATAAATGAAAACATTTACACTTTAGTTGATCTAAGAGTATATGCTGTTCTCCATCAATGGGATTTTGAGTTTAATGGCCATATAAGGACATGTAGGGTTTGATTCTGTGAGAAATAGAAATTTGAAACTGAAGGTCCTCTCTAAAGGCTAAGATATTCTATAATATACAACTTAAGGGTAAGGAAGGTCTAGGAAAAAATAAACCTTACAGGCAAAGGAAGTTTGTCTATATCACCTTGAATTCTAGATTATAAAAATGTTTCCCTCTTTGGAAATTAATTTTTTGTCACATGAAACTTCAACTTCCTGTGTATTCTAGTAGCACCAAATTAACATAAAAGTTAAGCATTTTGTGGTAACATTTCTAAGGAAGCTAACAGACAATAACCTCATCTCAGGATTGCCATACAGGATTAAAATAATAATTTTAAGAAAGGAGAAGAGGGACACTTGCATGGCTCAGATGTTTAAGCATTTGCTTTTGGCTCAGGTCATGATCTCAGGGTCCTGTGATCAAGCCCCAAATTGGACTCTTTGCTCAGCAGGGAATCTGTTTCTCTGTCTCCCTCTGTCCTTTCTCCTCCACCACATCTTGTATACTCTCTCTCAAATAAATAAAATCTTAAAAAAAAAAAAAAAAAGATAAACAGTGGGGGAAGGGAGCCTCTGTAAGCCTGCTATGGGAAAGTGATATAGCCCCAGAGGGCAAAATGAGAGTCCCTAGAAACATGCTTCAGTGAGAGACACCCCTGCCTGAGAGATGCTCAGGTGGTGGAAAGGACAAATGGGACAGTGTGGCCTCAAGATCTCCAGAGCCACAGAAATAACAGGGATGCCTGAGCTGGTAGAGAGCCCATGCTTGGGAAGGGGTAAACTGGTTACAGTCAGCGAGTCTAGGAGGTGTCTCTCAAGTTGGTTGACCATAAACTCTGAGCCAGGGCCTGATTAGATGACCACTCTATGCCTGGAGACCCTGAAAAGGGCTGGAACCCAAGGTTATGCTGCCATTCCCCTGGGATGGGCAAAGTGGGTGTGCACATAACAGGGGGGCAGCTATCAGTTCAGGAACCCTACAAAAAACAAGAATGGGGAAGATGTCCACCTTTCCCTGGGGAAAGGCAGAGCAGTTGCATGCATGATTTAGCAATCACTCTCTACACCAAGGTCCTACAAAGTGAAGTAGTGCAGGACCCTCCAGATTACCTGAGGAGGATCAGCTTGAGCATGCACCATAGGACTCTACTGTTTGGCACACATAAAAGTGAAGACCATTTATCCCTGAGGGTTTACTGAAGAGAGGAAACCCTGAACTTTTGGTTCTAGGGTCGGAGATCAGGTGTGGCCATTTTTATTTTGATTCTCTAAAGAGGCAAGGAAAGCCTTGAGGGAACAGAAGCCACAAAGGACAATCAAAAAGAGCTTACACTGAGTCCAGTCCCACAGCAACGGGAAGTGCTACTCTGTCCAGATGAAGACACCTGAGAATCAGTCCTGCAGGTCCCTCCCCCAGAAGACATCCTGGAGGAACAAGTGAACAGCAAGTTTATGGACCTCATAGGACTGAAAATGTCCAGCAGTAGGATAAAATAGTATATAGAATCAAGGTTTATTTCCTCATGATTCATTTATCTTTCAGTTTAAAATATTTAATTCCTTTTTTTAATTTTTCCCTTTCCTTTTTTTATTTTCCCCTTTTCAACTAATTTCTTATTTTATCAACTCCTTGATTTTAAGTGTTTTTTTAACTTCCATTTTTCCATTTACCTTTTGTAGATATATTCCTCATTTTTCACTTCATTTCAGTGTCATTTTCCACTTCTTTTCTCTCTCGCTCTCTCCATATATTTATATATATAAATCCCCAAATTGTAAAGAAAACAATATCATATATATATATTCATATATATGTATATGTATATGTCACATATATGATATATATATGACATATATGTCATAAAGAAAACAAGTCATATATATATCTTATATATAAGATATATATATAAGATATATATATATTTTTATATATTTTATAGTCATATATATGACATATATATGTATATGACATATATGTCATAAAGAAAACAAGTCATGCATCATAAAGAAAACATATATTACTTGTTTTCTTTATATATATATATATATCATATATACATATATATATGAATTGTTTTCTTTACAATTTGGGGATTTAGTGTCTTTAACAAACAGAACAAAATATACTCAGGACCAAGTGGATCATCTTGTTTTGTCCACCCTGTAAGATTATAGTTCTTCCTCCTCCCCCGTTTTCTCTTCTTTTTCTTTTTTTTTTTTAATTTACCTTTTTTTTTTCTTTTCCTTTTATTTTTGGTTCCTGATCTTTTCTGCTCTTTTCATATTTGCTTGGAATGTGGTTGATATTTTTGGTTTTGTTCACTCATTCATGTATTCATCTCCATCGAAAATGACAAGGAGGAAGGATTCACGACAAAAGAAAGAACTAGAGATAATACTGTATGTCATGGATGTAATTAATATGGATATAAGTGAAATGTCATAGCTGGAATTCCAGATAACTATTATAAACTTACTAGCTGGACTTGAACAAAAAACATTAAAGACACTAGATAATTTCTTAGTGCAAAATGAGGTCTAATCATGCTCAAATTAAAAATGTTCTAACTGAAATACAATCTAAACTGGATGCTCTAACACCTAGGGTAAATAAGGCAGAAGAGAGGGTAAGTCACATAGAACACAACTCGATGGAAAGGAAGGAAGTTGAGGAAAAGAGAGAAAAACAACTGATAGACCATGAAAGGAGGCTTCAATAAATCAGTGTTGCCATATAAAGAATCATCATCAGAATTTTGGGGCTGCCTTGGCGGGGACAGAACATATATTTGAGCAAATCATAGCTGAGAACTTCCTTAATCTGGGGAAAGAAAAAAACATTCATGTCCAAGCAGTAGAGAGGACCCCTTACCAAATCAATAAAAATAGATCAACACCTTAACATATAATATTGAAGCTTGCAAATTTTAGAAAAAAATAATGAAAACAGTTTGAGGCAAGGGGTACCTAACCTACAGAGGTAGGAACATTAGAATAGCATCAGCTCTATCCACAGATAACTGGCAGGTGAGAAAGGAGTGGCCTTATATATTCAGGGTACTAAATGAGAAAAACATATAGCCAAAAATACTTTATCCAGCAAGGCTTCATTCACAATGGAAGAAGAGATAAAGAGCATCCAGGACAGACAGAAACTGAAAGAATATGTGACCACCAAACTAACCCTGTAAGAAATATTAGGAGGATACTGTAAGTGAAGAGAGACTCCACCAGTAACATAAAGCAGAAAGAAATAGAGATAATCTACTGAAACAATGACTTTATAGGTAATACAATGGCACAAAATTCATACATTTCAATAGTTACTCTCAATGCAAATGGGCTAAATGCTCCAATAAAAAGACACAGGGTATCAGATTGGATAAAAAGCAAGACCTATCAATATGTTGTCTCCAGGAGACTCACTTGAGACCTAAAGCATCTTCAAACTGAAAGTGGGGGGTGGTGGAGAACTATTTGTCACACTAATGGATCTCAAAATAAAGCTGAAGAAGCAATACTCATATCAGACAAATTAGATTTTAAACCAAAGACTGTAGAAATAGATGAAGAGGGACACTATACCAGACTTAAAGGGTCTACCCAACAAGAATATCTAACAATTATATGAGCCTGGTGGTGGGTATTAAGGAGGGCATGTATTTCATGGAGCACTAGGTGTGGTGCATAAACAATGAATTTTTAAACACACACACACAAAAATAAATTTAATTTAATTTAAAAAATCTAACAATTATAAATATTTACATCCCTAATTTGGGAAGAGCCAATGATATCAAATGATATCAACCAGTTAGTAACCAAATTAAAGAAAAAAATATATATATATATATGATACAGTAATAGTAAGAGACTCCAACACCTCATTCACAATGGACAGATCATCTAAGCAGAAAATCAACAAAAAGGGGCACCTGGGTGGCTCAGTGGGTTAAGCCGCTGCCTTCAGCTCAGGTCATGATCTCAGGGTACTGGGATTGAGCTCCGCATTGGGCTTTCTGCTCAGAGGGGAGCCTGCTTCCCTCTCTCTCTCTCTCTGCCTGCCTCTCTGCCTACTTGTGATCTAGCTCTGTCAAATAAATAAATAAAATCTTAAAAAAAAAAGAAAAGAAAATCAACAAGGAAACAAAGACTTTGAATGACACACTGAACCAGACGGGCTATACAGATATATACAGACCCTTCCTTCCTAAAACAATAGAAAACTCTTTCTTCTTACATGCACTTGGAACTTTCTCCAGAATAGATCACATACTGGGTCACAAGACCTATTTCAACTGGTACCAAAAATTGGGATTATTCCCTGCACAGGTTTAGACCACAATGCTTTGAAACAAACTAAATAACAAGAGGAAGTCTGGAAGGAACTCAAATACCTGGAGTTTAAAGAGCACCCTATTAAGTAATGAATAGGTCAACCAGGAAATTGAAGAGGCATTAGAAAAAATCATGGAAATTAATGAAAATGAAAGCACAACTGTTCAAAACCTTTGGGATACAGCAAAGGTGGTCTTAAGAGGGAAGTACATTGCAATATAATCCTCTCTCAAAAAATTAGAAAAATCTCAAATACACAAACTAGCCTTACATCTAAAGGACCTGGAGAAAGAAAAGCAAATAAAGCCTAAACCAAGTAGGAGAAGAAAAATAATAAAAACTAGAGTCAAAAATCAGTGAAATGGAAATTAGAACAGTAGATCAGATGAAAAAACAACTAGAGACTGGTTCTTTGAAAGAATTAATAAGATCCAGAAACCCCTAGCCAGACTTACCATAAAGAAAATAGAAAAGATCCCATTAATAAAATCATGAAAGAAAGATGAGAGATCATGCCCAACTAAGGACGCACAGACAATTTTAAGACTATACTTTGAGCAACTATGTGCCCACAGATTTGTAATCTGGAAGAAATGGACACATTCCTCGAAATTTATGAACTACCAAAACTGAAACAGGAAGAAGTAGAAAACTTGAACAGACCCAAAACCAGAAAGAAAATTGAAGCAGTAAATAAAAATCTCCTAAAAGGTAAGAGTCCAAGGCTAGATGGTTTCCAAGGGAAATTCTACCAAACATTTACAAAAGAAATAATATCAATGGGTATTAAGGAGAGCACGTTGTGCAATGAGCAGAGTGTTATATGAAACTAATGAATCATTGAACACATAAAAAACTAATGATGTATGTTGGCTAACTGAACATAATAAATAAAAAAAAGAGGACGAAATAATACACAGTCTACTGAAGCTGCCTCAAAAATAAAAACAGAAGCAAAACTTCCAAACTCGTTCTATGAAGCCAGCATTATCTTGATCCCCAACCCAGACAAAAATGTCATCAAAAAGGAAAATAAGAAGCCAATATCCCCGATGAACAATGATGCAAAAATACTAAGATACTAGCCCATAGGCTCGAACAATACATTAAAAAGATTATTTACCATGACCAGGTGGGATTTATTCCTGGGCTGTGGGGTGGTTCAACATTTGCAAGTCGATCAACATGATACATTACATTAAAAAAAGAAAAGAAAAGAACCATAGGATCCTCTCAATTGATGCAGCAAAAACATTTTTATTTTATTTTATTTTTTTCAGTGACCCAAAATTCATTATTTATGTACCACACCCAGTGCTCCATGCAATACATGCCTTCCCTAATACCCACCACCAGACTCATCTAACCTTCCACCTTCCCTCCCCTCCAAAGCCCTCAGTCTGTTTCTCAGAGTCCACAAGTCTCTCATGGTTTGTCTCCCCCTCCAATTTCCCCCAACTCATTTCTCTCCATCTCCCCATGTCTTTCATGTTATTCCTTATGCTCCACTAGTAAGTAAAACCATAGGAAAATTGACACTCTCTGCCTGACAAATTTCACTCAGCATAAACTCCACCAGTCCTGTCCATGTTAATACAAAAGTTGCGTATTCATCCTTTCTGATGGAAGCATAATATCCCATTGTATATTTGGACAATATCCTCTTTATTCATTTGTCCATTGAAGGGCATCTTGGTTCTTTCCACAGTTTGGCTACTGTGCAGATTGAAGAAGTGATAAAAAATCTCTCAAAACCAAGAGCCCAGGACCTAACATATTCTCTGGGGAATTCTACCAAACTTTCAAAGAAGAAATAATACATATTCTCCTGAAGCTGTTTCAAAAAATAGAAGCAGAAGGAAAACTCCCAGACTCTTTTTATGAAGCCAGTATTACCCTAATCCCCAAACCAGGCAAAGACCCCACCAAAAAGGAGAATTTTAGACCAAAACTGACAGTTTAATAATTAGTGTTTTAGGATCTGTTAAATATGTCTATATTAAAACAATCTTTCTCAAGGAGTATCATCATCAGTATATCTTAGTATCAAAATGACTGTGTTAAAATGGAAACATCAAAATGGCTGCATTATATTGTTTTACTAAGTACCCTGATAGGGGATAAATTCAACAAACTAAGACATCGTCAGATTGAGTAGGACTTCAAATGCCAAGTATAGGAGTTTGAATTTACTAATTTAGGCAAGAAACTGTTACAGTGTGCTTAAAAGAGCCAGGGGCATAAGTCAATTGGAGAAATACAACTATCATATGAGCCTTTAATATGAGGAAGTGGAGATGCAATGTGGGGGGTTAGGGGGGTAGAAGAAGAATAAATGAAACAAGATGGTATCAGGAGGGAGACAAACCATAAGTAACTCAATCTCACAAAAGCAACTCAGGGTTTCTGGGGAAAGGGGGGTCGGTAGAGGTGAATGGGTTTATGGACATGGGAGAGAGTATGTGCTATGGTGAGTGCTGTGATGTGTGTAAACCTTGCGATTCATAGACCTGTACCCCTGGGGATAAAAATACATTATATGTTTATAAAAAAAATAAAATAAAAAAATAAAGATTAAAGAAAAAAAAGAACCAGGGGCGCTGGGTGGCTCAGTCATTAAGCATCTGCTCAGGTCGTGATCCCAGGGTCCTGGGATCTAGCCCCACATTGGGCTTCCTGCTCCACAGGAAGCCTGCTTCTCCCTCTCGCACACCCTCTGCTTTTGTTCATCTCTAGCTGTGTTTCTGTCAACAGAATAAATAAAATCTTAAAAAAAAGAATCTCTAGGTAAGTTCTAATAGCAGCAATAGGTGCATTAGGCTGTCATATCTGGATGACACTAGCTATTTTGAATATCAGACTCCTCTTACTTAGCTTTCAGGTTCTCCAAGCACTCTTGTGCTTTTAGTTTGACTTCCCTTGTAAATTTTCCTACAGCGATGAATGTACAACTTGGTGGACCCACATACCTGGACAGCTGATAGTCACACATCTTATGATAAATTAATACATTAATACATTTAATCTCCAACATATATATCTAACATATACATGATCTCTATATAATATGTAGATAGATTGATCTATCTATCTATATGGCCTAGAAGCAATAATTAGATTGCAACCTTATCCTCAAATCACAAAGAAAGTAAAAAAGGCATTTTAATCATGAATATTAAAATGATCTGAACTGCAGAGTTTTCAAAAAAAAATGTATTAGACTTTGAAATGAAAGCTCTGGATGCATAACCAAGCCATCAATACAACAGTTAAAATTTCCCACAGTGGTCCAAAACTTCTCAACTTTGTACCCCTTGCTTACATTCCACTGCAATGGTTCTTCATCTCCCTCCCAGTCTTCCCACCAGTCATTGGTCAATCATGACTATTTTTATCTTACCCTTTTTGAAAAAGAAGCTTAGATGACACCTGCAAGAATAAGCCTTTCCCAAATTTCCTGATTTTCTCCCATCATTAAAACACTCAACAACTTTGACCTGTGTTATACTTTGTGGTTCTACACATATCTGTTTCAGAGAAATGTTAGTACCTTAAGAGTAGAAACTATCGCTTGCCAGAGTAGATGTTTAGTAAATTTGTACTCAGTTGAATTAATAAAGTGACAGTAGCTTCTTAAATTAAACCAGCACTCTCCAATAAAACTTTCTGTGACAATGGAAATGTTCTATATCTGTGCTGTCTAATATAGCATAGACATTAGTCACATGTAGCTACTGAATGCTTTGAAATGGGGATAGTATGATTGAGGGACTGAAATCTTAATTTTATTTAACTTTAATTTAATTTAAATTTAAATTACCCACCTGCCTATGGTATTGGGCAGCATAGGCTGACTATGTAGTGATTTAGCAGGTGTGTGATTTAGTCAGTTCTGTGAAGTATCAGTCCTCTATTGTCAAGTAGAGTTTAAACAATCAGTTGATTCATGGTTTTTCTTGCTTCATGTGGCTCCTTTTTTTACACTGTGCAGAGAGACCTTTCATCAACACTGTATGGGCAGTCTATGCTAAACAACATTTGGAGAAAAACAACAAAAGAAAAAGGCTTAGGCCCTAGCATTTAAGAGTATAATGTAAAGGCATTAGAACATTTAAGACTTCTCCCTCTCGCACTCCCTCTGCTTGTGTTCATTCTCTAGCTGTATTTCTGTCAACAAAATAAATAAAATCTTAAAAAAAAAAAAAGAATCATCTTGAGTATCTGTTTTCTGTGTGTTGAGTTTCAGGAGTTCTTTATAGATCGTGGATATCAACCCTTTGTCTCAAGTGTCATTTGTGAAGATCCTCCCATCCCGTGGGTTGCCTTTTTGCTTTGTGAATAGTTTGCTTTGCTGTGCAGAAACTTTTGATCTTGATGAAGTCCCAAAAGTTCATTCTCACTTTTGTTTCCTTTGCCTTTGGAAACATGTCTTGAAAGAATTTGCTGTGGCAGATGTTGAAGAGGTTACTGCCTATGTTCTCCTCTAGGATTTTGATAGGTTCCTGCCTCACATTGAAGTCTTTTATCCATTTCGAGTTTATCTTTGTGTATTGTATAAGAAAATAGTCAAGTTTCCTTCTTATACACTAGCTGTCCAATTTTCCCAGCACCATTTATTGAAGAGACTGTCTTTTTATCCACTGGATATTTTTTCCTGGTATGTCAAAGATTAGTTGACCATAGATTTGAGGATCCATATCTGGGCTCCCTACTCTGTTCCACTGTTCTATGTGTCTGTATTTGTGCCAGTACCATGCTCTCTTGGTGATCCCAGCTTTATAGTAAAGCTTGGAATCAGGCAACATGATGCCCCCAGTTTTGTGTTTCTTTTTCAACATTTCCTTAACAATTCAGGGTCTCTTTTGGTTCCATATAAATTTTAGGATTGTTCATTCCCCTCTTTGAAAAACGCTGGTGGAATTTTTATTGGTATGTCATTGAATATATAGATTGCTCTAGGCAGTATAGACATTTTAAAAATGTTTATTTTTCCAACCCATGAGCATTGAATGCTCTTCCATCTTTTTGTGTCTTCTTCAATTACTTTCATGAGTGTTCTGTATTTTCCCGAGTACAGATCCTTTACCTCTTTGGTTAGGTTTATTCCAAGGTTTCTTATGATTCTTGGTGCTATAGTGAATGGAATCGATTCCCTAATTTCCATTTCTATATTTTCATTGTTAATGTATAAGAAAGCAATTGATTTCTATACATTGATTTTGTATCCTGCCACATTACTGAATTGTTATATGAGTTCTAGTAGTTTCGGGATAGATTACTTTGGGTTTTCTATATAAAGTATCATGTCATCTTTAGGGAGTTTGACTTCTTTTTTGCCAGTTTGAATACTTTTTATTTCTTTTTGTTGTCTTATTCCTGTTGCTATGACTTCTAGTGCTAGTGTTGTTCACCATTGAACAACAGCAGTGAGAGTGGACATTTTTGTTGTGTTCCTGATCTCAGAGGGAAGACTTTCAGCTTTTTCCCATTGAGAATGATATTAGCTGAGGAAGAGGTTTCATAGATATGTTATATGAAGTTGAGGAATGTTACCTTTATTCTGATACTTTGAATCATATTTAATCAGGAACAGATGCTGTATCTGGTCAATTTTTTTTTTCTGCATCATATGAGAGGATCATGTGGTTCTTCTCTCTTCTCTTAATGATTTGTTCTATCTTATTGATTGATTTTTGAATGTTGAACTACCCTTGAATCCCTTGGATAGGTCCCAACTGGTCATGGTGGATAATCTTTTTAATGTACTTTTGGATCCTATTAGTTAGTATCTTGTTGAGAATCTTAGCATCCATATTCCTCAGTGATATTGGTCTGAAATTCTCCTTTTTCAAGGGATATTTGCTGGTCTGGGGATCAGGGTAATGCTGACTTCATAGAGTCTGGAAGTTTTCCTTTTGTTTCTGTTTTTTTGAAACAGCTTCAGGGGAATAGGTACTATTTTTTTTTTTTTTTTGAATGTTTGGTAGAATTTTCCAGGGACTCCATCAAGTCCTTGGATCTTGTATTCTGGGAGGATTTTGATCACTGCTTCAATCTCATTACTAGATATTGGGTTATTCAGGTTGTCAATATCTTCCTGTTTCAATTTGGAAGTTTATAGGTTCCCAGGAATGCATTTATTTCATCTAGGTGGCTTAACTTATTGCCATATAACTCTTGATAATAATTTCTGATGATTTTTTTCTATTTCCTTGATATTAGTCATGATCTCTCCCTTTTCATTCATCATTTTATTAATTTGGTCCTCTCTTTTTTCTTTTGGATTAGTTTGGCCAGTGGCTTATCAATTTTATTGTCTCTTGCAAAAAAAAAAAAAAACCAGCTTCTAGTTTTGTTGGTGTGTTGTACTTTATCTCCAGTTTCTATCTCATTGATCTCTGCTTTAATTTTGTTTATTTCCCTTCTTGTGTATGGGGTTGGCTTAATTTGTTGCTGGTTTTCCAGTTCTTTAAGGTGTAAGGAGAGCGGGTGTATTCTGGATTTTTCTTTTTCTTTTTCTTTTCTTTTTTTTTTTTTGAATGAGGCTTGGATGGCTATGTATTTCCCTTTTAGGACCACCTGTGGCATATCCTGTAGATTCTGGACTGATCTGTCTTCATTCTCATTGGTTTCCATGAATTGCTTAAGTTCTTTGATTTTCTGGTTAATCCAAACATTCTTAATCAGGGTGGTCTTTTGCTTCCAAGTGTAGGAATTCCTCCCATACTTTTTCTTGTGGTTGAGTTCCTGTTTCAACACATTGTGTTCTGTGAATATGCAGGGATAATCTCAATCTTTTGGTATCGGTTGAGCCCTGATTTGTGACCCAGTATGTGGTCTATTCTGGAGAAAGTTCCATGTGCTCTCGAGAAGCATGAGTATTCTGTTGTTTTAGGGTGAAATCTTCTATATATGTCTGTGAGTCCAACTGGTTCAATGTGTCAATCAAAGCTCTTGTTTCTTTGTTGATTTTCTGCTTTGATGATCTATTACTGAGAATGGCATGTTAAAACGCCCTACTATTAATTTATTCATATCAATGAGAGTCTTTATTTTGATTTACAGTTTTGTTCTGTATTTGGCTGCTTCCATATTTGAGGCATCAATATTTTCTATTGTTATATCTTCTTGGTGGATATACCCTTTAAGAATGATGTAGAGTCCTTCTTAATCTCTGACTACAGTCTTTAGTTTAAAATCTAATTTACCTTATATGAGAATCATTACCCCAGCTTTCTTTTGAGGCCCACTGGCATGAAAGGTGCTTCTCCATCCCTTCACTTTCACTTTGGATGTGTATTTAGGGTCCAAATCAGTCTCTTATGGACAGCATATGGACTGGTCCTGTCTACTTATCCAGTCAGCAACCATCTGCCATTTATGGAAGCATTTAGGTAGATCATGTTGAAAGTGGTTATTGAAAGATATATTTTTATTGATATCACGTTGCCTGTAAAGTCCTTGTTTCTACAGATTGTATCTGTAAATTTCTTTTCTATGTCACTCTTAGGTACTTTTTTTATTTTATAGAACCCCCCCCCTCAATATTTTTTGTAGTGCTGGTTTGGTGGTCACATACTCTTTCAGAACTTGCTTGTCTTGGAAGGTCTTTATCGCTCCATCCATTTTGAATGTCAACCTTGCTGGATAAAGTATTCTTGGCTGCATGTTCTTCTCATTTAGTGCCCTTAATATGTCTTACCAGTCTTAACTAGCTTGCCAGGTTTCTGTGGACAGGTCTGATGTTATTCTGATGGGCCTTCACCTGTATTTAAGGAATCTCTTCAACCTAGCTGCTTTTCAGAAGTTCTGGTCTTAAGTTGTGATTTGCGAGTCTCACAGTCAAGTGTCTTGAGGTCATTCTAGATTTGTTATTCTTGGGGGGTGCTCTTTTTGCTTCTAGGACACCAACACTGGTTCCATTCCCCAGATCGAGAAAATATTCATCAAGAATTTTTACAACTATATCTTCTAGTCTTCTGTCTTTTCCACCCCCTCAGGGATCCTATTAATTCTGATATTGGAATGTTTCATGGTGTCATTTATTCTCCTGTTTCTGTTTTCATGGTTTCTAGGCTGTTTGTTTTATGCCTCCTCCTGATCCTTTTTTTAGATCAGTTTGTCCTCTAGATCACTACTTCTGTATTCTGCCTCAGTTACCCTAGCTCTTTGCATATCTAGATCAGATTGGATCTGATTGATAGCATTTGTAACATCTTCCCGGTGGCTTTCAATTCTGCCCTTAGAAATTCTATACTGGGGAGGAGGAGTCAAGATGGCAGAGAAGTAGCAGGCTGAGACTACTTGAGCTAGCAGGAGATCAGCTAGATAGCTTATCTAAATATTGCAAACACCTACAAATCCATTGGCAGATCGAAGAGAAGAAGAACAGCAATTCTAGAAACAGAAAAACAGCCACTTTCTGAAAGGCAAGATTGGCGGAGAAGTGAATCCAAAGTGACGGGAAGATAGAACCTGGGGGTAGGGGCCGGCTCCTGGCAAGCAGTGGAGCAAAGGAGCACAAAATCAGGACTTTTAAAAGTCTGTTCCACTGAGGGACATCGCTCCAGAGGCTAAACCGGGGTGAAGCCCACGTGGGGTCAGTGTGGCCTCAGGTCCTGCAGGGTCACAGAAGGATCAGAGGTGTCTGAGGGTCACAGAGCTTACAGGTATTAGAAAGAGGAAGCCGGCAACAGAGACAGAACAGACAGTGAGCTCAGAGCTCGGGGTTACCTTGAACGGGTCACAGGCACGGTGAGCTCGGAGTGCAGCCGGGGGACAGTCAGTCGGGAGTTACTGGGCGCTGTTCTCTGAGGGCGCACTGAGGAGAGCGGCAGCCGGCTCTCGGCTCCTCTGGGCCAGAGAGCAGGAGGCTGCCATTTGTATTCCCGTCCTCTGGAACTCTATGGAAAGCGCTCAAAGAACAAAAGGTCTGAAAAGCAAACCCGAGCGGATTACTCAGCCCAGCCCCTGGTAAGGGCTGTGCAATTCTGCCAGGGGCAAAGACACTTGAGAATCACTGCAACCGGCCCTCCCCCAGAATATGAACAAGAAAACCAGCCAGGATCAAGTTCACCAACCAAAGAGTGCAGTTTCAATACCAAGGAGATCAGCAGAATTCCAGAGGAGGAGAAAGCAAAGCATGGAACTCATGGCTTTCTCCCTATGATTCTTTAGTCTTGCAGTTAATTAATTTTTTTTTACTTTTTCATTTTTTTTCTCTTCTGAGAAAATTTTTTTAACATTTAACCTTTTCTTTTTTAATGTTTTTAAACTAGTTTATCTAATATATATATTTCTTTTTATACTTTTCTTTATTCATTCTCTTTATTTTCTTTTGTTTTGTTTTTGTTTTATTTTGTTTTTTATTTCTTTCTTTCTGAACCTCTTTTTATCCCCTTTTTTCCCCCTCACAATTTGTGATCTCTTCTGATTTGGTTAAAAGATATTTTCCTGGGGTTGTTGCCACTCTTTTAGTATTTTACTTGCTCCTTCATATACTCTTATCTGGAAAAAATGACAAGGCGGAAAATTTCACCACAAAAAAAAAGAACAAGAGGCAGTACCAAAGGCTAAGGACCTAATCAATACAAACATTGGTAATATGTCAGATCTAGAGTTCAGAATAACAATTCTCAAGGTTCTAGCCAGGCTCGAAAAAAGCATGGAAGATATGAGAGAAACCCTCTCGGGAGATATGAAGGCCCTTTCTGGAGAAATAAAAGAACTAAAATCTAACCAAGTTGAAATCAAAAAAGCTATTAATGAGGTGCAATAAAAAATGGAGGCTTTCACTTCTAGGATAAATGAGGGAGAAGAAAGAATTAGCAATATAGAAGACCAAATGACAGAAAATAAAGAAGCTGAGCAAAAGAGGGACAAACAGCTACTGGACAATGAGGGGAGAATTCAAGAGATAAGTGACACCATAAGACGACACAATATTAGAATAATTGGGATTCCAGAAGAAGAAGAAAGAGAGACGGGAGCAGAAGGTATACTGGAGAGAATTATTCGGGAGAATTTCCCCAATATGGCAAAGGGAACAAGAATCAAAATTCAGGAGGTGCAGAGAATGCCCCTCAAAGTAATAAGAATAAGCCCACACCCCGTCACCTAATAATAAAATTTACAAGTCTTAGTGACAAAGAGAAAATCCTGAAAGCAGCCAGGGAAAAGGAGTCTGTAACATACAATGGTAAAAATATTAGTTTGGCAGCAGACTTACCCACAGAGACCTGGCAGGCAAGAAAAAGCTGGCATGATATATTCAGAGCACTAAACGAGATAAACATGCAGCCAAGAATACAATATCCAGCTAGGCTATCATTGAAAATAGAAGGTGAGATTAAAAGCTTCCAGGACAAACAAAAACAGAAAGAATTTGCAAACACCAAACCAGCTCTACAGGAAATATTTAAAGGGGTCCTCTAAGCAAAGAGAAAGCCTACAAGTGGCAGATCAGAAAGGAACAGATACAATATACAGTAACAGTCACCTTAAAGGCAATGCAATGGCATTAAATTCATATCTCTCAATAGTTACCCTGAATGTTAATGGGCTAAAAGCCCCAATCAACAGACAAAGGGTCTGGTTAAAATAAAAGAAAACCCATCTATATGTTGCCTACAAGAAACTCATTTTGAACCCGAAGACACCACTAGATTTAAAGTGGGGGGGTGGAAAAGAATTTACCATGCTAATGGACATCAGAAGAAAGCAGGAGTGGCAATCCTTATATCAGATCAATTAGATTTTAAGCCAAAGACTATAATAAGAGATGAGGAAGGACACTATATCATACTAAAAGGGTCTGTCCAACAAGAAGATCTAATAATTTTAAATGTCTATGCCTCCAACGAGGGAGCAGCCAACTATATAAACCAATTAATAACAAAATCAAAGAAACACATCAACAATAATACAATAAGAGTAGGGGACTTTAACACTCCCCTCACTGAAATGGACAGGTCATCCAAGCAAAAGATCAAGGAAAAAAGGCCTTAAATGACACACTGGACTAGATGGACATCACAGATATATTCAGAACATTTCATCTCAAAGCAACGAACACACATTCTTCTCTAGTGCACATGGAACATTCTCCAGAATAGATCACATCCTTGGTCCTAAATCAGGACTCAGCTGGTATCAAAAGATTGGGATCATTCCCTGCATATTTTCAGACCACAATGCTCTGAAGCTAGAACTCAACCACAAGAGGAAGTTTGGAAAGAACCCAAATACATGGAGACTAAACAGCATCCTTCTAAAGAATGAATGGGTCAAACAGGAAATTAAAGAAGAATTGAAAAAAATCATGGAAACAAATGATAATGAAAACACAACACTGCAAAATCTGTGGGACACAACAAAGGCAGTCCGGAGAGGAAAATATATAGTGGTACAAGACATTCTCAAGAAACAAGAAAGGTCTTAGGTATACAACCCAATCCCACACCTAAAGGAGAGAGAGAAAGAACAAGAAAGAAACCCTAAGCCCAGCAGGAGAAGAGAAATCATAAAGATCAGAGCAGAAATCAATGAAATAGAAACAAACAAAACAATAGAACGAATCAATGAAACTAGGAGCTGGTTCTTAGAAAGAGTTAATAAAATTGATAACCCCCTGGCCAGACTTATCAAAAAGAAAAGAGAAAGGACCCAAATAAATAAAATCATGAATGAAAGAGGAGAGATCACAGCTAACACCAAAGAAATACAAACAATTAAAAGAACATACTATGAACAACAAATTTGACAATCTGGAAGAAATGGATGCATTCCTAGAAACATATAAACTACCACAACTGAACCAGGAAAAAATAGAAAGCCTGAACAGACCCATAACCAGTAAGGAGATTGAAACATTCATTAAAAATATCCAAACAAACAAAAGCCCAGGGAAGACAGCTTCCCAGGGGAATTCTACCAAACATTTAAAGAAGAAATAATTCCTATTCTCCTGAAAGTGTTCCAAAAAATAGAAATGGAAGGAAAACTTCCAAACTCATTTTATGAGGCCAGCATCACCTTGATCCCCAAACCAGACAAGGAGCCCATCAAAAAAGAGAGCCATAGACCAATATCCTTGATGAACACAGATGCAAAAATTCTCACCAAAATACTAGCTAATAGGATTCAACAGTACATTAAAATGATTATTCTCCAAGACCAATTGGGAATTCTTCCAGGGCTGCAAGGTTGGTTCAACATCTGCAAATCAGTCAATGTGATACAACACATCAATAAAAGAAAGAACAAGAAGCATAGGATACTCTCAATAGATGCTGAAAAAGCATTTGACAAAGTACAGCATCCCTTCCTGATCAAAACTCTTTAAAGTGTAGGGATAGAGGGCACATACCTCAATATCATCAAAGCCATCTATGAAAAACCCACCGCAAATATCATTCTCAATGGAGAAAAACTGAAAGCTTTTCCACTAAGGTCAGGAACACAGCAGGGATGTCCATTATCACCACTGCTATTCAACATAGTACTAGAAGTCCTAGCCTCAGCAATCAGACAACAAAAGGAAATCAAAGGCATCCAAATTGGCAAAGAAGAAGTCAAACTATCACTCTTCACAGATGATTTGATACTATATGTGCAATACCCAAAAGACTCCACTCCAAAACTGCTAGAACTTGTACAGGAATTCAGTAAAGTGCCAGGATATAAAAACAATGCACAGAAATCAGTTGCATTTCTCTACACCGAAAACAAGAAAAAAGAAAGAGAAATTAAGGAGTCAATCCCATTTACAATTGCATCCAAAACTATAAGACACCTAGGAATAAACCTAACCAAAGAGGCACAGAATCTATACTCAGAAAACTATAAAGTACTCATGAAAGAAATTGAGGAAGACACAAAGAAATGGAAAAATGTTCCATGCTCCTGGATTGGAAGAATAAATATTGTGAAAATGTCTATGCTATGTAAAGCAACCTACACATTTAATGCAATTCCTATCAAAGTACCATCCGTCTTTTTCAAAGAAATGGAACAAATAATCCTAAAATTTATATGGAACCAGAGAAGACCTCGAATAGCCAAAGGGATATTGAAAAAGAAAGCCAGAGTTGGTGGCATCACTATTCCTCACTTCAAGTTCTATTACAAAGCTGCCATCATCAAGACAGCATGGTACTGGCACAAAAACAGACACATAAATCAATGGAACAGAATAGAGAGCCCAGAAATAGACCCTCAACTCTATGATCAACTAATCTTCAACAAAGCAGGAAAGAATGTCCAATGGAAAAGACAGCCTCTTCAATAAATGGTGTTGGGAAAATTGGACAGCCACATGCAGAAAAAAAAAATAGGACCATTTCCTTACACCACACACAAAAATAGACTCAAAATGGATGAAGGACCTTAATGTGCGAAAAGAATCCATCCAAATCCTTGTGGAGAACACAGGCAGCATCTTCTTCAACCTCAGCCGCAGCAACATCTTCCTAGGAACATCACCAAAGGCAAGGGAAGCAAGGGCAAAAATGAACTATTGGGATTTCATCAAGATCAAAAGCTTTTGCACAGCAAAGGAAACAGTTAATAAAACCATAAGACAACTGACAGAATGGGAGAAAATTTTTGCAAACGACATATCAGATAAAGGACTAGTGTCCAAAATCTATAAAGAACTTAGAAAACTCAACACCCAGAGAACAAATAATCCAATCAAGAAATGGACAGAGGACATGAACAGACATTTCTGCAAAGAAGACATCCAGATGGCCAACAGACACATGAAAAAGTGCTCCATGTCACTCGGCATCAGGGAAATACAAATCAAAACCACAATGAGATATCACCTCACACCAGTCTTAATGGCTCAAATTAACAAGTCAGGAAATGACAGATGCTGGCGAGGATGTGGAGAAAGGGGAACCCTCCTACACTGGGGAACACTCCTACCCTGTTGGTGGGAATGCAAGCTGGTGCAGCCACTCTGGAAAATAACATAAAGGTTCCTCAAAATGTTGAAAATAGTACTGCCCTATGACCCAGCAATTGCACTACTGGGTATTTACCCTAAAGATACAAACGTAGGGATCCGAAGGGGCACGTGCACCTAAATGTTTATAGCAGCAATGTCCACAATAGCCAAACTATGGAAAGAACCTAGATGTCCCTCAACAGATGAATGGATCAAGAAGATGTGGTATATATACACAATGGAATACTATGCAGTCATCAAAAGAAATGAAATCTTGCCATGTGCGACAACATGGATGGAACTAGAGCGTATCATGCTTAGTGAAAATAGTCAAGCGGAGAAAGACAACTGTCATATGATCTCTCTGATATGACGAAGTAGTGATGCAACATGGGGGCTTAAGCGATTAGGAGAAGAATAAATGAAAGAAGATGGGATTGGGTGGGAGATAGATCATAACTGACTCTTAATCTCACAAAATAAACTGTGGGTTGCTCTGGGGAGGGGTGTTTGCGAGAAGGGGGTTGGGTTATGGACATTGGGAAGGGTATGTGCTTTGGTGAGTGCTGTGAAGTGTGTAATCCTGGCAATTCACAGACCTGTACCCCTGGGGATAAAAATATATGTTTATAAAAAATTAAAAATTAACAATTAAAAGAAAAGGAAAAAAAAGAAATTCTATATTGTCACTAATGGTTTTCTCCAACCTAGCCATTGCCTAGTTAATTGCTACTCTGAATTCCCTTTCTGACATACTGTATAGGTCCATATCCAATAGTTCTGATGGAGAGGGCACAGTCTCTAAATCTTTTTCTTCTTTTGGGTATTCCTCCTCCTAGTCTTTTTGGTGAGATGTGGTTGAGGGGATGTATAGCTGTATATATCAGCCACGATCCAGGCAATTTGCACCATTGAACGCTTCTGAGCAATGGGAAATCACCACCAAAAAGAATAAAAGTAAAAAAAAAAAAAAGAAAGAGAAAGAGTGAGAGAGCGAGAGAGCGCATCGTGTGCGTGCGCGCTGGAGAGAGACAGAGAGAGAGAGAAAGAGAAAACCCAGCAGGATGGGCCCCAAAAGTAAGGTTATAAGGTAAAGAAACAAAAACACACATACAGAAAGACCAACAAATGTTAATGACAAGGGGAAAAAAAAAGAACCAAGCCAAAATGAACCCCAAGGATAGGATTTATATAATACTAGAACAAAAAGAAAAACACAGAAATACTGAGAGAAGAAAAAGATGGGAGGGTGGTTATAAATCCTCAATGTGTGTGAGGAAGCTTATTTTGATTCTTCCTGGGTGTGGCTTGATATCTTTGTTAAAGGACTCAACTTTCCAGAGATAAAGGGAGATTAACAGTTGTTTATATATAGGAGTAGTATTGATTAGGGAAAGATAATTACCCTGAAGCTTATATCTATATGTATATTAAAAAATAGAAAAGAAAAAGTAAAACACAGGTATATGTTTGAAAAAAGTTCAAATTAAAAGGTTATTATGGAATATGTTTTATTAAGCCCCTAGTTGTAATGGTAAATAGGTCAAAAAAATTAAGAACAAGAATAGTTAGATCAAATTTAAAAAAGTTGCAAAGGAAACAAAAACGAAGATGAGCTTTTGGGCTTTCATCAAGATCAAAAGCTTCTGCACAGTAAAGGAAACAGTCAACAAAACAAAGAGGCAACCCATGGAATGTGAGAAGATATTTGCAAATGACAGTACAGACAAAAGGTTCATATCCAGAATCTATAAGGAACTCCTCAAACTCAACACACACAAAACAGACAATCAAATAAAAAAAAAATGGACAGAAGATATAAACAGACACTTCTCCAATGAAGACATACAAATGGCTATCAGACACATGAAAACATGTTTATCATCACTAGCCATCAGGGAGATTCATATTAAAACCACATTGAGATAACACCTTACACCAGTTAGAATGGCCAAAATTAGCAAGACTGGAAACAACATGTGTTGGAGAGGATGTGGAGAAAGGGGAATCCTCTTCCACTCTTGGTGGGAATTAAAGTTGGTGCAGCCACTTTGGAGAACAGTGTGCAGATTACTCAAGAAATTAAAAATAGACCTTCCCTATGACCCTGCCATTGCACTACTGGGTATTTACCCCAAAGCTACAGATGTAGTGAAAAGAAGGGCCATCTGTACCCCAATGTTTATAGCAACAATGGCCATGGTTGCCAAACTGTGGAAAGAACAAAGATGCCCTTCAGCAGACGGATGGATTAGGAAGATATGGTCCATATACACTATGGAGTATTATGCCTCCATCAGAAAGGATAAATACCCAACTTTTGTTGCAACATGGACGGGACTGGAAAAGATTATGCTGAGTGAAATAAGTCAAGCAGAGAAAGTCAATTATCATATGGTTTCACTTACTTGTGGAGCATAAGGAATAACATGGAAGACAAGGGGAGATGGAGAGGAGAAGGGAGTTGAGGGAAATTGGAAGGGGAGGTGAACCATGAGAGACTATGGACTCTGTAAAACAATCTGAGGGTTTTGAAGGGGCGGGGGGTGGGAGGTTGGGGGAACCAGGTCATGGGTATTAGAGAGGGCACAGATTGCATGGAGCACTGGGTGTGGTGCAAAAACAATGAATACTGTTATGCTGAAAAGAAATAACAAAATAGGAAAAAAAGTTGTATCTATGAAATATACAGGTTTTAGGGCAAATCCAGTAGCTTAATATATTATTTTATTCTGATGCTGGGGTTTTACAGTTTTAAGGGAATCTTGTGATTGTCCCCATGTTCTTTTGGCTTGCTTTCTGGGGGAGCGGCCTGCTGTGTTGTTTTTCAGTCAGTCTTGACTGAGTAGAGTTGTTCTTCCCCCTATCAAGGGGTTGAGCTCTTGAAACTGGTTTTTCAGGCTTTTGATCTTTGGGTGTTTTTATTATTTGGCAGCTTTTTGCAGCTTTTTGGAGGTTTAATGAAAAACAAACTGCATCCAGACTGCTGCCTCAGAGAGAAGCCTCATTTTGCTCCCCTCTGGATGGTCTGGAACACACAAACTCCCCTTCTGCAACTCCCCACAGGCAGTGCATGAACCCAGCCACCATCTCAGGGGTTGCTGGAATCTTCTACTTGTCTCTGCAACCCCCTGCCACTAAAACTCTGTGTGATATTGGTCCAGGGAGCCTACTTCCAGTGACTGCCTTTGCTGGGTCTGCTGTCTGGGGTCCAGACCTCACAGTTCTGCTGGGCTGGGAGTGTTCTGGTCCTAGAGACCACTGGTTAGCACCAGCATGGAGCATTCTCAGGCATAAGTGGGGGGTGTGGTTCAGATCCCAGTTGAGCAGTGAGCACAGAGAGCAAAAAGCTATGGTTCTAAAGAGCACTCACCATACTCCCTCATCCTGGAGCACAAGTGTGCCCAGCTGAGAGGTTGAGTAAGCCACACAATGCTGGGGGCTCAAGGATCAGGAAATTGAGGCTCTGCCTCCACACTCTCTATGGCATGGGTGGTTGCTGGCATTGGCAGTCCTGGGTCTGTGGGCTTAGGCCCATGCCCGTGACTGCCCAGTTTCACCAATTTCCCCTTACGATTAACCATAAAGGGAATTCCAATCCCTGTCTCAAAGCCCTTCCAGGTTCTTCTTTCCTACCCTGTTTCCTGCACGCGCCAAAAGTGCCAAGTATGCGGAAGTAGAGAAGGGTATAAATCCCCCTCCCTGTTTGTGCTTGGGGCTCAGACCTTTAGAGAATAACCTCTTCTGAGCCCACTGATGTTAAATAAACCTTTGATCTTCCAAAGTCTCCAAGCTTGGTTCTTTTGCCAGGATCCAGTCCAGGTTCCCGAACATTTGGTTCCCTGATGGGGAAACCCAACTGTGCTGGCCCATTGTTGCCACCGGTTTGGGGAAATGGCAGGGTAGTGACAGAATGAGGGATTGTAAGGGAGATGGCACGCCCTGCCTGATTTTTGGCAGTCTCCTGCCTGATCACCTCAGGCTGGCTCTCTCCGCTGTTTCCACCCGGACTCAGAGGAGACTTGGTAGGTGAGGACTTGGTCCCAACTTTGGATTTTGGTAAGAACTGGGGCCCTAGGACCCAGTCAGACCCACCAGTGAAGGTGGAAGGGGAGACTGACTGATCACCTCCCAGAGACCTCTTAGAGGTCTCACAGGTAGGGCTTCCCGTGGCGGGGGTGAGGTCCTTCAGGTCAGGAACCCCCATAAGGAGAGACAGGAAAGAATTTCCAGAAGGAATTCCACAGGTCAGGGCATCCTGGAGGGGAGAAACTATAATAACTTTGGTGTGAATGTGTGAGTGAATGCGCAGTTTGACCTGGCTTGCGGGCGGACTGATTCTGTGGCTCCATGGTTAGGCACCATTAGGGTCCTCAGAAGCCTATGGAGTCTGAGTGGCCCTAACCTGCCTCCACAATGACCTTTAGGGTCTAAGGTGAGCCACTTCGTGGTGCCAGTTTGGCATTCATACAGACTAGCTAAGGCTAAGAGGCACCCAGGTGTTCTTTGGGATAACAGTCAAGGGAGAAGAGGATCTTTCTGCCCATGAGTCCTGTCCCCATGTTTTAAACCACCATTTTGCACCAAAGAAGTCTCAAGAATTCTTTCTTGGTCATCAGCTCTGGACCTCACTCCCCTGGACCTCACTTATATTCTAAAACTTCATCCTTTGGCATCTGAACATAGGGCTGTGAGTCTTTACCTTTGAACTCTGAGCTTCAGTGCAAAAATCGGTGAGTACTTTCTCTCCTTTTCCTTTAGTCTCATTTCAGGAACTTTTCAAGGAGTATGGTCTTATTGGAACACTTTCATGTCAATAGCTCAGGCTGCAATCCTCTAGCCTGTGGCTGTTCTATGGGGAGAATGTCTGCCTTTTGGCTGGAAGTCAGTACCCTGGCCAGAATGGTAATATGACCCAGAAACTTGATGCCTTCTCTTTATTCCTGTTCTTATATAAAGTTGTCTGTCTTGGGCACAGGACAACCACCTAAGCTACCAGGACAGCTGCGAATCTTAAGACTCCCATATGAGGTTTCCTCCTGATTGATCTAATATGATCCCCTCCACATCCCTGGTCGGGCCACTTCCGGCCATGGAACCACCACTGGAAGCTGGCAGAAACTAGTACCCGACTGAATTAAAACACAACTGGGGACTATTTCCTAGGGATGTTTGTTGTAAGGACCACATGTGTTGGAATGTTGCATAGACCATGATGGATTTCAGTCTTTACTGTTTCTTGTCAGTGTCCTCAACTAACTACTTAGAGCTACAAAATTGGGTCATTTCCCCTTGCCAAACTTTTCTAGTGTTTCCATGGGTTAAAATGGCAAAACAGTATGCAATCATCAGGACAGACGATGGCATGGTATGGTACGGTATTTTAGTACACTCATAAGACACCCATCTGCAGCCTAGGATGTGATGGTGTAGGGGAGGGGTGCTGTCACCCCTCCAGGGCCTTTTACTACAGGAGTGCCTTCACAGGAAGGCAAAATCATGATCATTAGTGAAGTCTTATGTGAGGGAAGCCTCCAGTCGCTTTTGACATACTGGAACCTTTGACATGTCCTGCGTGGGATGCCACCCAGGAATCAGGGGGAATTTGATAATGGACCTTCTTTATTTTGCTGGGAGCATGACCTCAGTAGACTTCTTTGGTTCCCAAGGACTTTACCTTCTCTACTTTGGAGTGCCTTTTAACCTGCTGGAAACAAATTGCATCATAAAACTTAGGGAAGGACTGAGCTCCTGGGACACTCTATGGCCTCAGTAGATCAGTTAGATCTCCTCTGCAGAAAACAGGGCACATGAACCTAGGATACCTTCGTTGCTCTACACCAGGACCTGCAACAGGCCTCTTGCAGAATTCGTTTTCCCACATGGGTCAGCTAGTAAACTCCCTCCTGACATATTAGATGGTAATTATCTAAATAAGTCTTCTTCTAATAAATGCAGGTTGCTAGAGGATGCACAGGCCATTCCTAGCAAAGGGTACTCTGACTTTATCTCTGTTCCTCCCAAAAGATGTGGGGTTTCTCCCTCCATAATTTCCCAGGTTAATGGCTATAACTAGAGCCAACTGGGTTTAGTCTAACTCGAGATGGAGACTTTAAGGAATATTTCCAAGCAGCTGCCAAAACTTCCTTTGTTTCAGGAAAATTCCCTGTCTTCTCTGGCCCAATATGGATTGTCTATCCTCACCCTTGTTGGTGGGAAAACATGCTGCCTGCTCCTTTGGATCTGAGGATCATCTGCAGAGGGAACCCTTCCTCTGCCCTCTGGCAGCACATTGTCCCTTCTGCCTCCCCCTCACCCTTTTTCCTGTTTCTGCAACACCCTGGGTGCGGCCTGCATTACTGGCTTCCAGACCATCCTCAGTGCCTCAGGCACCATGGTCAAGGAGCAAGAAGAACACCCACAGGACCTAACACCACCCACGCCAGATTTTCCCACAGGGCTCAGGTGAAAATTGACCATGGGGAAGATTCTGGTGGAACGTATTTCAGCATTTAAACTAAGTTTGTTGGTTTAGTTGAGACAGATGTGTCTTTTAAGTTATCAGTGGTAAATGTGAAACTTTTATTCTATTAAGGTTTACTGGAGGTTAAATGAGCTTATTATCTCTGTTGAAATTTGTTAGCAAAGTGATGACTAAACTGATGGTTAATTGTCTGAAAGTTTTCATGGGTAATTGTTAATATGGCTTTCAAAGTATTTGGTAACCTGAAATTTTAAAGTTTTGGTTGGATGACAAATGGAATTAAATTTTGGACATCTAGGTCTTTTCCAAATGAAATAAATTGCTAAAGCATTGGTTACTGGACATAGTTTTGTGCCTTTGATTTTCTATTGCAAAGAAACTAAGGATATTTAAATCTGTTGATAAACATGTTTTGTGCTTAACTGATTCATAAATTTCCCATCTAAAGAATTCTGTTGTACCAGTTCAAAAATGGTTAATACTAAGCCATCACTAGATGTTAAGGTGTTTCTAAGAGTACAAAATTCTGCTAATTGTAACTATGACTGATGGAAATAAGGGAAACAACTCTATGTGGAAAAGTAGGAGATATGTAAGAAAGATATAAGGAAAGGGAGTGAATCATGGATAGGACTGGAAGAGATTATGCTGAATGAAATAAGTCAATCAGAGAGAGTCAATTATCATATGGTTTCACTTATTTGTGGAGATAACAAATAGCATGTAGGACATGGGGAGATGGAGAGGAGAAGGGAGTTGAGGGGAATTGGAAGGGGAGGTGAACCATGAGAGACTATGGACTCTGAAAAACAATCTGAGGGTTTTGAAGGGGCAGGGGGTGGGATGTTGGGGGGACCAGGTTGTGGGTATTAGAGAGGGTACAGATTGCATGGAGCACTGGGTGTGGTACAAAAATAATGAATACTGTTACACTGAAAAAATAAAAATAAATAAAAAATAAAAAAATAAAAATAAATAAAAAAAAAGAAGAGAAGGCATTTTTGTTCTAAATGAGATGGTTGTTTGGAAGGAAATGGCTTGGGGCAAAACCTAAATGCAAAGGAAAGTTGTAGAAGGTTTGTGAAGGGAAATCTTCCGAAAAATAATTTTAAATTTAGTCACAATGGACTAATATTGAAATGAATTTTTTAAAAAGACAGTGGTATAGAAAGCTGGTTTTATCTCTGTTTAAAAGGACAAAGTTTTCTTAGGTTAATGGATCTGCTGTTAAGAAGTAAACATAAAGATTTGTTTCCTCTTTGCCTGTCCAGAAAAAAAAAAATTCCACATTTCACCTATATCAGGTGTTTAACATCCCTAATTATATTTAGGCATGCACTTTAAAACTTTCTAAGATTTTTAGCAAATGTTGACAAGATTTAAATTGTAAATGAAATCCCTTTAACTCATTAGGCTTTTCCTTGGTATGCTAAGTTACTCAGGAGGTACTGCTAAACAAATGAGAAACCTTGGGTTACATTTGGGTAAATGCTATAATGATTCTAGAGGTTCTATACATTTCCTAAAGTTTAATGTTTTGATAAGGTTATCATTTGATATTTAATTATTGAAGTGTTATGTGCCACAGAAATAACCTGATTTTCTTGCCAGCTATATTGTAAACTCTCATCTCATCAACTCTTAAACCATATCCATTCTGAGTTTTTGTCATTTATAATTGTTTTAATTCTCTTGTAAAATGGGTTTCACCTTAAAGGAGATTCATAAAAAGTACTTTCAGGACAACACAGGTATTCAATGTCTTTAAGATCAGAACTGAAATGAGTAAGAATTTCCAGAACTAACTAAAGCTGCATTCAAACTAAACCAGAATTAGCAACATGGGACTAAATGAACTAAAAGATTATAATATTATGTCTCTTATTTTAGACATTGCTCATTCTCTAATGTTTGCTCGTCCACACTAAGGAAAAAATTACTTATCTGTGACTTACAGAAATGTAAAAATATTCATTTGTAAACAAATCAAAGCATTCAACTTTTCTCTCTATCTGAACCTTCTGAAACTCAAATGGTTTCAGTAAATATTCTTCCATGGAAATCAGTAATTTGGATAAGTTTAATAAGAATCTGTTCTCCTTGTAACAGGACACTATTGGAAACATTGGTTATTTTACCAAGGCTTTGACTGGAATGTCATATTTGAGGAAGACATGCATAGACTCAGATATGACCAGACAACTTTAAGGAACTAAGGTTGACTTTATGAAACCTGGAGTCATAAAGCCCCTTGGAACTGTTAGCCTGGTACTTTGCTTACAGAATGCCCAGAAGCCTCACCAGGTGAGTAAAGAATGTTACTTCCTGGCAGGTGCAGGAACCTCAGGATACTTTGGCATCCTCAGGAAGAGGAATTTGCCCAAATTTACAGGTATTGCAGGCATGTCTGACGGTAAGTACTTGGCTTGGCTTCTGGCCTGGAGAGGCTACTAAAAGTTCAACCTAGAGATTTATTATAAGAAGTTCCAGAAAAGCATGTTTTCAGATATAAATATATATATATATATATATATATATATAGGATGGTGTGTCACTTTAATACAAAACAAAAAAAGAACATAATTTAGGACTAGTATATATGTTACTGTTTTATGTTTGTTGATCATTATAATCTTTTATAATTTAAGTTGTGTCTCCTACAGTAGGGCTATATTGCATACTTTATTTCTCAGTCCCATTTGTGACCAAAAGCATTCATCAAAAGGCAGTTGGTAATGTTTTAAAATTAGATTGTGATGATGGTTTTACAATTCTGTGAATATGCTAAAAATCATCGAACTGACACTTTAAAGGAGAGAAATTTATGGCATGTGAAATATATCTCAATAAAGCTGTTAATCTTCATTTAAGAAAAAAAAAAGTTCCAGCAAAGCAGATTCTAAAAGATTTATATGATCACTCACTCTTCTTCCTGATCTTATGAAAATAATTAGACCAAATCTGTTTAAACTGGACTTGTTTTTCAAATAAATTAGTCCTAATTTGGCTATCTCTGGAAATGAGGGTTATTTTAGAGAGAAAAATTATGTTTCAGTAACACACCTTTGTGGATGTTGAGTTATAGATTTTGTTGTCCTTAAATGTTTGTTGTTTACATAAACTAGACAACTAGAGGTAAACTTAAGAGAAATTAACCCAGTTACTCATATATAGACAATCTTCTGTTGATTATTCTGTGGAGATAAATAAAAATTGGCCTATTTTATAGTCATAGGATGGCAAAGATCTAAATAAACCATGGGCATATACTTATTTAAACAACTGGAAAATGGGATTAATTCCCCAACAATTGTGTAACTTAACTATCAACTTAACCAATTCTGTGGAGCTAGATAAAAAATTGCTTAAAAACCAGAAGCATACCGCACCCCATAGGATTAACTATGGACTTGTGGAGATAACAGATGACCCCAATTTCTTTATGATTGGATTGGATGATGTATGTGGGACTCCTCTTACCTCTTGACAAGTTTTCTCCCACTTTCCAGTGATCCTTTGTAGTTGGGATATTGTTAAGTCTGGACCACTCAAGAAAAAGGCTTCTTAATGGTTTCATCCCTTAGTCATATTTATCCTAGAAGCCTCCTCTATTGAGTTACAATTATAAACAAAGGCTTTAGCTAAGCATAGAACAGCCCTCCTCATAAAAGAAGCCTCAAAGCTCCCTACGGGACAATCCCTGACTGTAATGACTTCACATCAGGTCCAGATTTGTCTTAGAAACCAAAGGCCACCAATGGATGACAGAGGCCAACTTATTAAATACCAGGCTACACTGATAGAGATACCTGAAATAATACTTAAAACCTGTCAGACTTTAAAATCCAGCTGCCCTTATGCCTGGACTTGAACATCGTACTTCTGTGGAACATAACTGTTGGAGGTCATTGATATTGTTTATTCTAGTCTACTGGATTTAAAAGATTGCACAGCTATAATTCACCTGAAAAGCTCTATGGCAGGCCACTCTCCATAGCAAGTAGGCTTAGAGGAGACTTCAAACAGATTGGAAACTTAGAGGTGTCCCAACACCTCCAAGCCCCAGGAAAAACTTGAAGGTGCATCTCCCGAGGAGCTTTAGATAGGTCCCCCTCAAACCATGGTGGACAGGGCCCCACACTATTGTTCTAACCACCCCTACAGCTCTTAGGGTGTTAGGTGTCACCAAATGTGACCACCACTCTAGAGTATAGAAGGCCCTCACCAGTTGGATGAATCAACCATGGAAAGCCCAACCATATCCTACAGACCTGCTCTGGCTGCACCTTTGATGAGACCCCACCGACTGATGGGCATCTGTTCACCATGGTCCCTGGCTATTGTCAACATGACAGCAACACCCTCACCTCAGGAGTTGGATTTACATTGTTCCCCCTTCTGACTGAACTTTCTCCCAGAAACTTGTTATTGTTATTGCTTATTGGGCAGCCTTAGGAACCTTAAGATGGATTGCTAAGCTCATAGAAAACATTATTACCAGACAAGCCACTGACCAAATACTAGCCTTGCAGGGCCATGGTAATAGAGGATAATGATGCCCTCTTAACTAGGTGTTTAAAGGGGCATCAAAAGGGGGGGATGATAGGGAAAAACTACTCTAAGATGGCTGACCAAACCAGCAAGGGAATTCCAGTCCCTGTCTCAAAGCCCTTCCAGGTTCTTCTTTCCTAGCCCATTTCCTGCACATGCCAAAAGTACCCAAGTACGCAAAAGTAGAGAAGGGTATAAATCCCCATCCCTGCTTGTGCTTGCAACTCAGACTTTTGGAGTACAACCTCATCTGAGCCCACCAGTGTTAAATAAACGCTGATTCTCCAATGTCTCTGAGTGCCACTTGGTTCTTCTGCCAGGATCCAGTCCAGGTTCTGCAACAAGATCTCTTGCTCTTTTTGAATGCTTTTAACTAGACTCCAAGTTAATACTGGTCTCCAATCACAGGGCACTTTCATATTGGGGTAGTACTTTCCAATGATCACTTCTGGTGGTTCCTCCACCCTTCTGTTTATCCTCTGATATCACTCCAAGCATTCCCACACTGTTTTACCTCTCCACTGGTGTCTTCTGCCCCCCATCGAGATCCAAATGCATATAATCTACACCTCAGGCTGATTTCATGGGTGTTCAGAGTGTTAGGGTAGATATTTAGCTTACTTTATGGGACCAGTTGAAACAGGGTCTCCTACGTCTCTGCCATCTTGCCCCCCAAATCCATCATTTTGTTCTTAAGGTAAAAATTGGCCTGTTCTTTAGTCACAGGATGGCAAAGATCTAAAAGAGTGACTCTTGTCAAACTGGGCTACCATGACAGTCATTTTCCAATATTTACTAAATTGCTTTTAAATTAAATTTTTGCTACTGTTAAGGCATTGGGAGTGTCGTGACATGAATATCACTATCACCAACCACTATAACCCTTTAAAGTCCCTATTATGGGTGCTTTAATGATTTTTGCTTTTGTTCCTTCTTTATTTTTCTTTTATCTTATCCTCTAAACTCTTCCATTTTTCTTCATCTTTCATTCTTATATTTCTGGATTTCTTATGCTTCATGACTTCCAATTTAGTATCTAGTAAAGCCCTTAGGAATTCTTTAGTTCCACTACCCACACTAGGACTAAAGATGATGGAGACACTTATTTTAAATACTATTGTATCATAAAAAAGTATCAAACATAATTTGATACTTATTCAATTTCATTATGAGGAGAGCAATTAGCAGCTACTTAAATGTGCTAAATGAAGCTATATGGCTTGAGAGGAATAGCAAATTTCATCTAGATTTTCATTGATGCAGAGTTAGATTTTATGGCTTATATACATCAGTGTTCATATATTTTAAATAAGGAAGAACAAAGAGACATAAAAATAGAGGGTAAAGTTGGAGCAAGAAGATCTAGGGAAGACTGGAACTAAAAGAGAAGAGTACTATATATTACAGTATGAAGTTGAAAGATGTCTACTCTACGATTTTGATGATAATGCATATGCTGTTAATTCTTTAATATACATCTTTCCCTCAAGATTCAGAATCACATCCTACTCTAGCTGATTATCTCCAGGTCACCTCAAATTTAGCATGTTCAAAGTGAATGTATCACCTCTTCTCACCACAATCTTCTTTCTCTCCTTAGTAAAAGCCCCACAAACCATATGAAGGGCCAAGGCAGAAATCCATTCTCATCCCTTAGGCATGAAAGATTTTTCATAATGCAAATCTGATCTCTCTTTCTCTTACCAAACCTTTAGTGCCTTACTATTGCCTTAGAGTGGAAGGCTCTGAGATATGTCCCCTGCCTATCTCTCTAGATACCATGAAATAAAAACCATCTCTGAACATAGAAAGGAGAGACTTTATACGAAAGCATTAGTGTATGAGGAAAAATAAACTATTGAAATAGGGAGAACACTGTGACACTAAGATCTGCAAGTCTCAAGAGTTAGGCAGGAAGGGTTTTTCTTTTATACAGGAGCAAACAGTAAAGAAGTGGGATGAAAGTATCATACTATCTGATAGTAGATAGATCATAAAATGTTTTATCCTAAGGCAGCATGGTTCTCTGGTTTAGAAGGCTGTATGCCAGCTGTCTGAGAATGGGTCAAGTTCAGGGATCTGGGGGAAAGAAAGAAACTTTACTAAAATTTGATGAATAAGCATTTTGTTCCCATTGATAAGTGGAGGAAAAAACAGTTCAACTAATCAATTATGAGACAAAGAATTAGAATTTGGAGAGTCTGTGTCTGACCTTGTCATATGTAAACAAGAGGGTGTCAGTGAGTTCTATCTAAATCATATAGTAAAGGAGCTTCTTCATAGTAAGCCATTTCGTGGAACACAAAGGGTGGGGGAATTTCTCAACCTTCCTGTTTTCCAGAAGCACCAGAGCTCAGGTAAAGCTTACCATTGTCACCACATATCTTAGTTCTCTCATTATATATATACACACACACACACACACACACACACACACATATACATATATAGGAAGGCTGAACTCGATATGCCTTACCCAGGCATTAATTAGTAACACCATAGGCTAATATTTTCTACCCTAGCATCATTTATTTGGCTTATTCCAACCCATCATTCAGCAAACAACTTATGTATCACCAGACTGGGTTTTTTTTTTTTTTCCTAATTCCTGAACAAAGATGGATGTCCTGCAATGTATTCCCACTGACAATGGTGAATGTTACCTGAGCTCTGTGATCCTGGAAAACATCAACAGTTAAGAAATTCCCCCCACTTTTTTGTGTGTGTTCTCAGAATTGGCTTATTGCAAAGTGCTACACTTTCTCCATGGCATAGATAAGACTCACAGATGTCCCTATTTTTTTACCTATAACAAACAGAGGTCCTCCAAATTCCCATTCTTGGTCTCATGAATGATTAGCTGAACTGTTTGTCTCCATCAATAAATCAGAATAAAATGCCCTTTAGTCTTACTTTATGGACCTTAGCTTCTCTCCTTTTTCTAGGCCCCTCAACTTTGAGTCACCATCAGTCCAAACCAGCACAAATCCATGTTAAGGCACCTCCTTAGAATAGACTGACCTCAGGGTAAAATAGTCTCCAATTATTGAAAAAAAAAAAAAAGCCAGACACTAATTAAAGGCAGTAAAGATAGATTTTATATAATAGTTCCACTGAAGTAGGGGACAGACTCCACTGTAACCTGAGCTCAAATATTACCTTTGTAGAGGTGTCTGGGCATTTCAAAGGGAAAGTGAGAAAGTGGGAAGGGAGAATGAGTGAGGAGCTCAAGTAGTGTCAGGGAAGTGAAAAGTTACAAATCGCATGTAAGACCCTGGTCGATTTCAATGTGATTAGGCCATTTGTGTCTGCCAACTGGCACTTATTAAAGGTAGGCTCCTTCCCTGCCACACAGAGTAGAAGACAGGGGTCCTATTCTTCCTGATGATTACATTTTAAAAGAATGGTTTTCAGGTTCTTAAGAAAGACAATCTTAGGTTGTAAGAGATACACATATCAAAGTAACTAAAGAAGGATTTACAATTAGGAAGTGGGGGTTGCTTGTTTTTCTTTGTTTGTTTTTTAGATAGATGCTTCTAAGAAGAGAGAAGATTGGAGCATTATTACATTTTTTAGCAGCATTGAGCTTTCTCAGACAGGAAATTAAAGGGATTGGGGTCATAATCCTAGCAGTACTGCCTTGAACTATTTGAAATAATGCTAGGGTTTGTTCCAGTCTCTTAATGTGTGTGGAGACAGGTAGATAAAATCACTTGTGCAGAGAATCTGCAGTTCTCATGGGCCAAGTTTGAAGCCTAGTTGAGAAGAGGTCACAGAGGACCTTGACTAAAGTTTGTTCAAGGAGACTTAGTCAAGATCTACTATGCACATACATCCACTCATTGTATTATCCCATAGCCACTTCTTTCTAATTTTGTTCACTTCTTCCTATATAAGATAGCCTTTTCTGCATGATCTTTGAGATGCTTGCAGAAGTTAGAGCATACTTCCTGTTGTAATTGCCCTTCTCCCACATGATAGTCCCTGTTGTCCCTTACAATAATCCTTTCAAATACAGTTTCTCCTTCCCTAAATCCAGATTTGTTATTTATTTGACACCATGACACTCTAATACTTATTACCTTATAATAATTTGTTTCATGTCTGTGTTACTATATTACTTTTTAAAGTAATCTCTATGTTTAATATGGGTCTCAAACTCATGACCCCTGAGATCAGAAGTTGCATCCTCTACTGACTAAACTAGCCATGTGCCCTTGTTACTCCACAAGGCCAAGGACTATGCCTGTTAACCAGAAAGAAGTATCAAATAGGAGCTCAATAAATATTTATTGATAGAAGAGGATATGAGCTCATGGTGTATTAAGAATGTATGTATAATTACAAATACTTTGAACAGAATTATAAGATTCAGTTTTGTATATTGACACTGTTATCAACTGAAGCTTTTCAAGAAGGCAGGGTAAAACTAATGGTGTTAGTAATTTCCTTTAGAAATTATGGCTCCTGGGATGCCTGGGTGACTCAGTCAGTTAAGCACCTGACTCTTGGTTTTGGCTCTGGTCATGATCTCAGGGTCTTGAGATCAAGCCTTGAGTAGGGCTCCATGATCAGCAGGTAGTCTGCTTCCCTTCTCCCTCTGTCCCTCTCCCTGCTCATACAGTCTCTCTCTCTTTCTCTCTAAAGTAAATAAAATGAAACCTAAAAAAAAAAAAAAAAGGAAAGAAAGAAACCTTATCTCCTTAGGTAGCTGAATATGACCAGAGATTAACAATAAAATCTTCCCAAAACAAAAAACAAACAAACAAAAACAATATCATCTTCCATTCCTTTCTTGAATATATATGTATTATATTGCAAGAAAGGAAAAAAAAAAAGATCTCTCTTCTGCACTTTTAGATTTAGGGGTTAGGCCTACAAATTAAACTGACAAAATACAGATTAACATGACAAAAGACATACAATTTTTATTGTATTTTAATATTTTTATGTGCTTGAAGGCTTCACAAAAAAGAAATGAGAACCCCAATAGCTACTAGATTCAGGGGTTTGTGTATCATTTTAACAAAGGACATTACATTGCAGAGAAGTGACTAGAAAAAAGAAAGGGGGATTTGCATTTCTAGGAATGATGAATCATTGTGAAAAAGTACCTAGGAAATATAGGAGATAACTGACAAAAGATAATAGTTATTTTAGTAAGATTTATGCACACTCATCTTTGCATCAGCTCCCCATCTCTTGTGATGAGTCACTCTATATCTGGAATACAGAGAGGACCTTTTTAATGGGAAATTTATACCCTGCTTTTGGGCAGATAGGAGGAAAACAGATGATTCTTCTTAAATCTCTTGTTTCTCAGTTGCTTTCAGCTCAAAATAATCTATTTGCCAAAGTGACATACTGTGGGGTGGCACATTCGGATTTCCATCAAAATTCTTGGTCATTCTTAAAAGAAGGAATTTGAAGATTTATGTTTTGAGATCTAGTTTGTTGTTTCTTTTAATCAGTGAGAAAGATAAAATTTTTGTTTTATTTTCTATGTTTCCCAGGAGAATAGACTCACACTAAACTGTATACTTTGGTAAACTATTCAAATTAATCCCGAAGATTATATTTAAGGTAAAGAACTATTTGCTGAGTATTTAGTAACCCACTAACCCATTGATCTCAATGATATAATGGCTCAGCTTCCAGGGTGAGCTTTGTAATTTACAATGTAGATGACTTACTATAGGCAAAATCTTTGCATGTTGATATTATGGCTTTCAGCTCCCTTTTAAGAGATCTAATCACACTTGTATACTTTTTTTCATTGTGGAGACCTTCACTGCTGTCTATAAACTTTTAAAATATCTTGAGCATAGCAGCAACTTTACTCAATTTTTCATAGTCTCAGTTCATTAACACTTTAATTGTTAAATGTAAACATTTTTGCTGAACAGAAAAGGAATATCTCAATTTGAAAAAAAAAAAAAAGACAGACATTCCTACTTTGAAGGTAGCCAAAACTGAAAAAATGTAAAGCATTCATAAGCAAGTGGGGAATGACACTACTTTGTGACTTCAAAGTAAAATAGGAACTAGAATTATTCAATATAATTGTCAAGTGCAAGAAGCATAGTGTTCACCTTTTAAATTAGATTCCTAATAAACATGACAAATTTAAATATAGACCAATTAACGGGCAAGGGAAGAAGAGAGTCACAGGAAGCCCCACACTATATTTATAATCATAGCTGGAACTGTTTACCTACCTTCTAGTACAGTTACTCAGCCAGTGTTTATTTACACCTGAATAAGATGACAGGGATTGCTGGATGTATTTTATAGGCCCAGAACAAAGCCAACAGGGTCAGGAAAGGAATAGTTTGAGCTAGGTTTAACTGTTTGGGCAGAAAAAATGAAAAAGAGGGCACCTGGGTGGCTCAGTCGGTTAAAGCCTCTGCCTTTGGCTCTGGTCATAATCCCAGGGTCCTGGAATCGAGCCCCACATCAGGCTCTCTGCTCTGCAAAAAGCCTGCTTCCTCCCCTCTCTCTCTCTGCCTGCCTCTCTGCCTACTTGTGATCTCTCTCTCTGTGTCAAATAAATAAAATCTTTAAAAAAAAAAGAAAAAGATTTGAGTGATAGTTCAGACTTAAATTTCCTACTAAAATGTGTCAGTGAATATATTTTATTAGTATATTACAATAATTTCAGTGTTATTTTCCAGGTCAGGTCCAAGCATGTCTCAGGTAACTATAGTGGCTTAGGATAGATTTGGAGAAGCCTAGACCTTCAGGTAATTGAGCTAACTTCAAGTTCTGCTAGACCTCTAAGAAGTGGTAACTATAGATTATGGAACTATGAAATAATATGTTGGATTACATTGTCTAGTAATTTATGAAAAAATGTGAATAGGTCACCCCTTCACTTGTACACACACTTTCATTTTTCCTTATCAGCTCAAAGAGGGCAGGTGTCCCTTTTCTCCTTTATCTGTTTTTCCACCACTGCTGGATCCTTTCTATCAATATGCACATAGTGGCAATATTGTCTGCCCAGAGAAGGAATCAGTAATGGAGAGATAGAAAGAGAATGAGAATGGGCAAGAGATTCCAACATGAAATAATAGAATACACCAAGAGATGACCAAAGCACATTGATGTGAGTTTTATTGGAAGATCAAAGAAGCTAGGAGGTGGGCCGCATTCTAGGAAATTTGCCACCGTGTAGAAGGGTTCTAGCTACCAAGCTAGGGTGAAGAGGCAGCAGACAAATCCCAGGGATTGGCATTAACGATAAGAAAAAGAAGTTCCCAACCCTACAGAGATAAAAATATTAGGAATATTAACAAAACAGGAAATCAAGAAAACAGTAGAAGGCTGTTTTCAGAACAGAGGCATCAGGTTTAGCCCAGACTACTATCAAGACCACTCAAGCTGAGTTATAGCCTGAAGAACCTTCATTATCTCATGACTAAGGACAGCACTGACCCCCTGTTATATGCTATAAGGGTCAATTTGTGTGGTTGTGGGAAAATTAAGGCCAATAAAAAAAAAATGGGATGAAGCCAAGTCTCACATTAGAACCTGGAAATAAACACTCATCAAGAATTCAGAGTAAAGTCAAGGAAAAGTTGCTTTAATTTGTAGGATTTCACTGTCTAGTAATTCATGAAAAAAAGTGAATAGGCAGTCCCTTCACTTGTACACACACTTTCATTTTTCCTTATCAGCTCAAAGACAGCAGGTGTCCCTTTTCTCCTTTATCTGTTTTTCCATCACTTCTGGATCCTTATTATCAATATGCACATAGCAGCAATATTTTCCATCTTGACGCACTTTCTTGATGCTATTCCCTTCATTCTACTATTACCTTGCTTTGTTTCCTCTTTAGCAAAACAACCTTGAAATTATCAGTCCTCACTTAATGTACTTCAACATGTGCTATTCTCTTTGAACTCTCTCTAGTCAGATGTTTATCCCAACCACTCCACTGAAGCAGCTCTTGAAAAGTTTACCAGTGATTTCCATATTCCTAAATCCTACACTCAATTCTCAATCTGCATATAACTCACCTATGAGCAGCATTTGTCATAATTTTATCACTTAGTCTTCAGCTTCTGGGAAAATTTTCTCTTTGTTATCTCTGAATGGTAGCAGAATTTGCCACCCCCAAATATCTTAATTTGGGATAAAGATTATTTTAAGTTGAAGGTTACTGAGAAGAAGCAAATATAGGAAAAGCCCCCTGCCATCCCCCTATTTGCCTAAAGAGGAGAACATAAATTTATAAAGATCTCCCTCTTTTCCTCTTTATCAGGTGAACAAAAGTTAATAACTTTTAGTTCCCTAGAGTAGAGAAGACATGGGAGCAATCTATGTAGCAAACTTCACTAAGTAGCCTTTATTTACCATTAGTTTCCCATATATTTGTCTTTCCACAGTTTGCCTTCCCTAGGGATTCAAGGTTTTTTTTTCCTTTGTCTCATTATTTCTCTCATAACATACTGTTCCTTTGTTCAGATGCTATATAAATGGAAAGGAGTGTCAATATGGTGGAGAAGTAGGAGACCCTCTTTCAACTGGTCCCCTAAAGTGAGCTAAATATCTTCCTTAACACTCTGAGCACCCATGACATCAGCCTGAGGTGTAAGATTATACACCTCTGGATATCTATGGGGGCAGAAGACATCAGTGGAGAGGTAAAGCTGAGTTGGAATGCTAGGACAGATATTGGAGGATAAGTAGAAGTGGGAGGGAGCCACCAGAAGTTATCTGTTGGAAAGTAATACCCCAATATGCAAGTGCCCTGTTGTTGGGGACCAACATTATCTTGGAGTCTGGTTAAAAGCACTCAAAAAGAACAAAAGAGCTAAAGGGGTAACTGGTGGAACTGGGTAGTCATGGGCATAGGTCTAAGAGCACAGACCCAGGACTGCCACTGCCAGTGACCACCTATGCCAGATAGAGTGTGGCAAAGCCTCCAGCCCATGTTCCTTGAGCCCCCACTGCTCTTTGCACCGCCATTTCATTGGCACACTCCCACCCACGTGTGAGGGCTTCTGGTGTGGGTAACAGCTGGCACTCTCTAGGTCCACAGCCTCCTGCACTCTGCATGCCCTGTGCCACTGCAGGCTGTGAGCATACTCACACCCACACCCGAGAGAGCTTGGTGTGGATACTGGCCACAGCTCTTTATGACGCCAGCCTCCTGCCACTGGCCAAGGGTCTGAACACTCCCAGCCTGTGCCTGGGAGAACCAAGGGTGACTTCCACTCAGGATCCCTTGGTGGCAGCCTTCTGCAATCTGCACAACCATGGGGACTGAGTGCTCCCTGTGTGGGCCTGGAACCCAGACAGCAGTCTCAGGAAAGGCAGCCACCAGAAGTGGGCTCCCTGGAACAATATCACTCAGGGTTTTAGTGGCACAGGGTTGCAGAGACAAGCAGGCACCTCACATGACCACTGGGATGGTGGCTATGGGTGTGCACCACCTGTGAGAGGCTTCGCTGTTCAGTGGAGTTTGCAGAGGGGGAGTCTGTGTGTTCTGGACCACCCAGAGGGGAGCAGACTGAGGTTTCTCTCTGAGGTAGAGATCTGAGTGCAGTTTGCTTTCCATGAACCTCAGAAAAGCAGCAAAAAGCCTCCAAAGAACAAAAGACTAAAAAATTGGTTTCCACAGAGCTCAGCCCTTGATGGGGGAAGGACAAATCTACTCAATCAAGACTGACTGAAAAATAACACAGCAAGCCACTCCCCCAGAAGGAAAGCCAAAAGATTGAGAGGGCAACCACCACAGGGTCCCCATAAAACTGTAAAACCCCAGCATCAGGAGAAAACAATACATTAAGCTCCTGGTATTGCCCAAAAACCTGTATATTTCATAGATATAATTTTTTAAAAAAAATTATTCTCACTATTCCTGTTCCTATTTTTATTTTATTTTATTTATTTATTTGACACAGAGATAACAAGCAGGCAAAGAGGCAGGCAGAGAAGGAGGAAGGGAAGCAGGCTCCCCGCTGAGCAGAGAGCCTGATGCAGGGCTCCATCCCAGGACCCTGAGATCATGACCTGAGCTGAAGGCAGAGGCTTTAACCCACTGAGCCACCCAGGTGCCCCTGTTCCTAATTTTTTAACCTATTTACCATTACAACTAGAAATTTAATACAACATATTCCATAATAACCTTTTAACTTGAACTTTTTTCATATATATATACCTGTGTTATTCTTTTTCTTTTCTATTTTTTTAATATACATGTAGATATAAACTTCAAGGTAATCCTCTTTCCCTAATCAATACTACTTCTATATATAGACTAGTTTTAATTCCCCTTTATCCCCAGGAAGTTGACTTCTTTAACAAAGATATGAAGATATACCCAGGAAGAACCAAAATAACATTCCTTGCCACATCAAGGATTTGTAACCTCCCTCCCATCTTTTCTTCTGTTAGTGTTTCTGTGTATTTGTTTTTGTTCTGGTATTATATAAATCTTTTTTTTTAAGATTTTATTTATTTATTTATTTGTCTCAGAGAGAGAGAGAGAGAGAGAGGGAGGGAGAGAGAGAAAGAGAACACAGCAGGCAGAGTGAGAGGCGGAGAGAGAAGCAGGATCCCAACTGAGCAAAAATTCTGATGCAGGAATTGATCTCAGGACCCTGGGATCATGACCTGAGCCAAAGGCAGCAGCTTAACTGACTGAACCACCCAGATGTTCTGGTATTATATAAATCATATCCTTGGGGTTTATTTTGGCTGTTTTTTTTTCTTGTCATTTGCTTTTGTTGATCTTTTAGTTTGTATATATATATCTCATGCCTGAATTGTGGTTAACATATTTAGCCATACATCTCTTCAACCACCTCTCACCAAAATGACTAGGAGGAGGAAAACACTACAGATGAATCTTCAGAGACTGTGCCCTCTCCATCAGATCTATTGCATATGGACATACACAGTGTGTCAGAAAGAGAATTCAGGGTAACAATTATGCAGGCAATGGCTAGTTTGGAGAAAACCACTAGTGACAACATATAATCTCTGAGGGCAGAAGTGAAAGCCACCTGGGAAGAAGTTAAGTATGCTATCAGTGAGACCCAATCTATTATAAATACTCTAACAGCAAGGGTAACCAAGGCAGAACACAGAAGTAGTGGTCTGGAAGACAAACTGATTTAGAAAAAGGATCAGGAGGATGCATGGAACAAACAGCTTAGAAGCCATGAGAACAGAGTTAGAGAAATAAAAAACACCATGAAACATTCCAACATCAGAATTACTGGGAACCCTGAGGGGGTAGAGAAAGAGAGAAGCCTAGAAGATATAGTTGAAAAAATCCTGGATGAAATTTTTCCCAATCTGGGGAACGGAACAAGCATTCAGGTCCTGCAGGTGGAAAGAACACCCCCAGGATCAATGAGTTTAGAAAGACCTCAAGTCACTTTATTGTGAGACTCACAAATCACAATTTTAGACAAGAGCTTATGAGGGCAGCTGGGGGGACAAGATTCCCTAAGGGAAAGGTCCATCAGAATAACGTCAGACTTGTCCACAGAAACCTGGCAAGCCAGAAAGGGCTGGCAAGACATATTCAAGGCACTAAAAGAGAGGAATATGCAGCCAAGAATACCTTATCCAGCAAGACTGAGATTCAGAATGGATGGAGAGATAAAGAGCTTCCAAGACAAGCAAGGTCTGAAGGATTATGTGACCACCAAACCAGCACTACAAGAAATACTAAGGGGGTTTCTATAAAATAAGAAAGAACCCAAGAGTGACATAGGACAGACATTTACAGATGCAATCTATAGAAATGAGAACTTCACAGGCAACATGGTATTAATAAAAACGTATTTTTCAATAATCACTCTCAATTTGAACACCTTAATGTTTCTAGGAAATGACACAAGGTTGCATATTGGATCCAATGACAGGACACATCCATATGCTATCTACAAGAGACCATTTAGAACCTAAAGATACATGCAGACTAAAAGTGAAGGGATGCAGAAGCATCTTTCATACCAATGGGCCTCAAAAGAAAGTTGGGGTAGAGATTCTCATATCAGATAAAATAGATTTTAAACAAAAGATTGTAGTCAGAGATAAAGAAACACTAAATCATTCTTAAAGTGTCTACACACCAAGACAATCTAAAAATTGTGAATATTTATGCCCCTAATATGGGAGCAGGTAACTACATAAGACAACTTTTAATCAAAATAAAGAGTCATATAGATATGAATGCATTAATAGTAGGGGATCTTAACATGGCACTCTCAGTAACAGATCACCCAAACAGAAAATCAATAAAGAGACAAGGGCATTGAAAGACACATCGGAGCAGATAGGCCTCATTGATATATGTAGAACATTCTACCCTAAAACAATAGAATACTCATTCTTCTCAAGCACACATGAAACTTTCTCCACAATAGACCATATACTGGTCACAAATCAGGGCTTACCTGATACTAAAAGATTGAGATTAATCCCTCCATATCCTTAGACCACAGTGCTTTGAAACTGGAACTCAACCATAAGAAAAAGTTTGGAAGGAATTCAAACACTTAGAAGCTAAAGACCACCCTGCTTAAGAATGTTTGGATCAACCAGGAAATCAAAGAATAACTTAAACAATTTATGGAAACCAAACCAAATGTGAAGACACATTCATCCAAAACCTACTGGATCTGGCATAGGCAGTCCTAAGGGGGAAATACATAGCCATCCAGGCCTCATTCAAAAATATTGAAAGATCCAGAATACACGAGCTCTCTTCACACTTTAAAGAATTGGAGAATCAAGAACAAATTAAGCCAACCCCAGGTGCAAGAAAGGAAGTAATCAAGGTTAGAGCAAAGATCAATGAGATAGAAACTAGAGATACTGTACAACACATCAATGAAGCTGGAAGCCGGTTTTTTGAGGGATTAAATAAGATCAGTAAGCCACTGGCCAAACTAATCCAAAAGAAAAGATAGAGAACACAAATTAATAAGATGATGAATGAAAAGGGAGATATCATGACTAACACGAAGGAAATAGAAAAAAATCATCAGAAATTATTATCGAAAGTTATATGCCAATAAGTTAAGCAATTGAGACTAAACTGATGCATTCCTAGAAACCTATAAACTTCTAAAACTGAATCAAGAATAAATTGACAACCTGAATAGACCAATAGCTAGTAATGAGATAGAATCAGTGACCAACAACCTCCCAAAAAAACAAGAGCCAAGGATCTGATGGATTCCCTGGAGAATCCTACTATTTAAAGAAGACAAAATACCTATTCTCTGGAAGCTCTTACAAAAACTAAAAACAGAAAGAAAAATGCCAGACCATTTTACGAAGCCAGCATTACCCTGATCCCAAAACCAAGCAAATAACCCACCAAAAAGGAGAATTTCAGACCAATATTCCTGATAATATGGATGTCAAGATTCTCCACAGGATCCTAGCTAATAGGATCCAAAAGAACATTAAAAAAATTATCCACCATGACCAAGTAGGATTTATCCCTGGGATTCAAGTGGTTCAACATTTTGTAAATCAATTAATGTGATAGAACAAATCCATAAGAGAATAGAGAAGAACCACATGGTCCTCTCAATTGATGCAGGAAAAGCATTTGGCCAGATACAGCATGTTCCTGATTAAAACGATTCAAAGTATAGGGATAAAGGGAACATTCCTCAACTTCACAAAATATATGAAAAACCCACAGTGAACATCAACCTCAATGGGGAAAAGCTGACAGCCTTCCCTTTGAGATCAGGAACACGATGCCCACGCTCACCACTATTGTTCAACATAGTACTAGAAGTCCTAGAAACAGTAATCAGACCAAAAAAAAAAAAAAAAGGTATTCAAATTGGCAAAGAAGTCAAACTCTCTCTCTTCCCAGATGACATGATACTTTATATGGAAAATACAAAAGACTCAACCACCAAACAACTAGAACTCATACAGCAATTCAGTAATGTAGGAAGATACAAAATCAATGTACAGAAACCAGTTGCTTTCTTTTTTTTTTTCAATTTATTTATTTTCAGAAAAACAGTATTCATTATTTTTTCACCACACCCAGTGCTCCATGCAATCCGTGCCCTCTATAATACCCACCACCTGGTACCCCAACCTCCCACCCCCAAGAAACCAGTTGCTTTCTTATACACATTCAATGAAAATATAGAAAGGGAAATTAGAGACTCAGTTCCATTTATTATAGCAGTAAGAAACATAAAATACCTGGGAATAGAGGAGACAAGATGGCGGGGAAGTAGGAGGAGGCGCCTTTTCAACCTGTACCCTAAAGTGAGCTGATTACCTACCAAAGAATTCTGATCACCCATGAAAACAGCCTAAGATCAGAATTATACACATCTGGATCTCTACAGGGGCATAAGATGCCAGTGGGCAGGTAAAGTGGAGTGGGAACTTTGGACTGGTATCGGAAGATAAACAAAAGGGAGAGGGAGCCACCAGAGGCAACGGATTGGAAAGTAATACTCCAATCCAAGAGTGCCCTGCATCTGGGGACTAGCATTAACTTTGAGTCTGGTTGAAAACCTCAAAGAGAGCAAAGGATTGCAGGGGGAAATTGCAGGAATTGGGGCGGCTAGGGCCAGGGGCTTAAGTCCCCAGACCCAGGACAGCTTCCTCTGGCAATGAGCCAGAGAGAATGTGGCGGAGAAACCAGGTTTTGGGCCTGAGCCGCCAGCGCCCCCAAGATTGCACGGGGTCCGGCTCCTGTGAGGGGTTGGGAGCCTCACCAGAAGGCAGAGGCTCCAGAGCCAGAGGGCAGGTGATACAGAGCCTGAGATGTGCGCCCCCCCCCACCTCAAGCTCTTAGACCCGCGCCATTCCACCAGAGCCTGAGATGCGCACGCGCACCCCACACACTCCCCTGAGAGAGGTGTGCGCCCACCCAGAGCTCTTAGACCCAGAAAGACCAGGCATTCCCAGCCCAGGCCAGTTGGAAAATCTCAGTGTGCGATCACTGCTTGGAACCTCTCTGGCGATCTGGAGCTGCCCAGACAGCCTCTACTCCCATGGTTTTTGGTACAAACAGAAGATCCTGCATGCCCAGGGACCGTGACTTGGAACCTGCTCTGCCAGCAGCCAAGGGAGAATTTATTTGGGCTCTGCAGCCAGACTGAGGTTTCTTTCTCAGAGGGAGGTCAGGGTGCAGTTTGCTTTCCTCTAAACCTACAAAAAACATCAAAAGCAGTCAAGGCAAGGGGAAAAAAAAAAAAAAGTAAACAAACATAAAAACCTCCAGAGAACAAAAGCCTGAAAAAACCGGTTTCCTCAGAGCCCACCCCCTTGAGGGGGATAGGAGGACTTAACTCAGGTAACATCATTGACTGAAAACCCACATGGCAGGCCCCTCCCCCAGAAAACCAACCAGGAAAGAAAAAAAAAAAAAAAGAGACAAGAGAACTACCACCACTACTTCAAAGGACAACTTTTTTTTTTCTTTTTTTTTTAAAGATTTTATTTATTTATTTGACAGAGAGAAATCACAAGCAGATGGAGAGGCAGACAGAGAGAGAGAGAGGGAAGCAGGCTCCCTGCTGCGCAGAGAGCCCCATGCGGGACTCGATCCCAGGACCCTGAGATCATGACCTGAGCCGAAGGCAGCGGCTTAACCCACTGAGCCACCCAGGCGCCCCCAAAGGACAACTTTTATTTTTAACTCGTTCCCACTATTCTGATTCATTTTTTATATATATAATTTTTTAGCCTATTTACCATCACAGTGAGATGTCCAGTACATCAAATTCCATAAAAGCCATCTAAACTGAACTTTTTGATACATAAACCTGTGCTTTTCTTTTGCATTTCTATTTTTACTTTTTTTTTTAAATTTTAGTTTAGTCTAGTTTATTCCTTTTTTATTTTCTAATATTCATATAGAGTTAAACTTCAAGGTAATCCCCTTTCCCCAATCAATGCTACCCCTATAGGTAAACCAAATTTTAATCCCCTTTAACTTAGGAAAGTTGAGTCCTTTAACAAAGATATCAAGATACATCCAGGAAGAATCAAAACAAATTTCCTCAACCACACTGAGAATTTATTACCACTCTCCCATCTTTTTCTTTCACCAGTGTTTCTGTGTTTTTGTGTTTGTCCTGATAGTATATAAATCTTATACTTGGGGTTCTTTTTGACGAGGTTCTTCCTTCATTTGCCTATATATATTTTTTTTTTCTCTCTCTTGTCATATACTTTTATCAGTCTTTTTATTTGTCTCTTTTTGTTTGTATACTTCCTAAATCTTACCTTGGGGCATATTTGGGCTAAACCTTCTCTTTTATCTTCCCTTTATTTCCCCTGTCTTTCTCTCTCTCTCTCTCATTTTTTTTTCTTTTCTTTTTTCTCTCATTTGGGTGGGGAATCCTGATTGCTCAGAAGCATTCCAGGGTGCACCTTGACTGCACCATGTTTGATACATCCAGCTACATCGGTTCAGTCATCTCTCACCAAAATGACTAGGAGGAGGAATGCCCAACAGAAGAAAAATACAGAGGATGGACCTTCTGCAACAGAGCTAACGACTAACAGCATAGACAACATGTCGGAAAAATTCAGGCTAACAATTATCCAGGCAATAGCTACGTTGGAGAAAGCCATGGATGACCAAATGGAATTGATTAGGGGCAAACTGAAAGCGACCAGGGAAGATGTTCACAATGTTTGGGCTCATCTGAAAGCTACCAGGGAAGTGGTTCACAAAGCTCTCAATGATTTCCAATCTTATCTAAATTCTCTCAAAGCTAGCATAACTGAGACAGAAGATAGAATTAATGATCTGGAGGACAAAAAAATGGAGAGAAAGGATGAGGAGGAAGCCTGGAACAAACAGCTTAGAAACCACGAAAACAGAATCAGGGAAATAAATGATGCCATGAAACTTTCCAACTCAGAATTATTGGAGTCCCTGAAGGGGAGGAAAAAGAAAGAAGTCTAGAAGACATAATGGAACAAGTTCTTCATGAAAATTTTCCCAATCTCACGAATTGAACCAGCGTTCATGTACAAGAGGCAGAACGGTCTCCACCCCAGATTATAGATTCCAGAAAAACATCAAGGCAACTGATAGTCAAATTGAGGAATCATAATTGTAGATATAATCTCCTGAAAGCCACTAGGACAAAGAGGCTCCTTACTTACAGAGGAAAGCCCATCAGAATAATTTCAGACCTGTCCACAGAGACCTGGCAAGCAAGAAAGGGCTGGCAAGATATATTCAGGGCACTAAATGAGAAGAACATGCAGCCAAGAATACTTTATCCAGCAAGACTGACATTCAAAATGGATGGAAAGTTAAAAAGTTTCCAAGACTGGCAAGACTTAAAAGACTATGTAACCACCAATCTGACACTGCAGGAAATATTAAGGGGGGTACTATAAAAGAGGGAAAATCTCAAGAAGAGCATTGAACAGAAATAGACAATCTACAGAAAGAAAGACTTCAAAGGTAACATGATGTCAATAAAAACGTATCTGTCAATAATCACTCTCAGTGCAAATGGCCTAAATGCACCCATAAAAAGGCACAGGGTTGCAGATAGGATAAAACGGCAGGACCCATCCATATGTTGTCTACAAGAGACCCATTTTGAACCTAAAGATACACCCAGACTGAAAGTGAAGGGATGGAGAAGCATCTTTCATGCCAATGGGCCTTAAACGAAGGCTGGGGTAGAGATTCTCATACCAGATAAATTAGATTTTAAACTAAAGACTGTAGTCAGAGATCCAGAAGGACACTACATCATTCTTTTTTTTTTTTTAAAGATTTTATTTATTTATTTGACAGAGAGATTACAAGTAGGCAGAGAGGTAGGCAGAGAGAGAGAGGAGGAAGCAGGCTCCCTGCTGAGCAGAGAGCCCGATGCGGGACTCGATCCCAGGACCCTGAGATCATGACCTGAGCCGAAGGCAGCGGCTTAACCCACTGAGCCACCCAGGCGCCCCCCATTCTTAAAGGGACTATCCACCCAGATGATCTAAATATCTATGCCCCCAATATGGGAGCAGCCAATTACATAAGAAAACTGTTAATCAAGATAAAAAGTCATATTGATATGAATACATTAATAGTAAGAGATCATAACATGCCTCTCTCAGAAATAGGCAGATCATCAAAACAGAAAATCAATAAAGAAACAAGAGCATTGAATGACCCATTGGACCAGATGGACCTCATAGATATATACAGAACATTCCACTCTAAAACAATAGAATACGCATTCTTCTCAAGTGCACATGGAACCTTCTCCAGAATAGACCACATAATGGGTCACAAATCAGGATTCAACTGATACCAAAAGACTGAGACTATTCCCTTCATATTCTCAGATCACAATGCATTGAAACTGGAGTTCCATCACAAGGAAAAGTTCTGAAAGAACACAAACACCTGGAAGCTAAAGGCCACCTTGCTTAAGAAGGCTTAGATCAACCAGAAGACCAAAGAAGGACTGAAACAATTCATGGAAACCAATGAGAATGAAGACACTTCATTCCAAAACCTATGGGATACAACAAAGGCGGTCCTAAGGGGGAAATGCATAGCCATACAAGCCTCCCTCAAAAAAATTGAATAATCCAGAACATAGCAGCTGTCTCTACACCTTAAAGAACTGGAGAATCAACAACAAATCAAACCAACTCCACACGTAAGAAGGGAGATCATCAGATTAGAGCAAAGATCAATGAGGTAGAAACCAGAGATACAGTAGAACATACCAATGCATCTAGAAGCTGGTTTTTTGAAAGAATCAATAAGATTGATAAACCATTGGCCACACTAATCCAAAAGAAAAGAGAGAAAGCCCAAATTCATAAAATTATGAATGAAAAGGGAGAGATAACAACGAACACCAAGGAAGTAGAAACAATCATCAGAAGTTATTATCAACAGTTATATGCCAATAAGCTTAGCAACCTAGATGAAATGGATGCATTCCTGGAAAACTGTAAACTCCCAAAATTGAACCAGGAAGAAATTCACAACCTGAGTAGACCAATATCTAGTAAGAAGATTAAAGCAGTGATCAAAAACCTCCCAAAAAACAAGAGGCCAGGACCTGATAGGTTCCCTGGGGAATTTTACCAAATTTTCAAAGAAGAAGTAACACCTATTATCCTGAAGCTGTTTCAAAAAACTGAAGCAGAAGGTAAACTTCCAAACTCTTTCTAGGAAGCCAGCATTACCCTGATCCCCAAACCAGGCAAAGACCCTACCAAAAAGGAGAATTTCAGTCCAATATCACTGATGAATATGGATGCTAAGATTCTCAACAAAATCCTAGCAAACAGGATCCAATAGCACATTAAAAAGATTATCCACCATGACCAAGCGGGATTCATCCCTGGGCTACAAGGATGGTTCAACATTCGCAAATCAATCAGTGTGATAGAACAAATCATTAAGATAAAAGAGAAGAACCACATGGTCCTCTTAATTGGTGCAGAAAAAAGCATTTGACAAGATACAGCATCTGTTCCTGATTAAAACACTTCAAAGTATAGGGAGAGAAGGAACATTCCTGAACTTCATCAAATCTGTCTATGAAGGACCCGCAGCAAATATCATCCTCAATGGAAAAAGGCTTGCAGCCTTCCCGTTGAGATCAGGAACACAACAAAGATGTCCACTCTCACCACTCTTGTTCAACATAGTATTAGATGTCCTAGCAACAGCAATCAGACAACAAAGAGAAAGAAAATGTATCCAAATTGGCAATAAAGAAGTCAAACTCTCTCTATTCACAGATGACATGATTCTTTATATGGAAAACCCAAAAGACTCCCCCCACAAACTACTAGAACTCATACAGCAATTCAGCAATGTGGCAGGATACAAAAAGTCAATATGCAGAAATAAGTGGCTTTCTTATACACTAACAATGAAAATACAGAAAGGGAAATTAGAGAATCTATTCCATTTACTATAGCACCAAGAAGCACGAGATACCTGGGAATAAACCTAACCAAAGTGGTAAAGGAACTGTACTCGAGGAACTACAGAACACTCATGAAAAGAATTGAAGAAGACACAAAAAGATGGAAGACCATTCCATGCTCTTGGATGGGAAGAATAAACATTTAACAATAGACATTGTTAAAATGTCTATACTGCCTAGAGCAATCTACACTTTTCATGCTATTCCGATCAAAATTCCACTGGTATTTTTCAAAGAGCTGGAGCAAATAATCCTAAAATTTGTATGGAATCAGAAGAGACCCCGAATCGCTAAAGAAATGTTGAAAAACAAAAATAAAGCTTGGGGCATCACGTTACCTGATTTCAAGCTTTACTACAAAGGTGTGATCAGCAAGACAGCACGGTACTGGCATAAAAACAGACACATAGATCAGTGGAACAGAGTAGAGAGCCCAGATATGGACCCTCAACTCTATGGTCAATTAATCTTAGACAAAACAGGAAAAAATATATAGTGGAAAAAAGACATTCTCTTCAATAAATGGTGCTGGGAGAACTGGACAGCTATATGCAGAAGAATGAAACTCAACCATTCTCTTACACCGTACACAAAGATAAACTCAAAATGGATAAAAGATCTCAACTCAAGGAGTCCTTCAGGATCGTAGAAGAGAACATAGGCAGTAACCTCTTCGATATCAGCCACAGCAACTTCTTTCAAGATATGTCTCCAAAGGCAAAGGAACAAAAGTGAAAATGAGCTTTTGGGACTTCATCAAGATCAAGAGCTTCTGCACAGCAAAGGAAACAGTCAAAACAAAAACAAAAACAAAAACAAAAAACAACAACAAAAAAAACCAAAGAGGCAACCCACATAATGGGAGAAGATATTCACAAATGACAGTATAAACAAAAGGTTGATATCCAAGACCTATAAGGAACTTCTTAAACTCAACACACTCAAACCAAATAATCATACAAAAAATGGGCAGAAGACATGAACAGACATTTCTCCAATGAAGACATACAAATGGATAGCTGACACATGAAAAAATGTTCATTATCACTTGCCATCAGGGAGATTCAAATTAAAACCACATTGAAATACCAACTTACACCAGTTAGAATGGCCAAAATTAGCAAGACAGGAAACAACATGTGTTGGAGAGGATGTGAAGAAAGGGGAACCCTCTTACACTGTTGGTGGGAATTTAAGTTGGTGCAGCCAATTTGGAGAACAGTGTGGAGATTACTCAAGAATTTAAAAATAGAGCTTCCCTATGTCCCTGCTATTGCACTACTGGGTATTTACCCCAAAGACACAGATGTAGTGAAAAGAAGGGCCATCTGTACCCCAATGTTTATAGCAGCAATGGCCACAGTTGTCAAACTGTGGAAAGAACCAAGATGCCTTTCAACGGATGAATGGATACAGAAGATGTGGTCCATATACACTATGGAGTATTATGCCTCCATAAGAGGATGAATACCCAACTTTTGTAGCAACATGGACGGGACTGGAAGAGATTATGCTGAGTGAAATAAGTCAAACAGAGAGAGTCAATTATGGTTTCACTTATTTGTGGAGCATAACAAATAGCATGGAGGACAAGGGGAGATGGAGAGGAGAAGGGAGTTGAGGGAAATTGGAAGGGGAAGTGAACCATGAGAGACTATGGACTCTGAAAAACAATCTGAGGGTTTTGAAGGGGCAAGGGTTTGGTTGTTGGGGGGTCCAGGTGGTGGGTATTTGAGAGGGCACAGATTGTGTAGCACTGGGTGTGTGCAAAAATAATGAATACTGTTAGCTGAAAAAAATAAAAAAATAATTCAAAAAAAAAATACCTGGGAATAAACCTAACCAAAGAGGTAAAGGATCTGTACTTGAGGAAATGCAGGACACTCATGAAAGATATTGAAGAAGACACAAAAAGACGGAAGAACATTCCATTCTCATGGATTAGAAGAATGCACATTGTTTAATTGTCTATACTGCCTAGAGCCATCTATACTTGCAATGCCATCCTGCTCTAAATTCCTCCCGCATTTTTCCAAGAGCTGGAAGAAACAATCTTAAAATTTGTATGGAAACCAAAGAGACCCCAAATTGCTAAGGAAATGTTGAAAAGGAAACACAAAACAGGGTCATCACATTGCCTGATTTCAAACTTTACTACAAAGGTGTGATAACCAAGACAGCATGATACTGGCACAAATACAGTCACATAGTGCAGTGGAACAGAGTAGAGAGCCCAGATATTGACCCTCAACTCTATCGTCAAATATTCGTCGAAAAAGAAGGAAAAAATATCCAGTGGAAAAAAGACAGTCTCTTCAATAAATCGTGCTAGAGAATTGGACAGCTTTGTATAGAAGAACAAAACTTGACCATTCTCTTACACCATACACACAGATACTCTTGAAATGGATAAAAGTCCTCAATGTGAAGCATGAATCTATCAAAATCCTAGAGGAGAACATAGGCAGTGAACTCTTGGACATCAGCCACAGGAATTTCTTTCAAGATATGTCTCCAAAGGCAAAGGAAACAGTAGTGAAAATGAAATTTTGGGACTTCAAGATCAAAATTTTCTGCACAGCAAAGGAAACAGTCAGCAAAATAAAGAGGCAACTCTTGGGATGGGAGAAGATATTCACAAGTGGCACTAGAGACAAAGGGTTTATATCCAAGATCTATAAAGAACTCCACAAACTCAACCCCCACAAAACAGATATGCATGTCAAAAAATGGGCAGAAGACGTGATCAGAGACTTCTCCAAAGAAGACATACAAATGGCTAACAGACACATGAAAAAATGTTCATCATCATTAGCCATCAGGGAAATTCAAATCAAAACCACATTGAGATACCACTTTACACCAGTCAGAAAGGCCAAAATTAGCAAGATAGCAAACAACATGTGTTGGAGAAGATGTGGAGAAAGGGGAGCCCTCTTACAATCTTGGTGGGAATTCAAGTTGGTGCAGCCACTTTGGAGAACAGTGTGGAGATTCCTTAGGAAATTAAAAATAGATCTACCCTTTGACCCTGCAATTGCACTACTGGGTATTTACCCCATAGGTACAGACATATTGAAAAACGTGCCATCTCTACCCCAATGTTCATAGCAGAAATGTCCACAGTTGCAAAACTGTGGAAAAAGCCAAGATGCCCTTCAACAGAGGAATGGATAAAGAAGATATGGTCCATATATACAATGGAGTATTATGTCTCCATCAGAAAGGATGAATATCCAACTTTTGTATCAACATGGATGGGACAGAAGGAGAGTAATGCTGAGTGAAGTGAGTCAAACAGAAAGAGTCAATCATCATATGGTTTCACTTACTTGTGGAGTATAAGAAATAATATGGAGGACATTGGGTGAAGGAGAGGAAAAGTAAGTTGGGGGAAATCCGAGGGGGAGATGAACTATGAGAGACTGTGGACTCTGAGAAACAAGCTGAGGGTTTTGAAGGGGAGAGGGGTTGGTTGTCTGGAAACCCTGGTGATGGGTATTGGGGAGGGCACATATTGCATGCAGCCCTGGGTGTGGTGCATAAACAATGAATGCTGGAACACTGAAAAAATAAATTTAAATTTAAAAAGAGATACTATATAAACATGTTCTCTATCCTCTCCCTTAAATTACTCATCCCTGAGTTTCTCCCAAATATATGAGCTATATATTTTAATAAATATAATTAATAAAACTAATAAAATTCTGTTTCTTTTTCTCATGTTCATATGTCTCTTGCTACAGAGACCCAACTAAGATCCTAAAAGGGTAGATGGAAAAATGATTTTTCCTTTTTACATTTTCTTATTTTATTAGTTGCCCTTTCTTGGCATACATTGCTGGACCATCCTTGCCTTCCAGATGTCTTAAGAGTCAGCGTGCCTAAGAGTTCAATTTTAGAATTTCTTCCTTATGTCTTTTTATAATAAGGTATACAGCATTCTGTTAGAAGATTTTCTCTAGCCACAGCAGTGTTTCACCTGTATATTCATCAGTCTTTCCTTATAAGTCAACACCCCTAGGAGCAGTCTTTAACCAAAAACTGTTAGGAATCAGTGGATAAAGACACATAGCTTCCTCACTTCCTGGATGGAAGAGCATTAAAGTACATTCTATAGTTTCTCAGAATTCTCCTTTAGTTGGATTGTAGCTCAATTACACACAAAAGTAACCTGATATTAATTTAGTTTGTCTTGATTTTCTCTTCTTCCCTGTCTCATTTCTTCACTTTTCAACTGGTGCTTCCTGTGGTCACATCCTGTTTTGGAAGTGTTCCTCAGTAAACCAACTGTGAGACATAGATGTGTATGCAGGAGATTTCTTGGGGGTGCTCAGGAATGATACCTGCAAAGCTGCATAAGGAAAATAATTGGGTGGAGAAAGAGAACTACAATGCAGATTCCCTATAGGTATGAGCTGATTCTTTTGGGGAGCTTTACAACTAAGGATGTTCTCTAGAGTTATCTCTAATGGAGAAAAAAAAAAAAAAGGCTTGGTTTTGGACTGCTCATTGTGTGCAGGTTGTCCCTGGGTAAAGACTATAGCTCTTCTTGGCAGAGGGCAATGCTTAGAGAAGGACTCAGCAGTAGGTCATTTGTAGCAACATTTCTGGCAGTTAGGAAATTCAGTGGGAAGGAGCTCAGGGTTTCACCACAAAATCTACAATAGTTTATCCCTTGTGCTCCTTTAATTCACTTGTTTAATATGATGTTTTCCTATCTAGCAAAAACTCCTCCGGAATTCCTGTTGGTTTCCCTGGTATAACATAATATACATTTGGTCTTTGTCCCCAGTTCCTGGCACAGAGTTTCCAAAACCCTTAGAACTTCCTTATGATAGGGTTATATTTTGTTGTTCATAAGGAACCCTTTTTAACCACAGACTACATTTGTATTTATGCTAATAAAGTGATGGGGGGCGGTATATTGCTTCAAGATGGGGTTGGTTAGAAAGATGAGATATAGGATAGAAGGGCTGGAAATTTAGCCCCATTTTCTGACATCTGGAAAGGAGAAGGGGGACTACAGATTAAGTTCTATAAAAGTTCTTGAACAATGAAATTAAGAGAAAATCTGGATTGGAAAACATATTGAAATGTTTGGGAAGTGGCATGCACGGAGAAGGCATAGAAGCTCTGTGTCCTCTACTGCCCTACTGTGTCCTTGCCTAATGCATTTCTCCCATTTGACTGTTCCCAAGTTGTATCCTTTATAATAAGCTGGTAAACATTAGGATAATGCTTCCCTGAATTCTGTGAGTTGGTATGGAGATTATTGAACCTTACGAAAGGGAGGGGTCATGGAAACCCTCAAATTTACAGCCAGTTTGTTAAAAGAATGGGTGGTCCCAGGAACTTGTGAATGGTATCTGAAGTGGGAGCAGTCTTGTGGGACTGGGCCTTTAACCTGTGAGGATCTGTGCTACCTTCCATTCCCAGTGTCAGAATTGAATTGAATTGGTAGACACCCATTGGTTGTCAGAATTGGCTGTTTGTGTTGGAAAGAAAAAAAAAAGAAAGAAAAAGACACATATTTGGTGTCAGCAGTAGTGTCAAAAGAAATGCCACCAAAATCTCTTTTTCTCAAAAAACTAAAAAACGGTAATTGGCTGTATGAGTTCTTGATGCTGTAGTGATCTTGATACCAAAACTGATGTTCCTTATCCCTTCCTTTTCTATATATACTAGAGCCCCCTCACCCTCAACTAATTTCTTTTCTGGTCCAGGGGTCATAATTGGTAAGATGACTTTTAACTGTTGACATGGACTGAATTTGTCCCCCCCCCATTCATATGTTAAATCTTTTACTCCTAAAGTGACTCTATTTGGAGATTAGGGCCTTTAGAAGGTAACTTAGATTAAATGAGGTTATAAAGGGGACTAATCTGATAAGACTGATGGCCTTACAAAAAGAGGATGAGAAAGAGAGAGTTTGAGAAAGCTCTCCATGTGCATGCACCAAGTAAAGGCTATAGGAGGAAAAGCAACTATCTATAGGCCAAGAATAGAGTTTTAGCCAGACACTAAGCCCTCTCTGAATGTGATATAGGACTTCTAACTTCCAGAACTATGAAAAATAAATCACTGTCCATAGCCTGTGATATTTTGTTATGGCAGCTTGAGTAAACTAATACAGCCTTGTCCCCAAGGGGTTCCATGTTACTGTGCCTTTCTCAGGCCATGGTTTCTGCCTTTGTCCATTTAGTACCAAAAGTATTCAGAGACTACAATGAAGCAGTGGATGAACAAGGGGCTAAATGTATTCTTCCCTGTTGCATTAGTAACAACAACTCTATCTCCTCCAGATAATCAAGATTGAATTCCCCTGCCAGTACCTAACAGTAGATAATTTCCTTGCCTCCTGGTCTCTTGGTACAGGAACCCTAAAGTGACAAAAGGGCAGTTCAATGAGGTTTTTACTGTGTTCCTAGAAACCAGGAGTGGTTTAGATCTAGAGATCTCTAAAAATGTCCATGCCCTAATCCCTAGAATCTGTGACTATGTTATATAACAAGACAAATGGGATTTTACAGATGGAAGTAAAGTTAGTAATTAGTTACTTTTAAAATAAGGATGTTATTCTGGATATCCAGGTGGGCACAGACTAATCAATAAGCCTTTAGAAGTGTGAAAATGTTTTCTAGACAGAGGAAGAAGAGGAAGTCAGAAGAGATGTAGCAAGAGTCAGAGAGATTCAAAACAAAAGAAGGACTCAATGTACTGTTGTTGATTTTAAGATGAAGGGAAGGACACAACTAGAAATGTGGGAAGGCTTAAGGGATAGAGATTTCCAGCTGATATCCAGCAATGAAATGGTGACCTCAACCCTACAGCCACAAAGAACTACATTCTTCAAACGATCTGAAAATCTTCATGTGGATTCTACCATAGAACTTCCAAATAAGACCCCAAATTGTCCAAAACTTGATTTCAGCTTTGCAAATTCCTGGACAGAGAAAGCCAAATAAAACTTCTTACCTATAAAACTATAAGATGATAACTTGTGTTGTTTTAAGCTGCCATGTTTGTAGTAATTTTTGTAGCAGCAGTAGAAAATGTTTCCACAGTCTGAAGTAATGGGTATAGGAAACACACACTTCTCAGTGGATTATCGAGGGTGATGGTAAACAGGTCAATTCTTACTATCACTCCTGGGTTCTCAGAGATATATTTTATATCTATCGGGGACACACTACCATAAAATGTCATTGATTTAAGTTTTTTAACATATCCTAGAGAATGATATCCCATCTGCAGCTTATTGTGTCTCAATTAATGTGGCCCGCCAACGCTCGCCCGCGAGGAAGGAAGACCACCGACACAGGATTCTTCTCTATCACGCTTTATTGAAGTGCACTTGGTTGAGGTTTGTAGGGTGATGGAAGCAGGAAGCGCCTGGGTAGAGCCAGGGCTGCACATATATACAGGCTAGCTGGGGCGTGTCTCATTCTGGGGTACGTGGCTCACTATGGTAGGTCAGCCTTGTTGCTGGGCAGAATAAGCTTAAAGCCACGCGTCCAACCACTTGTTTACGAGGCTCTCCGGCGCCATCTTGTAATGGCGGCAACGGGTTGCCACATCTCCCCCTTTTTCTTTTATTTTGCAGTCATGGCTAAAATCAGAGGAGTGTCCCCTAGTAAACATGTCCTCCTTTGCCTAGGGACGGGAGAGAAACGGAGGTACCCGTATGCAGACACTCATGACTTTCAGGGTGGCTCACCCTGTGCACTCCTAGGTGCAAACCACCCGCGGAAAATGCAAGGCTGTCTCTATTCGGGTGCAATGGGCTACTCAAAGCCCTCCGAGTGCAAGAGCACAACCTATGTTTCATTTAACATGCTGAGCCAAGCTTGGGGAGATGTTCCAGCCTCTATAGCGGCAAAGGCACGCGCTATGGCCACCTTCTCTCTTCTGCGAGCCCTCATTACCCTCAGAATTAAGAACAAAGCCACCAGTAGTCCTGCAAACATTAGCATGCCCATGACTCCTACTCCAGGAGTGGTAAAGCACAAGGTGCCTTGAAGGTTGAAATTTGTAGCGTTATAACGCTGTACCTTATTATTGATTTGTTTACAGGGTAAATCAAAAACACATTCTGGAACATACAGATGGGGTAATATTTTTGTCGCGTTTGTGACTGGCATGGGGATGGGCCATGTTCTTGAAACGGCCCAAAAGGTAGCTCCCTCAACTCTGGTCAGGCAGATCATCAGCACTATCAGCATCTCCAGGGTTGGAGTCCATGTCTGCTTCTTTGGTGTTGTCATCGGTTCTTTCATCCAACTTTCGCGTCAGTCGTGATGGCACCCACACCGGATCCGAGCGGTCCTGTGGAAAAACACAAACAGCTCCCCTGGATCTCCTAATCACGGGATCCGGTCCATACCATTTGTTATCCAGGATATCTTTCCACATTACACGTTCCTTTATGGCCTCAGCCTCTTCTGCGTGTCTATCTGCCGCACTTTTGCCATTGGCATCCAGAATTAAAAATTGATAGTAAAGATTGCTAGGGATAGGCGATCTCGAGGGGTCATAACCGCCTCTATTCCCCCTTTTTGTTTTTGTATTAGTTCTTTAAGCGTGCGGTTAGCGCGCTCAAACCCAATCCCTTTCTATCATTTTTCAAGCTAGGACTGACTAGCTCTGATTCTCTCTGCAAGTATTTACCTAGGCCTTTGCCTGGCATATAGCCTTGTTTCATCATCAAATCTTTGCTCTGTTTGGAATACGTTCCCTCATTAGTCAGAATTAGATTTAATTGACTCTGGACATCTCTTCCCCAGAGATTGATGGGAAGGTCCAGTACGAACGGCTGAAAAGTCCCTTTGTTCCCTTCCATCCTCCAATGTAGAGTTTTTGCACTAATCTCAGGTGTGTTTTGATAGCCTAGCCCCTGTAATGTTTGAGAGGCCTTTTGCAGCGGCCAATTCCTTGGCCAGAATCGTTGGCTCATGACGCTTCGGTCGGCCCCCGTATCTATTAGACCGGTGAAGGCCTTTCCTTCTATCTCCAAACTACACATGGGGCGACCTGTTAGCTCCAAAGATAAGTAGGCCATATCGACTCCAGAGGATCCAAAGCCCTTATCTCCTCTGACCTTATTTTGGGCGGGGAAACGGTCATGCAAGGATGAGAGAACTACCAGCTGGGCTATTCTGTCCCCAGGGGCAATGGAGACAATGCCAAAAGGTGAGTGACACATAACCCTAATTGTACCCTGATAGTCTGGGTCAATGATCCCGGGGAGGACCAATAAGCCCCTCATGGTGCTGGATGATCGGCCTAAAACCAGCCCAGCCGAGCCTACAGGAAGAGGTCCTGACATGTCAGTAGGAACCGCTTGTATACCCATACGAGGGGTTAAAACCAGTCCGGCGGTGGCGCAGAGGTCCAGCCCCGCAGAGCCTGTCGTGGCTCCTCAGGTGCTCTCGGCGGCTGAAGGATCCCCTCCTGAAACACCCCATATATTTTCGGGCCCTGAGGGCGTGGGCCCCTCTGCATGTTTTTTGACTCCGGGACATATGGGTTATTTATAGGTTGTCCATTAATGTCTTTTGTGGATCTACACTCATTGGCCCAATGTTTCCCCTTCTTGCATCTTGGGCATGTCCCTGGCTGCTTGGTATTTGGTCCCTTTGCCCTGAAGCCTTCCTTGTTAGGACAGTTTCTCTTTACGTGTCCCGGCTGTCCGCAAATGAAGCAGCCATCACGTCTCCCGTGCTTAGTAGTCGCTATCATAGCTCTGGCCAGTCCTTCATTGGTGAGTGGTCCTCCTATCTCTCTGCAGGCCTTTAGCCACGCATCTAAACCTTTTCCTTTCCATGGTGTGATCGCTCGCTGGCAATCCTTAGTGCATTGCTCATAAACAAGCTGTTGCACTAGAGGCATGGCCTCCTGAGCGTCTCCAAAAATTTTTCCAGCTGCCTCTATCATTCTAGCCACAAAATCTGAAAAAGGCTCATTCGGTCCTTGGATTATCTTAGTCAGGTTTCCTGATACCTCTCCCCGTTTAGGTATCATCCTCCATGCTCTTTTAAATATTTCTACGATCTGCTGATAAACAGGCACCGGGAAGGCCGTCTGGTTATCAGCCCACTGTCCCTGCCCCAGTAGCATATCAGCAGTCCAGGGTGCTGTGTTTGGTGTACGAGCATTCACTCGCGCCTGATTATGCGCGGCTTCTGTAACCACTGCTCTATAGTCTAAATACTGTCCTGTGTTTAGGCACGCTCGAGCTATCTCCCACCAATCATTTGGTGTCAGGGCTGCGGTAGTGATCCTATCCAGTAAAATTAACGTATACTGTGCATTGGGCCCCCAAGTACGGGCGGCCTCTACTAAGTCCTTCAACTGTTTGTAGGGTATGGGCTCATGATATCTTTGCTGGTTTTGGTTTTCAAAGACAGGGAACGCAACAGCGTCCAGCGGGGTGAACTCGGCAAGGCATCTGAGCGTTTTTCGAGAGAGCCTATGGGCCCCTCCGTTCTGCTTGCCTGGATAAGGCGGAGGCGGAGCTCTTGCCGGAGGCGGCAGTCCGTATCGCTCCTCCTCATATCTAGCCGCCTCTTCCTCTAACTCCTCCTCCTCGTCCTCCGTTAGTGAGTCATCTCCCGAGTCCCTCTCTTGCTTTACACTGAGAGCGGCGAATTCCTCATAGAACTCATCTAAACTCGGGTAGATGGGTGCACTGGGGGCGGTTGCCTTATGTCCTTTGTGCTTACTTTTATCATCTGTTTCCTTTTGTTTTTCACTTCCTCTTTTATATCCCTTTTCTGACTTCTTCATTTGTTTTTTGTTTCCCCCTTCCTTTATACTACTTGATTCCGAAAGGCTGTCCTGATGTTCCGCTAAAGCACGCCTGCCCTTTTTCAGATGCTCTACGTGTTTTCCGTCCCGTAAGCACGCATGTATAACTCTCCATAAGGGTAGGGTGCCTGATTTAAGCTGCTGATTGGCCTTGGCTGCATCCAGATCTCTTCCTAACTTTTCCCAGCAGGGAAGGTTTAAGTCCCCCGACACGGCAAACCACGGGGCACACTCATCTATGTCTTTAAGAACGGATTTGACTGTCCTCTCTGAGATCCTTAACCCCCTCTCTTTTAATAGTGCCTGTATGGGGCTCACGAAGTCTGGATATTTGCACTCACGTATCCAAAAGCAAAAAAGCAAGGCTACAACTGCAAGGACAATTATAGCTATAGCAGCTACCCAAGGCTCAAGTGTCCAAAATAACATACCGGGGAATACTTACCGGCGCCGACCACTTCGCATGTAGAGTTCTGAATCCTTTCTAGGCTCCCCGCGGTGTCCGCCGAACTATCCCTGGTCTCGGCACCAGCTGTGGCCCGCCAACGCTCGCCCGCGAGGAAGGAAGACCACCGACACAGGATTCTTCTCTATCACGCTTTATTGAAGTGCACTTGGTTGAGGTTTGTAGGGTGATGGAAGCAGGAAGCGCCTGGGTAGAGCCAGGGCTGCACATATATACAGGCTAGCTGGGGCGTGTCTCATTCTGGGGTACGTGGCTCACTATGGTAGGTCAGCCTTGTTGCTGGGCAGAATAAGCTTAAGGCCACGCGTCCAACCACTTGTTTACGAGGCTCTCCGGCGCCATCTTGTAATGGCGGCAACGGGTTGCCACAAATTAATTCATTAAGAGTTATTCCATCATCCTATAGGCCAGCAGGATTTAGATTGTGCACTATGTTATAGGATCAGTGGATACTATATGTATGTGTATTCACTACTAAACTAAGGTTGATTTGCTTGTATTATGTAGTATTCTATTAGTACAGAAAATATTCTAATTTCTCAGGTAGTCATCTCAGGTAGTTCTCAGGCTAAAGCAAGAAAGGCAGGATCATTCCTAAAAGACATATCACTTTTATCCAGAGTGGACAATATCCAACATAATCCCTTGTCATCTAGTGGCTGATTGGTTTCCTTGAGGGAAAGTGGCACAATAGTGACTCAAACTTGTTTTCTATTGCTAGCTGGTTATACATTTGGCAGCACCAATAGCTAGATCAGCTTGCGTTAGTGAGAGTTCATGATATTTAGCCCCTGATTGGCCTTCATCATTGCAAACCAGGGCTTCTCCACTCATGTAGCCATTGTACTAGATTAATGTAGCCTAATTTTTATTTTGTTATGTAGTACCTCTTCCATGTTGGGTGTGCTCTGGCAGGTGTTAAAATACAAAATAAATATTTTCATGTTACATGCCAAGTTCCATATATCCACTTATTGTTATTTTTGAAAAATATTTAATTTATTTATTTGAGAGAGAAAGAGAGGGAGAAAGAGAGAGAAAGAGAGAACATAAACACGAGTTGGGGGAGGGGCAGAGAGAAGCAGACTCCCTGCTGAGAAGGGAGTTTGACATCTTGCTGAGACGGAAGCCCATCTGGTTCCATCCCAGGACCCTGAGATCATGACCTGAAGCTAAGGCAGATACTTAATCAGCTGAGCCATCCAGGAGCTCTCATCCACTATGTTTCTTTCACAAACCTTCCTATCCTTGATTTCAGTCTTTTTACTTATATACCCTTGACTGATCAGCCAAGCCATTTTTCACTGCCCATAAGTCCTTATAGAGCCAAATTTCTGACCACTTCTCTCTCTCTCTCTCTCTCTCTCTCTCTCTCTCTCTTTTTATAAAGTGGGTAATCTGATATACCACAAGGAATTCTGGACATTGAGAGGATTTTCCTTCATGGCTGTCCTTCAAAGCCACCCCTTTGTGGGGCTCCAATGTAGCCAGAGTTCATTTAAGCTTCCACCCATATATCAAGCTGATCCAACCATGAAATAAACTCAGGCTTTTTCTTTCTTTATTAACTGATCATAAGCTACCTACCCCATCTAAGTTAAGTTCTTAAGAAAGAACTTAAGGCAATGGACTAGCGTAACAGTGGTGAATGGTTTGGGGATATGTACGCTCATGAAGTATACAAGTGATTTCTGGCTCTGCTAGCATTTGATCCTGGATGTACTGCCTCCAAATGATGATTGACTGATCTTGGTCCTGCTTGACCTTAAGACTTGGTTGATATGAGAAGACCCAGGTTATGATTGGCATTTTTGGATGTTACACACCTTTCAAAACATTTTCTCATGGGATGTACTGGGATGTAAGGTAATGGGCTGTGGTAGAGACACAGTATCTGAACACAAGTTTTACTAATCTGTTTGCACATAGCTTTTATTAGTCTGTTTCCACATAGTTTTATTAGTCTGTTTCCACATACTGCTATGGAAACTCCCTGATATATCTCTGCCCTCGTTTGCAACCATTCTTCTCTCTCACTCTGTTCTAGTCACACAGGTCTCTTGCTGTTCTTTACATATACTAATGATGATCTCATATCAGGGTATTTGGACTTAATGTACAATTTTCCCTGAACATTCTTTAACCTGGTACTTGCATGACTTTCTCTGTTACCTCGTTCACATCTCTGGTTAAATGTCTCCATATCAGAGAGGAATTGCTTGACCAACCTAGCTAAAATAGTATTTCCTATACATGCTATGCCATATTTCCTTAATTATGCCTTAGATCTCTTTAGTACATTTAGCAATGCCTTCTATATTATCTTTTTATTACTTGTGTTCATTCTGTTCTCTCCTTTTATAAGTTCCAGGAGTGAACGGATTTTTGTCCTCAGTATTGTATTCTAGCACCCAAAAATACATCTGGAATATTAAATATTCAGTAAATATTTGTTAAATAAATTAATACATGCAATTGTCATTCTTTTGGGTTGCCTACAGAGCAGCCAGAGTTTCACTGTCAGACTATGTGAGATCAAGTCCCTCATCTGTTCAAAATGCTCCAATGATTTTCTACCTTTCTCATAGTGAAAGCAAAGTCTTATTCTTAGTCTATATGGCCCTACATGATCCAATCCCATTTTCCTTGCTAACATTGTTTTAGTCACACTAGCCTACTTGCTATTCTTTGAACATTTCAGATTTGGTCTGAACTCAGAACCTTTGGGCTTGATGTTATCTCTTCCTAAAATGCACTTGTCCACAGTTGGATGCCTTGCTGCTGCCTCACCTTCTTTGGATTTTTATTCAGTTGTCACTTTTGAAGAAAGATTTTTCTGGTCATTTTTTTCAAAATTGCAATTTCTCTCCAATTTTGGCTATCCCTCTGCTTAATTTTCCTAAATAGCAATTATCAGCATATTATATATTATATATTTTATTGATTTGTTTATTGTTTCTCTCCCTTCACTGCAAGGTCCATAAATACAAATATATATATTTTTTCTCTTTTTCGCACCACTATGTTTTTAGCACTGAAAACATTGCCTGGCTTATGGTGGGTACTTATTACATAGTTGTGGCATTGAGGAATTTGATTTCTAGAAACAACAGTGCCAAAAGCTCTAGTGGCATAATCTATTGTCCAGGGTGTGTAAATTGCTGCATTTGTTTCCAGTGACAGAAGCAGTAACATTGATAGTTGTAGTTGGTTCATCACTAGACCAATTCTGTGGTACAATTTCAGTGCTTTTGTTTTTGGCTACATATTATTCATGCCAGATTCTCTGACCATTTTGTGGACTCTGAGAACTGCTCAATATCCTGGAATAAACTCCTTATGTTTAATTAGTCAAAGTTCGTTTCTGTTGCTTGCATCTAAGAATTCTCAGCTGATATAGACATTAGGATTATTCCAGCAATAATTAGATGCAACAGCATATCTTTTAGGAAAACTGGAATTGATTCCTGGTTTGGTTGCAACTGAAGGCAGTGAAAGTTCAGATAGCATTAAGAGATGGGATTCATTGTTGGGTCCAATGGTAGAATTATTCCTCCATTGAGTTTTAAGATCTTTAAATCACCAGAGGACAAAGTTGCAAGACTGAGAGGAAAAAAAATATAAAGCATCCAGAGAAAATAAGGCTACAAGACAAGTTACTCTATCATTTGTAATGTATGACCTAGTAAATCCCTGCATATAAAAAGTATGCGTGTCAAGTTGGAGTGCAAGATGGATACTGCCTTAAACTTCCCACAGTAAGAGGAAACATGATGAAGACCTAAAGCATTTTAGAAATAAAATTTTCTTTTGAAAATCCCCTTTCTCCTTCTGAGAAACAGCTCCTAGCTTGCTAATCTGGACTCTGATAGACTGAAAACCTGACTATGGATATCAAGTACCTATGTGACCTGAACTAGCCTGATCTAGGTGTTATTTGATCTGCTAAGAACACCTGATCTAGGTGTTATTTGATCTGATAAATCATAAACTTCAACATACACCACATTCCATCTTTCAGAGGAAGTTGGGCACACAAGATTGGATTTAGACAGGTCCTGTAGGCACAAGTAATTTGTATGAACAGATAATTCACACTCCCAATTTGCCTATTTCAGTTGCACTGTCATCCTTCTAAAAATGGACACATTTCACTTCCTGGAGATTTCCTGATGACCAGCTAACTAAAGAAAAAACCCGAGTTTTGTTATAGATGGCTCTGAATGATGTGCTGACAATGGCAAAAAGTGAACTACTGTAGTACTATAGGCTCACTTAGAAGTTACCCTGAAAAATATTGGTGAAGGGAATTCCTTCCAACTGGCTAAAACTCAAGCCATATATCTCATTGTTCACTTTGCCTAGAAGGATATATGGCCTGAGGTGTGGATCATTATTTTTTCATGGGTAGAGGATAATGGTTTGGCTGAGTGATAAGAAAATTTGAAAGAATAAGATTAGAGGACTGGTAATAAAGAAGTCTGAGTAAGAAGTTTCTTCATGGATCTCTCAGAATGGCACCAAGCATGAGAATGTATCACATCTCAACATTTGCCAGAAGTTATCATTGACACAACAGGCTTTCAATACTCAAAGAAAAAAATGGTTTTCCTCTATAATAATAGTAGGTTTTCTTTTCCCAATCTTCCTAGTTACTGCTCAGTGGGTTATTATAAAGTGATTCCCATAGTGGCAGGAATGGAATTTCTCCCTGGCATCAATATGGCAGCTGTCCCACCAAGATTTGGTTTGTTGAGTGGTCAGTTTGCCTACAGTAACACCTGACCCTGAGCCCCAATACAGTCAGCCACTTAATGACAGGTGATTATAGTGGACTCTGTCATGAAGATGGCTGTATTTCTCCTTACTGGAATAAAATATTTCAATGTGCTCCTTTCACCCAGCATGTTTCTGTTAGTACCATCATTTATATATTAAATCCCATATACATAATCATAGTATCCCAGATCATATTAACTTCAACAATGGAACACATCTTATAGCAAAAGAAACAAGAAAATGAATTGGATGATTTCCATTCATTTTCACTGATCTCACTCTGAATTCCATCACCCAAAAGTAGAGTGATTTATGGTATAGTATGCCATATTAAAATTATCCATGTGAGGTTCAGGTACTTTTCCATGGGATGCATAGAAGTATTTTATCTGAACCAGTGATCAATGTATATAGTAAAGCTTCTCCCATAGTCAAATTATATAAATCTAGGAACCAATGGGAGAAAGTGGGTATGGTACCTCTTTCTCTCTATTCTATCTAATAAAGCACTCATACAGTAACTCCAGGACTTGTCAATTAAAAGATCTTACTACTCAGAGGAGGAAAGTTTGCACCAGTAGTACAATAATGGTTATACTGAATTGTAAAGTAAAATATCAACATGTCATTTAAGATATCTCATTTATATTGGGTAACAGGCAAAAAAAATGTGGTTGCATTATTAACTTACTAATTAACTTATTATTAGTATTAGTATTATTAAAGTTGGAGTTACAAAATTGAAGTAGAGAGAAATAGCATCCTTGGAGATGTGTCTAGTACTTCTATATCCAGTGGCTAATGGTAAAAAGAAATATAGGAACCTTAATCAGGCAGAACCAGTAATGGTCAGTTCTTTTACCTGACCTGTTAAAAAATCAAGCAAGTTGAGGTGATAGCTAAGAGAAAAAGGAAAATCAATAGGCAGTAGAGGAAGGAGGTCATTAATACCCATTATGACCTTGTGACTGTATGCAGAAGAAAGGACTATAACATTGCTCAATATGATTTTCCTTACTGTACTATATGCATTGCAAATTTTAATTAATTTTTTCTACCTTCCCAAGTATAATTTAGATGTATTGATAATCACTAAAATTATGGGATGTTTTGTTTATCTTTAAATTTACCAAATTAGGATACTGAGAGAAGGTTGTGAGGAAAAGAAAATAATAATAACCATTATGAAGACATCATGCATTTGAAGTTCAGTAAAGCAAATTACAAAAACTTTTGGTTGATAACTTGTCTTAGTCTATTTAAGCAGCAATTAAAAATATCATTCAGCTGAGTAGTTTAGGGATGACTGGGTGATACAGTCAAACATCCAACTCTTGGTTTTAGCTTAGAGCATGATCTCAGGGTCATGAGATCAAGGCCTGAGTTATACTCTGCACTCAGCCTGGAGTCTGCTTGTGAATATCTCTCCCTCTCCCTCTGCCCCTCCTGCTTGTGTGTTCTTTATCAAACAAATCTTAAAAAAAAAAACTGAGTAGTTTATGAACAACAAAAAATTCTCAGTTCTTGAGGCTGGGAAATCTAAAATTGAGGCACTGGCCAATTTGTTGTCTGCTGAAAGCCAGCTTCCTCAGAGATGCCTATTTCCTCACTGTATCCTCACATGGTTAGTAGGGACTAGAACACTCTCTAGGGCTGCTTTTATAAGGGCTCTGCTTTGGTGACCTAATCACCTCCCAAGAGCAGAATACCATCACCTTGGAGGTTAAGATTTCAATATATAAATTTCAGTCCATTTCATACCTTTAGTAGAGATAGTGCAGTTTTTGTTGTATAGGGAGAAATTGGATTGTATCACATAAAAACGTGGTATTATGCCAGGGGTTGGGACCTTGAGGATGTTACTTAATTTTTCTTTACCTTTGTTTTCTCACTGGTAAATGGGAAGCATATAGTACTCACTTTATAGAGTTTTGATAGCTTTAAATAACTAAATATATGTGAAATGCTTAGAAAAAATGCATAACATAAAATAAGAGCTATACAATGCTAGATAAAATAAGTTGTGTAAAGAGCACCATATGCTAATGTTACAAAGCTGAAGGAGTAAACTATGGTAGTCATTTGTCATTGTGTTTTGGTCACTCAGAATCTAAACTTCTTTTCCTATGTTTGGGGAATCTTTCACCATAGGAGGTGAAGGTAACTTCCCAGCTAGAGAGACAAGCTGAAAAGTCCAGGTACTTAAATTCCTCAGCCTTAGTGTAGCTATGACTTGAGCACATAGAGTTTGTTAATCAAATAACCTTACCTCTAGTCTTTGAACAGAAAACAAGTGATATAGAAAAGGAACGGAGTAGAAATTACTTTGGAAGGGATAAAAATAACAATGACAGCTATGCCAGTCTCTAGAGACCTAGGAGCAGTGTGTGCTGCTAAGAGTATAATCCCAGTGCTTCTATCAGTGGTACATGTGATGCTGTCTGGACCCTTTTGCTTATTTTCCATTCAACCAACTCTGCAGTGTGATTAAGGACAATTTTTTCCCCCATCTTTCTGGTGACACTGAACAAATAAGTATTTTTATTTTTATTATGTTTTAACAGAAATAGTTTAATTTAGACAAAAGGGATTTTGTTATTGTAATTCAGATCACTGGCTTATATTTCAGTTATTCAACTTAATGATATTTTAGAATTAATAATGTATTTTGCATTTTTGTGTGATTGGGAAAGAACATATTGATTGAGAAGATATTTGCCTTTATTGAATAACAATATTTTATTTCTCATTTTTGAGAAAATTTTGACTTATTTCATTATTGACCATGTATGCACTGAATAAATGAATTTGTGATATTATTAACTGCATTTTAAAGATGTGTTTATTTTATAAAATTATTTTCAGAACTAAACAAACACTACTATATTGCGAAATACTGGAAATTGTTTCAGATTATGTTTAAAAGTCTTTTTCTAGTGCCAAGATTTTTGTAGTTTTCCTTATGAATATGGCTCTTGTCCAAATGTATTTTGATAAATAAAATATCATCCATGATCTAACTGATCTTCTATTCCATTCTATAGTGAAAGCATGTCCCAAAACTGGGACACTGAGAGAAAGAGAATATAATGAGATGACTAAAAATTTTATTTGACCTTATTGCAGATTCTAGAAGGAAAGGAATGTTACAGAGGAAGAAACATCAGAACACAGAGAATTGTTGGTTAATAATAGTTTCATACTAAAACATTCTGGCTCTTCAGTTCTATCTCATGTGAAAATTCCCAGTAAAATGGTACTAGAATGTTAACACCTTTTGCTGTGAAAATTGTTTTAAACTGTCCTCAATGATTTTAACATGAGAGCTCTTAATATATCTTGAAACAATTCAAGACAAGGACAGTTACAAAAGATAAATTTAACTTTCTTTTACTTCTTTAACTATTTTATTTAACATTTGACTTATTTTTATTATAATTTTTTATTTTTTATAAACATATATTTTTATCCCCAGGGGTACAAGGTCTGTGAATCACCAGGTTTACACACTTCACAGCACTCACCAAAGCACATACCCTCCCCAATGTCCATAATCCCACCCCCTTCTCCCAACCCCCCTCCCCCCACCAACCCTCAGTTTGTTTTGTGAGATTAAGAGTCACTTTTGGTTTGTCTCCCTCCCAATCCCATCTTGTTTCATTGATTCTTCTCCTACCCACTTTAGCCCCCATGTTGCATCACCACTTCCTCATATCAGGGTGATCATATGATAGTTGTCTTTCTCTGCTTGACATATTTCGCTAAGCATGATACGCTCTAGTTCCATCCATGTTGTCGCAAATGGCAAGATTTCATTTCCTTTGATGGCTGCATAGTATTCCATTGTGTATATATACCACATTTTCTTGAACCATTCATCTGTTGATGGACATCTAGGTTCTTTCCATAGTTTGGCTATTGTGGACATTGATGCTATAAACATTTGGGTGCATGTGCCCCTTTGTATCACTACGTTTGTATCTTTAGGGTAAATACCCAATAGTGCAATTGCTGGGTCATAGGGCAGTTCTATTTTCAACATTTTGAGGAACCTCCATGCTGTTTTCCAGAGTGGCTGCACCAGCTTGCATTCCCACCAACAGTGTAGGAGGGTTCCCCTTTCTCCGCATCCTCGCCAGCATCTGTCATTTCCTGACTTGTTGATTTTAGCCATTCTGACTGGTGTGAGGTGATATCTCATTGTGGTTTTGATTTGTATTTCCCTGATGCCGAGTGATATGGAGCACTTTTTCATGTGTCTGTTGGCCATCTGGATGTCTTCTTTGCAGAAATGTCTGTTCATGTCCTCTGCCCATTTCTTGATTGGATTATTTGTTCTTTGGGTGTTGAGTTTGCTAAGTTCTTTATAGATTCTGGACACAAGTCCTTTATCTGATATGTCATTTGCAAATATCTTCTCCCATTCTGTCAGTTGTCTTTTGATTTTGTTAACTGTTTCCTTTGCTGTGCAAAAGCTTTTGATCTTGATGAAATCCCAATAGTTCATTTTTGCCCTTGCTTTCCTTGCCTTGGCGTTGTTCCTAGGAAGATGTTGCTGCGGCTGAGGTCGAAGAGGTTGCTGCCTGTGTTCTCCTCAAGGATTTTGATGGATTCCTTTCGCACATTGAGGTCGTTCATCCATTTTGAGTCTATTTTCATGTGTGGTGTAAGGAAATGGTCCAATTTCAGGGTTCTGCATGTGGCTGTCCAGTTTTCCCAGCACCATTTATTGAAGAGGCTGTTTTTTTTCCATTGGACATTCTTTCCTGCTTTGTCGAAGATTAGTTGACTGTAGAGTTGAGGGTCTATTTCTGGCCTCTCTATTCTGTTCCATTGATCTATGTGTCTGTTTTTGTGCCAGTACTATGCTGTCTTGATGACGACAGCTTTGTAATAGAGCTTGAAGTCCGGAATTGTGATGCCACCAACTTTGACTTTCTTTTTCAATATCCCTTTGGCTATTAGAGGTCTTTTCTGATTCCATATAAATTTTAGAATTATTTGCTTCATTTCTTTGAAAAAGATGGATGGTACTTTGATAGGAATTGCATTAAATGTGTAGATTGATTTAGGTAGCATAGACATTTTCACAATATTTATTCTTCCTATTCAGGAGCATGGAACATTTTTCCATTTCTTTGTGTCTTCCTCAATTTCTTTCATAGGTACTTTATAGTTTTCTGAGTATAGATTCTGTGTCTCTTTGGTTAGGTTTATTCCTAGGTATCTTATGGATTTGGGTGAAATTGTAAATGGGATTGACTCCTTAATTTCTCTTTCTTCTGTCTTGCTGTTGGTGTAGAGAGATGCAACTGATTTCTGTGCATTTATTTTATAACCTGACACTTTACTGAATTCCTGTATAAGTTCTAGCAGATTTGGAGTGGAGTCTTTTGGGTTTTCCACATATAGTATCATATCATCTGCGAAGAGTGATATTTTGACTTCTTCTTTGCCGATTTGGATGCCTTTAATTTCCTTTTGTTGTCTGATTGCTGAGTCTAGGACCTCTAGTACTATGTTGAATAGCATTGGTGATAATGGACATCCCTGCCATGTTCCTGACCTTAGCGGAAAAGCTTTCAGTTTTTCTCCATTGAGAATGCTATTTGCGGTGGGTTTTTCATAGATGGCTTTGATGATATTGAGGTATGTGCCCTCTATCCCTACACTTTGAAGAGTTTTGATCAGGAAGGGATGCTGTACTTTGTCAAATGCTTTTTCAGCATCTATTGAGACTATCATATGTTTCTTGTTCTTTCTCTTATTGATGTGTTGTATCACATTGACTGATTTGCGGATGTTGAATCAACCTTGCAGCCCTGGAAAAAATCCCACTTGGTCGTGGTGAATAATCCTTTTAATGTACTGCTGAATCCTCTATTGGCTAGTATTTTGTTGAGTATTTTCTCATCTGTGTTCTTCAAGGATATTGGTCTATAGCTCTCTTTTTTGGTGGGATCCTTGTCTGGTTTTTGGATGAAGGTGATGCTGGCCTCATAAAATGAGTTTGGAAGTTTTCCTTCCATTTCTATTTTTTGGAACACTTTCAGGAGTATAGGAATTAGTTCTTCTTTAAATGTTTGGTAGAATTCCCGCGGGAAGCCATCTGGCCCTGGGCTTTTGTTTGTTTGGAGATTTTTAATGACTGTTTCAATCTCCTTACTGGTTATGGGTCTGTTCAGGCTTTCTATTTCTTCTGGGTTCAGTTGTGGTAGTTTATATGTTTCTAGGAATGCATCTATTTCTTCCAGATTGTCAAATTTATTGGCGTAGAGTTGCTCATAGTATGTTCTTATAATACTTTGTATTTCTTTGGTGTTAGTTGTGATCTCTCCTCTTTCATTCATGATTTTATTTATTTAGGTCCTTTCTCTTTTCTTTTTGATAAGTCGGGCCAGGGGTTTATCAATTTTATTAATTCTTTCAAAGAACCAGCTCCTAGTTTTGTTGATTTGTTCTATATATATATATATATTTTTTGGTTTCTATTTCATTGATTTCTGCTCTGATCTTTATGATTTCTCTTCTCCTGCTAGGCTTAGGGTTTCTTTCTTGTTCTTTCTCCAGCTCTTTGAGGTGTAGGGTTAGATTGTGTACCTGAGACCTTTCTTGTTTCTTGAGGAAGTCTTGTACTGCTATATATTTTCCTCTCAGGACTGCCTTTGTTGTGTCCCACAGATTTTGAACCGTTGTATTTTCATTATCATTTGTTTCCATAATTTTTTTTCAATTCTTCTTTAATTTCCCGGTTGACCCATTCATTCTTTAGAAGGATGCTGTTTAGTCTCCATGTATTTCGGTTCTTTCCAAACTTCCCTTTGAGGTTGAGTTCTAGCTTTGGAGCATTGTGGTCTGAAAATATGCAGGGAATGATCCCAATCTTTTGATACCGGTTGAGTCCTGATTTAGGACTGAGGACGTGATCTATTCTGGAGAAAGTTCCATGTGCACTAGAGAAGAATGTGTATTCTGTTGCTTTGGGATGAAATATTCTGAATATATCTGTGATGTCCATCTGGTCCAGTGTGTCATTTAAGGCCTTTATTTCCTTGCTGATCTTTTGCTTCGATGATCTGTCCATTTCAGTAAGGGGAGTGTTAAGGTCCCCTACTATTACTGTATTATTCTTGATGTGTTTCTTTGATTTTGTTATTAATTGGTTTATATAGTTGGCTGCTCCCACGTTGGGGGCATAGACATTTAAAATTGTTAAATCTCCTTGTTGGACAGACCCTTTGAGTATGATACAGTGTCCTTCCTCATCTCTTATTATAGTCTTTGGCTTAAAATCTAATTGATCTGATATAAGGATTGCCACCCATGCTTTCTTCTGATGTCCATTAGCATGGTAAATTCTTTTCCACCCCCTCACTTTAAATCTGGAGGTGTCATTGGGCTTAAAATGAGTTTCTTGGAGGCAACATATAGATGGGTTTTGTTTTTTTTATCCATTCTGATACCCTGTGTCTTTTGACAGGGGCATTTAGCCCATTAACATTAAGGGTAACTATTGAGAGATGAATTTAGTGCCATTGTATTACCTGTAAGGTGACTGTTACTGTATATGGTCTCTGTTCCTTTCTGATCTACCACTTGTAGGCTCTCTCTTTGCTTAGAGGACCCCTTTCAATATTTCCTGTAGAGCTGGTTTGGTGTTTGCATATTCTTTCAGTTTTTGCTTTCCTGGAAGCTTTTAATCTCTCCTTCTATTTTCAATGATAGCCTAGCTGGATATAGTTTTCTTGGCTGCATGTTTTTCTCGTTTAGTGCTCTGAAAATATCATGCCAGCTCTTTCTGGCCTGCCAGGTCTCTGTGGATAAAACAGCTGCCAATCTAATATTTTTACCATTGTATGTTACAGACTTCTTTTCCCGGGCTGCTTTCAGGATTTTCTCTTTGTCACTGAGACTTGTAAATTTTACTATTAGGTGACGGGGTGTGGGCCTATTCTTATTGATTTTGAGGGGCGTTCTCTCAACCTCCTGAATTTTGATGCTCATTCCCTTTGCCCTATTGGGGAAATTCTCCCCAATAATTCTCTCCAGTATGTCTTCTGCTCCCCTCTCTCTTTCTTCTTCTTCTGGAATCCCAATTATTCTAATGTTGTTTCGTCTTATGGTGTCACTTATCTCTCGAATTCAACCCTCGTGGTCCAGTAGCTGTTCGTCCCTCTTTTGCTCAGCTTCTGGATTCTCTGTCATTTGGTCTTCTATATTGCTAATTCTTTCTTCTGCCTCATTTATCCTAGCAGTGAGAGCCTCCATTTTTTATTGCACCTCATTAATAGCTTTTTTGATTTCAACTTGGTTAGATTTTAGTTCTTTTATTTCTCCAGAAAGGGCTTTTATATCTCTCGAGAGGGTTTCTCTAATATCTTCCATGCCTTTTTCAAGCCTGGCTAGAACCTTGAGAATTGTCATTCTGAATTCTAGATCTCACATATTACCAATGTCTGTATTGATTTGGTCCCTAGCCTTCGGTACTGCCTCTTGTTCTTTTTTTGTGTTGAATTTTTCCGTCTCTTCATTTTGTCCAGATAAGAGTATATGAAGGAGCAAGTAAAATAGTAAAAGGGTGGCAACAACCCCAGGAAAATATGCTTTAACCAAATTAGAAGATGTCCCAAATCGTGAAGGGGGGAGAAAGGGGATAAAAAGAGGTTCAAAAAGGAAGAAAGAAAAAAAAAGAGAGAGAAAAGAAAAAAAGAAAAGAAAAGAATTTAAAAAAAAAAGAAAACAAGTAAGAAAAATATATATATTAGATAAACTAGTTAAAAAACGTTAAAAAAGAAAAAGTTAAAAGTTAAAAAAAAAAATTTAACCAGAAGGCGAGAAAAAAAAACAAAAAATGAAAAATAAAAAAATTAAATTATCTGCAAGATTAAAAAAAATCACAGGGAAAAAGCCATGATTTCCGTGCTTTGCTTTCTCCTCCTCTGGAATTCTGCTCTGGAATCCTCCTCTGGAATTCTGCTGCTCTCCTTGGTATTGAAACCGCACTCCTTGGTAGGTGAACTTGGTCTCGGCAGGCGGAATTGTACCGCACTTATCAGGGGCCGGGGTGAGTAATCAGCTCGGGTTTGCTTTCAGGAGCTTTTGTTCCCTGAGCGCTTTCCGTAGAGTTCTGGAGGACGGGAATACAAATGGCGGCCTCCTGGTCTCCGGCCCGGAGGAGCCGAGAGCCCAGGGCTCCACTCCTCAGTGCGCCCTCAGAGAACAGCACCCAGTTACTCCCGTCTGCCTGACCTCCGGCCGCGCTCTGAGCTCACCGAGCCTGCGACCAGTTCAAGTTAACACCAAGCTGTGAGCTTACTGTCGGCTCTGTCTCTGTAGCCGGCTTTTCCTTTCCAATACCAGCAAGCTCTGCAACATTCAGACACCCCCGATCCTTCTGTGACCCTGCGGGGCCTGAGGCCACGCTGACCCCGCTTGGGCTACGCCCCCGTTTAGCCTCTGGAGCGATATCCCTCAGCGGAACAGACTTTTAAAAGTCCTGATTTTGTGCGCTGTTTCTCCGCCGCTGCCGGGAGCCAGCCCCTTCCCCCGGGGTCTATCTTCCCGTCGCTTTGGATTCACTTAGCCGGTCCTACCTTTCAGAAAGTGGTTGTTTTTCTGTTTCCATAATTGCTGTTCTTGTTCTCTTCGATCTGCCGATGGATTTTCAGATGTTTGCAATCTTTAAATAAGCTATCTAGCTGATCTCTGGCTAGCTGAAGTAGTCTCAGCCTGCTACTTCTCCGCCATTTTGCGCAAGGGCGATCTAACATTTGACTTTTAGGTATTTGAAACACAGGAGAAAACACTAAATAATTATTCTTATCAATGGTATTCAATTTTCCACTTTCTACTAATGACCTTTCATATAAGGTAAATTCATGAAAAGTTATGGTGTACTTTTTAAATTATAAGATATTATATTAACCTTAATTTTGAAAAGAGCATATTTTTTCAGAAAGAAAATATGTAAGCATGTGAATTATTTTTCTTTGGTCATAACTAGCAATTTGTTTCTGTGGGATTTGTGTTATTGTTAGAGTACTCAGTGCACCTACATTCATCTATTTTTAATGTTGATACATGGCCATAGACTGCACTATATACATAGAAAATATGCTCATGCATTTTTAGTTTGCTAAAATATAGTGTTTAGTGACTTCTTTTCCATCAGGGCAATAAAAGGGGCATTTCACATGTAAATACAAATCCCCCTGTCATCTTTCTTTTAGCTGTGCTCCAGTCTTAAGTCAATAAAACTCATGTTTACTGTCTTCTCTAGTAAAAATAACATGACAGTGAGAAAAAAAAAGTATAATTGCACACCATTCACTTTAATTCTATCATTACAATAAGAGTTTGCCATCATTTGATATTTATTAGCAAAATGAGTGTGGTTCACTTTGACACTGCTCTGATTACAGATATATTAATGAATAGATCTATGATTGATTGGCTAGATAACATTAGCACAATTATAGTCCTGTACAAGCATTAAATAGCCAAATTGTTGTGGGGAGAAACACACCAAAGCCTGGAGTAGAATGTAGATGGGGTTGGAATATAAAAAGGATGTCAGTAGAATAAAACCCTTCTTTATGGAAATGTGCTTGGAACAATTTCACAGGAAGCAGTTGCTGTTAGGCACTATTATATAGCTGAAAGTACAATTTTCTCTTTTGTAACAACAGAATACACTGATCTGACATCATACCCTTTTAGTTTAGGTTGCCGGGGGAGGTTTTCATCAACAAGATCATCAATTCTATAACACAATTATTTTTTCTGATACTATCAATTAAAAATCAATGTATTGACAATCACAACCTTTTAAAAACAAAAATTCAAAATCATGGGTTAAGTGTGCCTAACCAAATTAAATAAAAATTGATTCAACAATGAATTATGGTGTTCTTCATTCATCATTATTCAGAATATTGGCCTGAAGATAATTTTACAGTGCTCCATTCTCAGTCTCTTTTCTTCTCTCTCTTTTCCTACCTCACTCTCCCACATGGATAAACATATATGAACACACATATGCACACCCTATACAATTAATAAAAATTAAACTAAATTATATGGGTCAAAGCTTTTGTAAGCTCTTCCAAGATCATACTTATTGGAAGTAAAATAAAGCTTAAAAAATAAATACTATTTTCTCTTATTCCAAGATCTTACTTATTGGAAGTAAAGCTGTTCCAAGATCTTACTTATTGGAATTAAAATAAAGCTTAAAAAATAAATACTATTTTCTCTCTCTTAAAAAAAAAAAAAAAGATTGTACTTAAATGTTCCTGTTGTAGCTTGAATATACAACAGGTGGAGGTATGGACTGGCTGAGCTACACTGAGGTTTAGGTCATACTTTCCATAATTCCAGGCCTTAATGTGTTTATAATTCAGCTGTGCTAGAGCACAATATAGCACAATATGTGATTTACATCTTCAATTGACACAGATATTTCATGAAAATAAAACACTGGTATATGTATTATAAGTGAGATTCCAATGCAAAAGATTAATCTGTGAAAAATGGGAGCCACTTTTTGAAAAGCTAGATAGATCTTATACTGTACACTACATATCAAATCATCATATGAAAGATAAGTAAAAATATAATAATTCCATTTAATTATTTTTAATCTCTCAGATAATGGTTCTGCATGCCATGAACTGGACATTTCAAAGATAATACAGTTGGGGTGGGGTACTGGAAAATAGAACAACACCACCCCCCTTAATGTATTTTTACTTGACAACAATTTTATATACTGTATCAATGGTTTCACATACTTGGATGTGCATCAGAATTAATATGGAAGCTCCTTAAAAATAAGAATTTTTGGACTTAGCCCCAGCCTTACTGAATCAGATTGGTGTTGTGTGCACAGAATCTGGATTTTCTCCAGCAACCTCAATCCCCAATTATGCTGACACAGCCAGAAAGACTCATGCTTGGGAATCTCTCTGCTTTAGATTGAACATCTAAGCCCAGATCTTATTCCTGGCAATAAAATTGATTTGGTGTCCATGATGCAATAATACTTCACTTCTCCATACCTCACTTCCCCATCGAATGTGAGAAGACATTGATAAATACAAGTAACCATCATATTACTCTTGGCTTAAGAAGCACCAGGCATTGGGATGCCTGGGTAGTTCAGTGGGTTAGGTATCTGACTCTTCATTTGGTCATAATCTCATGGTTGTGAGATTGAGCCCACTTCAGGCTTCATGCTGGACATGGAGCCTGATTAAGATTCTCTCTCTCCCTCTGACCCTCCCCCTCCTAAAAAAAAAAAAAAAAGAAAGAAATATAAGAGTTTAAAAATTATACTACAGTTAGGTTATGTTCACCAAAGTTAACACTTCAGGATATAAGGACATGATCACCATTTTTAACACGAAATATAGAGGTTGGTGAATTTAGGTTTGTTTAAACAAACTCCATAAAAATTAGAGATGGGGACAACATTGCAGTTCAAGAAGGCTGATTTAAAAGCAAATGAAGATCCTTTCATGAAACAGGTAGTAAATCCATGAAAGTAATTAGAGTGATAAATTACTAACTCCAAAACATAAATAGGTTCGAGAAGAGTTTTAGTAAACTGTGGAAGATTGATCCATTATTTCTTATGGAAGATAAGAAATCCTTGAGATAGCCCATGTTAAAGCAAAAATGGGCAATAGTGGAAGTGCAAATTGAAGCTTTTTAGTTCAATAAAAATTCTTGAAAGCTCAACCACAGGTGGCTAAGATACAGTTTGAATTTTAAATCAATGTTTTTGTTAAAAAGATCATTTATTTATTTATTTGATAGAAAAAAGCAGACCATGAGAGAGAACACAAACAGGAGGAGTGGGAAAGGGAGAAGCAGTCTTCCTGCCCAGCAGGGAACTCCATGTGGGGTTCAATCCCAGGACCCTGGGATCGTGACTTGAGCCAAAGACATATGCTTAATGACTGAGCCACCCACGTGCCCCAAAATCAGTGGATTTAAATAATTTTGATGGTACTGAATATTATTACCTTTCTTTTACTACAAGAGTATAGGTTGATATGCAAATCAAACTGTCTCATTGGTTTTTAGAACTTGTTTAATTATTTCAGTGTGGAAACTGAAGATAATGCTTACAAATTTTAGAGTTATAAATATAATCTGAAATGAAGCAGCTCGATTTTACTTCTTGTATAATGATGTGTCATCAAAATTAGACATATGAATGGATCATTAAGTTATTAAAGTTGTCTCTTTTAATTTGTTCTGGTACTTGTATTCTGGTTGATTTCTGATGATTAGTAAATGTACTCATAAAGTGTCTAGGGTCACCTGCATAAAACTTGAAGTTAGGTGCTATTGAAGTTAGCAGTTTTTTTTTTTTTGTTGTTGTTGTTGTTCTTTTTAAAGTTATGGATTCAATCTGCCTTCTACTTGAATTTTGGACAAAAAGTAAGATAAATTTTTAAAAATTCTGAAGCAGTTCAGTAACCCATTTTGGGATTATGAGCATATAAAATAGATACATGCTATAATTTCTGCAATACTTCCCCCTGCTCTCAGCATTTCTCTGCATCTATAATTCAAAGTAACAATGGAATTGCTTGCATCCATCCCAAATCAACAAGTCACACTCTATTTGTAAAACTCCTGAGTGAAACAGACTTGACTTTAGTTCTCTTGGCTTCCAAACCACTTCAAAATTTTGCTTAAAATTTCTTTCACATGTTTTTAATACTGTTGTTGACTTTTAAGGTTAGGATTATTAAAATTACCTTAAGTGAATAGAAAGAATTTATAATATGGACAAAATGAATTCCTTATTATCTCTTATCTTACACTTTCACCAAACATTTTTTCTGAAGGTAAGTTAAGGATATTTGAGTCTTGACTGTTGGTCACATTTTTATTTATTTTCTGTGCCCTAGGTGTTAGAGCAAACTGAGAACATGATAAGGTATTAAGACATTTTTAAAAAATAAAACCTAGCTTTCCTCTATTTCCTCTGATAACTCTGAAGATCACAGTTATAAGTACCAGTAGAGGTCATCTTTCTCTGCAACTATATTATAATATTAAATGCAGGAATCTTTTCTGCCTATTGGATCTTCAATTCTACCAGTAGCTGGTAAATAGTAGATTGAAGGACTTCCAGAGTAGCTCATAACTTTGACAAATAAATTATCACTTAATAGGGCCTTTAGGACACCCTAGTTTCTTAGCATGGCATTCTGCCACAAAAACACCCAAAACCTTTTTGCTGTTACAATCACATTATAACAAAAATCCATTCTGTTTCTAACCCCTCCTGTTAATCAATGCTGAGGCAAAACCTAGCGTTTTGTTCACTTAGAAGCAGAGACATTTTCCACTGTATATTTTTTCCTGTTTTGTCGAAGATTAATTCACCATAGAGTTGAGAGTCCATATCTGGGCTCTCTACTCTGTTCCACTGGTCAATGGGTCTGTTTTTATGCCAGTACCATGCTGTCTTGGTGATCACAGCTTTGTAATAAAGCTTGAAATCAGGTAACGTGATGCCCCCAGCTTTATTTTTGTTTTTCAACATTTCCTTAGTGATTTGGGGTCTCTTCTGATTCCATACAAATTTTAGGATTATTTGCTCCAGCTCTTTGAAGAATACCAGTGGAATTTTGATCGGAATGGCATTAAAAGTATATATTTCTCTAGGCAGTATAGACATTTTAACAATGTTTATTCTTCCGATCCAAGAGCATGGAATGGTCTTCCATCTTTTTGTGTCTTCTTCAATTTCTTTCATGAGTGTTCTGTAGTTCCGCGAGTACAGCTCCTTTACCTCTTTGGTTAGGTTTATTCCCAGGTATCTTATGGTTCTTGGTGCTATAGTAAATGGAATTGATTCTCTAATTTGCCTTTCTGTATTTTCATTGTTAGTGTATAAGAAAGCCACTGATTTCTGCACATTGACTTTGTATCCTGCCACATTGCTGAATTGCTGTATGAGTTCTAGTAGTTTAGGGGTGGAGTCTTTTGGGTTTTCCATATAAAGAATCATGTCATCTGCGAATAGAGAGAGTTTGACTTCTTCATTACCAATTTGGATACCTTTTAGTTCTCTTTGTTGTCTGATTGCTGTTGCTAGGACTTCTAATACTATGTTGAACAAGAGTGGTGAAAGTGGGCATCCTTGTCTTGTTCCTGATCTCAACGGGAAGGCTTCAAGCTTTTTCCCATTGAAGATGATACTTGCTGTGGGTCTTTCATAGATAGATTTGATGAGGTTCAGGAATGTTCCTTCTATCCCTATACTTTGAAGCGTTTTAATCAGGAACGGATGCTGGATTTTGTCAAATGCTTTTTCTGCATCAATTGAGAGGACCATGTGGTTCTTCTCTCTTCTCATATTAATTTTTTGTACCACATTGATTGATTTGCAAATGTGGAACCATCCTTGAACCATTCATCAGGTGGATGAATCCCACCTGATCATGGTGGATAATCTTTTTAATGTGCTGTTGGATCCTGTTGGCTAGGATGTTGTTGAGAATCTTAGCATCCATATTCATCAGTGATATTGGTCTGAAATTCTCCTTTTTGGTAGGGTCTTTGCCTGGTTTGAGGATCAGGGTAATGCTGGCTTCCTAGAAAGAGTTTGGAAGTTTTCCTTCTGCTTCAATTTTTTGAAACAGCTTAAGAAGAATAGGTGCTATTTCTTCTTTGAAAGTTTGGTATAATTCCCCAGGGAATCCATCAGGTCCTGGGCTCTTGTTTTATGGGAGGTTTGTGATCACTGCTTCAATCTCGTTATTAGATATCAGTCTATTCAGGTTGTCAATTTCTTCCTGGTTCAATTTTGATAGTTTATAGTTTTCGAGGAATGCATCCATTATCATCTAGGTTGCTAAGCTTATTGGCATATAACTGTTGATGATAACTTCTTATGATTGTTTCTACTTCCTTGGTGTTAGTTGTGATCTCCCCCTTTTCATTCATAATTTTATGAGTTTGGGCTTTCTTTCTTTTCTTTTGGATTAGTGTGGCCAATGGTTTATCAATCTCATTGATTCTTTCAAAAAACCAGCTTCTAGTTTCATTGATACATTCTACTGTATCTCTGGTTTCTCCCTCATTGATCTCAGCTCTAATCTTGATGATTTCCCTTCTTATATGTGGAGTTGGTTTGATTTGTTGTTGATTCTCTAGTTCTTTAAGGTGTAGAGACAGCTGGTGTATTCTGGATTTTTTAATTTTCTTGAGGGAGGCTTGGATGGCTATGTATTTCCCCCTTTGGACTGCCTTTGCTGTATCCCATAGGTTTTGGACCAAAGTGTCTTCATTCTCATTGGTTTCCATGCATTGTTTCAGTTCCTCTTTGATATCCCGGTTGATTGAAGCATTCTTAAGCAAAGTGGTCTTTAGCTTACAGGTGTTTGAGTTCCTTTTGAATAAATGGTGCTGGGAAAACTGGACAGCTATAAGTAGAAGAATGAGACTCGACCATTCTCTTACACCGTACACAAAGATAAACTCAAAATGGATAAAAGACCTCAACGTGAGACAGGAATCCATCAGAATCCTAGAGGAGAACATAGGCAGTAATCTCTTTGATATCAGCCAAAGCAACTTCTTTCAAGATATGTCTCCAAAGGCAAAGGAAACAAAAGCGAAAATAAAATATTGGGACTTCATCAAAATCAAAAGTTTCTGCACAGCAAAGGAAACAGTCAAAAATCAAAGAGGCAACCCACGGAATGGGAGAAGATATTTGCAAATGGCAGTACAGACGAAAGGCTGATATCCAGGATCTATAATGAACTCCTCAAACTCAACACACACGAAACAGGCAAACACATCAAAAAATGGGCAGAAATATGAACAGACACTTCTCCAATCAAGACATACAAATGGCTATCAGACACATGAAACAATGTTCATCATCACTAGCCCTCAGGGAGATTCAAATTAAAAGCACATTGAGATATCACCTTACACCAGTTAGAATGGCCAAAATTAACAAGACAGGAAACAACATGTGTTGGAGAGGATGCGGAGAAAGGGGAACCCTCTTACACTCTTGGTGGGAATGCAAGTTGGTGCAGCCTCTTTGGAGAACAGTGTGGAGATTCCTCAAGAAATTAGAAATAGAACTTCCCTATGACCCTGCAATTGCACTCCTGGGTATTTACCCCAAAGATACAGATTTCATGAAAAGAAGGGCCATCTGTACCCCAATGTTTATAACAGCAATGGCCACGGTCGCCATACTATGGAAAGAACCAAGATGCCTTTCAATGGATGAATGGATAAGGAAGATGTGGTCCATATACACTATGGAGTATTATGCCTCCATCAGAAAGGATGAATACCCAACTTTTGTAGCAACATGGATGGGACTGGAAGAGATTATGCTGAGTGATGTAAGTCAAGCAGAGAGAGTCAATTATCATATGGTTCCACTTATTTGTGGAGCATAACAAATATCATGGAGGACAAGGGGTGTTAGAGAGGAGAAGGGAGTTGGGGTAAATTGGAAGGCAAGGTGAATCATGAGAGACTATGGACTCTGTAAAACAATCTGAGGAGTTTGAAGTGGTGGGGGTGTGGGAGGTCGGGGTACTTGGTGGTGGGTATTATAGAGGGCACAGATTGCATGGAGCACTCGGTGTGGTGACAAAATAATCAACACTGTTTTTCTGAAAATAAATTAATTAATTAAAAAAGAAAAAAAAAAGAAGCAGAGACATTTGATCTGGAAATGTTGTGCTGGAAATATTCAGGTATGTACCAAACTTCCCATTATGATTTGGTATTCTATTTGATCTAGTGGACAGCTTCCCATATTTCCTTTTACCCTATGAATAAAGCAGGTGAAAATGTAAGGGATAGTTGATTGGTACTATACATGCATATATATATATATATATGTATATATATACATATATATATATATGATACAAAGATGAGACCCATCTCATATATATTATTTTGTGTGTGTGTGTATACACACACACTACAGTTGCATGTTCGTGTGATTTATGAAGAACCTAAATAGATCTTAAATTTCAGAAATCAGATCCTTTTTAAAAAAATATTTTCAAATTTTATTAGCTATGTCTCCTGAGGCAAGTGAAAAAAAAAAACTATTGGGAGTTCATCAAAATAAAAGGGAAACCATCAATAAAACTAAAAGGTAACCCATAGAATGGGGGAAGATATTTGCAAATGGTATACCTGATAAAAGGTTAGTGCCCAAAACCTATTAATAACTTATAAAGACCAACACCCCCTGAAAAAAAAACCCTAATAACCCAGCTAAAAAATGATTATAAGTCATGAAGAGACATTTTTCCAAAGAAGATAAACAAATTGCCAACAAACATAAAAAGATCACATTGCTCATCATCAGGGAAATACAAATCAAAACTAGAGTCAGTTATCACCTCACACCTGTCAGAATGGCTAAAATAAACAACATAGAAACCAATAGGTGTCAGCAAAGATGGGGAAAAAGGGTAACCCTCTTAAACTGTTGATGGGAAAGCAAACTAGTGAAAACAGTCTGGAAAACCGTATGGAGGTCTTTCAAAAGGTTAAAAGTAGAACTACCCTATGATCTAGCAATTGCATTGCTAGATATTTACCCAAATGATACAAAAATACTCATGTGAAGGGATACATGCACTCTGATAAATATAGCAGCATTTTCCACAATAGCCAAATTATGGAAAGAGTCCAAATACCCAGCAAGTGATGAATAGCTAAAGACGATGTGGCATATATGTACAGTGGAATATTATTAAGCAATAAGAAAAGAATGAAATCTTGCCTTTTCCTATGATGTGGATGGAGCTAGAGAGTATTACACTAAGCTAAATCAGTCAGTCAGAAGATGGCAAAGTAGTAAGGAGAACATAAACTTTCCTAATCCTTTCAATACAGCTAGATCAGCATTCAACTATTTTTAAAAATATTTTACTTATTTATTTGAGAGAAAAAGAGAGAGTAAAAGCTTGGGGGGTGGGGGCAGAGGGAGGAGTGGCAGACTTCCTGTTGAGTAGGGAGCCTGATACAGGGCTTATCCCAGGACCCTGAGATCATGACCTGAGCTGAAGGCAGATGCTTAACTGACTGAGCCACCTAGGTGCCCCAGTGTTCAACTCTTTTGAACAATTAGGAAGATACTCTGAAATATTAAGAAAACAATCTGTACAGTTGGAGAGAATGTGGCAGATCCAAGGTTTAGAGCTATGAATTGGGGGAGAAGAAACTCTTTTCACAGAGCAGAGTCAGAGAGAGGGAGAAAGTGGGAGAGAGCAGGTAGGGACAAAACAATAAACCACAGTAAGAAGATTCCCTGGATCACATTGGGAGGGACCTTTCCCCCTTCTCAGAGTGCATTTGGAGAGTGTATTTTTCCTCTCCAAGGGAAAAAAAGAAGTGCAGCTGGAAGCCACTGGGAAGTGTTCAACAGCAGGGTCAAAGGTGCATGCAGAGGGCAGAAAACCTTTTAACAATTTTTCACTGTGAGCCACAGTAGGCTTAAACCTGTGTGCACAAAGAACAGTTGCTTTTTTGCTGCAGGACTGAGGATAAATCAGAGATAGGTGCAGACTGCTGATAACCTGGCCACCTCTTTTCACTGTCTGCCACAATAGATTCAAGCCTCTGCAACTGCTTTTCTGGGACAGAGCAGAGTAGGAGATAGATTTGTGCACACTTGGCCAGTAACCTGGTTCCACCATTTTGCTGAGCACTTCAATAAACTCTAACCTCTGTACATGCACTGTGCAACTGCTTTTCTGTGGGACAGGATGGTGTTTGGCATGCACTGATTCTTTCCTCCAGGGGACAAGAGTGGACATGCACCTTACCAGGTCCTTTAAAACTTGGAGTTTTGAAACCCACCCACCAGCCAGAGATAAAATACAGGAGACCTGTAGCTCTAGATGTGCCAGAAAAAACAGGCACAGACAGGTTAAGGGCAGGGAATTGAAGAAAGCCCTGGGACAAATGAGATTGTCCACTTTTCTAAGAGGACCTCCTGAACAGAAATGACCAGGAGTTTCCCTCTTCCAGAACAAGAGGGCTGGGTGATGCCATATTCTTACTCCTCCACTGCTACTCCCTCCTCCCACCCACTAGCACATTCTGAATTAATAAAGAAATACAGTGCCTCCAGTAAACACTGGGGTCCCCTACTCTAAATCCCTCCCTGACCCCTAGAAGGGTATGTTTACAAGGACAAGTCAGTTGTGAGCCAGCCCAGCTGGCCTCTCTCCCAGAAGGCCAATACAGGCTCCTGCATCTATGAAGTCAACTGATTAAAGAAAACAACTTCCTGTGGAAATAGGACCAGGTTTTTTTTTCCTCCTCTTTTCCTAATTATTATTATTATTATTTTTTTAATTTAATATTTCTATTTATTTTATTTTATTACTTATCTTTTATTATATGTATATATATATTTTTTTCTTTTTTTCCTTTCTCTTTCTCATGTTTTTGTATCAAACATAATTTTTGTTCATTTGTTGGTTTGTTTCTTTCCTTCTCTTATTTTTTGGATTAGGTTTAGTTTTTTTCTCTCTCTTCTTCTTTCCCTACTTTTCTTTCTTTCTTTCTTTCTTTCTTTCTTTCTTTCTTTTTTTCTTTCTTTCTTTCTTATTTTTTTAGAATCCAGCTTATAGCTTATTGCTTGTTTGCATTTTTTCCTTTTCTCCTATATTGGATCAGTTTTTCTGTTTTTTATTTTCCTTTTTTGTCTTTTACAAACTAATCTTGACAAACAAATCAAACATGTTTACCTAAAGGTCCAAACACTTCCCACAACAACCAAAGAAAAACTCTGTAGAGGAATAACCATAAGAAAGATCAGCCAAAATACAACTGGAGAGTGTACACAGCATTCACCAGAAATACTTCCTGAAGTTCTTGTGCCTTTCTTTTCTTTTTCTTTCCTCCAATCTTTTCTAGAACAAATGATGAAATAAAGAAATTTATCCCCAAAAGAAAGAACAGGAGGTGTACTCAGTGCCCAGGATTTAATTAATACAGATATAAGTAAGATTTATGAACTAAAATTTAAAACAATAATTATAAAGATATCAGCTAGGTTTGAAACAAAATAGATGATACTAAAGAAACCCTTACTGTACAATAAGAGAATGAGTATCTAGTCAGGCCAGTATTGAAAGTGCTATTACCAAGATGCAGTCCCAAATGGAGGCTTTAACAATGAGGATGAATGAGACAGAAGAGAGTTAGTGACAGACAAAATAAAATAATGGAACACAAGGAAAGTTGAAAAGAAGGTAGAAAAAAAATTACTGGATTACAAAGGAACTCTTCAACAACTCTGCAATTCTATAAAGCAAAACAATATCTGGATAATAGGTGTCCCAGAAGATGAAGAATGGGAGAGAGGGACAGAAGTTTGTTTGAATAAATTATAGCTGGGAATTTCTTTACCTTGAGAAGGAAAAAGCCATTCAAGTCAAGGAGGCACAGAGAACCCCCCCCCTCAAAATAAACAAAAGTAGGTCAACACCTTGAAATATAATAGTGAAATTTTCAAACTTCAAAAATAAAGAGAAAATCCAGAAAGCAGCTCAGGACAACAGGTTCTGAAATTACAAGTGTAGAAACAGAAGGCTGGCAGCATATCTGTCCACAGAAATTTGGCAGACCAGAAAGGACTGGCATGATATCTTCAATGTGCTAAATGGGAAAAATATACAGTCAGGAATACTTTACCCAGCAAGGTTGTCATTCAGAATAAAAAGAGTGATAAAGATTTTCCAGGACAAATAAAAATGAAAGGAATTTTTGAACCTTAAACATGCTCTATAAAAAATATTAAAGGGAATCCTTTGAGTGGAGAGAGAGCCCAAAAGCAACAAATATCAGGAAGCAACTGAGACAATCTACAGGAACAGTGACTTTACAGGTAATATAATGGCATGGAATTCATGTATTTCAATAATTACTCTGAATGTAAATGAACAAAATGTTCCAATCAGGACGTATAGGGGATCAGAATGCATTAAGGAAAAAAAAAAAAAAGGCCCATTGATATGCTCCTTAAATGAGACATATTTTAGACCCCAAATCACCTCTAGATGGAAAGTGAGGGAGTGGAGAACATATAATTTGCTAATAGACATCAAAAGAAAGATAAAGTAGCCATATTTATATCAAACTAAATTTAAAACAAAGAGTGATATAAAAGATGAAGAAAAAAACTATATCATAATAAAAGGGTGTATAAAACAAAAATATTGACAATTGTAAATATTTATGCTCCTGATTTGTGAAAAGACAAGTGTATAATCCAATTAATAACAAAAATTAAAGAAACTTGATAGTAACACAATAATAGTAGGAGTCTTTAACAACTCACTCACCATAATGGACATATCATCTAAGTAGATGATCAACAAGGAAACAAGAACTTGGAACGACACATTGGACCACATGTATTTAACAGATATATTCAGAGAATTTCATCCTGAAGTAGCAAAATACACATTATTCTCGAGTGCACAGGAAACATTTTCCAAGATAGATCACATCACTGGGTCACAAATCAGGTAACAACTGTTGCCAAAACATTGAGATTATTTCATTCATATTTTCAGACCACAATGCTTAATAAGTTGAAGTTAGCTACAAGAAAAAAAAAGGGAAGACCACAATTTCATGGATGTTAAAGAACATTCTACTAAAATGAATGGTTCAAGCAGGAAATTAAAGAAAAATTTTAAAAATACATAAAAAAATGAAAATGAAAAGAGTAGAACAAATCAATGAAACTAGGAGCTGGATTTTTGAAACAATTACTAAGATTGATAACCCCCTAGCCAGACTTATCAAAAAGAAAGAAAAACCCAAATAAATAAATCAAGAAAGAAAGAGAAGAGATCACAACCAAGACAGAAGAAATACAAACAGCTATAATATTATGAGCAATTATATGCCAAAAAATTAGGCAACTGAAAAACATGGATGCATTCCTAGAAACATATAATCTGGTAAAACTGAAACAGAAGCCAATAGAAAACCTGAGCAGACCCATAACCAGCAAAGAAATTGAAGCAGTAATCAAAAATCTCTCAAAAACAAGAGTCCAGGGCCGGACGGCTTCCCATGGAAATTCTACCAACCATTTAAGGAAGAATTAATTAATAGTCTTCTGAAGCTGTTTCAAAAAATAGAATTGGGGGGGTGGATCTGGATGACTCAGTCGGTTAAGTGTCTACCTTCAGCTCAAGTCATGGTCCCAGGGTCTGAGACTGAGCCCTGCATTGGGCTCACTGCTCAATGGGGAACCTGCTTTTCCCTCCAATTTTTCTTGCCAGTTCCCCTGCTTGTGCTCTCTCTGTCTCTGTCTCTGTCTCCATCTGTCTGTCTGTCTCTGTCATATAAGTAAATAAAATCTTTAAAAAATAAATGGAAGGAAAACTTTCAAGATTATTCTGTGAGGCCAGAATTAGCTTAATTACAAAACCAAAGACCCCACCAAAAAGGAGAATTAGAAACCAATATCCCTGACCAACATGGATGCAAAAATTCTCACCAAGATACTAGCTAATAGGATCCAACAGTACATTAAAAGTATTATTCACCACTACCAGGTGGGATTTATTCATGGACTGCAAGTGTGGATTAACATCCACAAATCAATCAATGTGATACACCATGTAAATAAAAGAAAGGATAAGAACCACATAATCCTCTCAACAGATGCAGAAAAAGCATTTGACTAAGTATAGCATGCTTTCTTGATAAAAAACAATTTGCTTTGTAGGATAGAGGGAACATACCTCAATATCATAAAAACCATACATGAGAAACCCACAGGGAATATCATCCTCAATGGGAAAAATGGAGAGCTTTTCCCTCAAGGACAGGAATAAAACAGTGATGTCCATTCTCACCACTGTTGTTCAATATTGCACTGGAAGTCTTAGCCTCAGCAATCAGACAACAAAAAGAAAAAAAAAAGTCATCTAAATTGGCAAAGGAGTCAAACTCCCACTCTTTGCAGATGACATGATACCATATGTGGAAAACCCAAAAAATCTTCAGCAAAATAATTGCTAGGACTGATATGGGAATTCAACAAAGTGACAGGATATAAAATTAGTGTGCAAAAGGCAGCAGAAAGAACTCAAGGAATCAGTCCCATTTACAATTGCACCAAAAACTGTGTGATTCCTAGGAATAAACCTAACCAAAGAGGTAAAAGATCTGTACTCTGAAAACTATAGAACACTAACAAGAGAAATTGAAGAAAGCACAAGGAAATGGGAAAACATTCCACGCTCATGAATTGGAAGAACAAATACTGTTAAAATGTCTATGTTACCCAAGGCAATCTACACATTCAATGCAATCCCTATCAAAATACCGAGGACATTTTTCACAGAGCTGGAACAAACCATACTAACATTTGTATGGAATCAGAGAAGACCCCAAATATCCGGGGGACTGTTGAAAAAGAAAACTAAATCTTGAGTCATCACAAGTCTGGACTTCAAGCTCTATTACAAAGCGACAATCATCAAGACAGTATGGTACTGGTGCAAAAAGAGACACACAGATCAGTGGAACAAGAGAGAGAGCCCAGAAAAGGACCCTCAACTCTATGGTCAACTAATCATTGACAAATCAGGAAAGAATATCCAATGGAAAAAAGACAGTCTCTTCAACAAACAGTGTTGGGAAAATTGAACAGCCTTATGGAGGAGAACATAACTGGACCATTTCCTTACATCACACAAAAATTAGACTCAAAATGGATGAAATACTTAAATTTGAGATGGGAATCCATCAAAATCCTAGAGGAGAACACAGGCAGCAACTTCTTTGACCTTGGCCACAGCAACTTCTTGCTAGACATATCTCCAAAGACAAGAGAAACAAAAATAAAATTGAACTATTTGGACTTCATTAAGATAACAAGCTTTTGCACAGCAAGGGAACCAGTCAACAGAACTAAAAGGCAACCAACAGAATGCAAAACGATATTTGCAAATGTTTTATCAAATAAAGGGCTAGTATCTGAAAACCTATAAAGAACTTATCAAACTCAGCACCAAGAAAAATAAATAATAATAATAATGATAATAATAATAATGCAATCCAGAAACAGGCAGAAGACATGAAGACATTTCTCCAAGGAACACATACAGAGGCCAACAGACACATTAAAAAACGCTCAACATTACCAGGCATCGATGAAATACAAATCAAAACCACAATGAGATACCACCTCACACCTGTCAGAATGGCTAAAATTAATGAGTCAGGAAATGAGAGATGTTGGCCAGGATGTAAGAGGGACCTTCATATGCTGTTAGTGGGAATGCAAGCTTGTGGAGCCATTCTGGATCCATTCAAAAAGCAATTCTTTTTGATGGGACTTCATCAATATGTTAAAAAATATAGCTACCCTATGACCCAGCAATTGCACTACTAGATATTTACCCCAACAATACAAACATAGTGGCCAAGGCAGCACATGGACCCTAATGTTTAGAGAAGCAATGTCCAGAATAGCTAAAACATGGAAATAGCGCAGATGTCCACTGACAAATAAATGGATAAAGAAGTGGTATGCATACAAATTCACACACACACACATGCACACACAAGCCCACTTATAGATTCAGTAAAACAAAAATTATCAAAGAATAGTAAGAATGACAAACAGCCATCAAAAAGAATGAAATCTTGATGTTTGCAATGACATGGATGGAACTAGTATGTATTACACTAAGTGAAGTAAGTCATTGTGAGAAAGACAAATACCACATGATTCCATTCATATGTGGATTTTAAGAAAACTACAGATGGACATAAGGAAGGGAAGGAAAAATAAAACAAGACAAAAACAGAGAAGGAGGGAAACCATAAGAAACACTTAACTATAAGAAACAAATGAAGAGTTGCTTGAGGGTAGATGGATGGGGGGGATGGGTAATTGGGTGATAGGCATTAATGATAGTACTTGAAGTAATGAGCACTGGGGTTGTATGAAACTGATGAATCACTAAATTCTATCTCTGAAACTAATAATACAGCTAATTAAATTGAATCTAAACTGAATTTCAGTAATTAAAAAACATAAGTAATCAGATAAAGACAAATAACTTATGATTTCACTCACAAGTGAATTTAAGAAACAAAATAAGTGAACATTGGGGGAAAAGGACAGAAATCAGATTCTTGATGACAAAACAGAGCTTGCAAAAAAAATCATCTGTGAATTTATTGTGAACTGGCTTACATATAGGAATTGAAAAAGGACATCACAATGACTATTGCAATGGTATGTGTACACTAGAAGACAGTTACATAAATTGGTAAAGCAATTAGAGATGCTAGAGAAAAAAATCAGAGGTCGATTGACTGCATCCTTCTTGCTGTTGCAGTAAGTCCAACTAACACATTAATGAGGGAAAAGTGATTCTAACGTATGGAATTCAATTTCATACTCTGACAAAAATTTTTGGCAAAATAAGACTAAATGAAGTTTAATGTGCCTGACTGCCCTCTTTTGCCTGGTATTGAAAAGTTTTCCAGGTGTAATTTTTAATGCTGAATCTAGGGACAGTCTTGAACAATGTGGAATGGTTGGTCACCTTAGGTCTGAAGATAGAAGATATCTTTCTGTTTCTGAACAGGGACACATCTTTAAGGGACAGATCTGCAGATTCATGCATATGTTTAGGATCAGGTTATACTCAGGGAAATGAATCATCTGTATTTGAGATCTTGAATGAGCACTTCTTGCTCAGCTTCTGACTTGTCTGGGGGACAAATGAAAAGGAGCAAGAGAAGACCATGATTTGGAGTCAAACAATTTAGCACACGTGGAAAATTCTTACATCAAGTAGAAGTGGCAGCAGAGTTGGATGGAATCTTTGACATCTGTACAAATTTGATTTGATATGAGGTTATCACAGGGCTGAATTTACAGTACTAGTTCGGTTAAAAGTAATAGGAATTATTTAGCTCAAAATAGATTTTTTAACATCTTCAGAGATATTGATGCCAATTAATAAGCCCAGTGGCAGGGCGCCTGGGTGGCTCAGTGGGTTAAGCCTCTGCCTTCAGCTCGGGTCATGATCTCAGGGTCCTGGGATCGAGCCCCGCATTGGGATCTCTGCTCAGCGGAGAACTTGATTCCCCCTCTTCTCTCTGCCTGCCTCTATGCCTACTTGTGATCTCTCTGTCAAATAAATAAATTCTTTAAAAAAATAAGCCCAGTGGCTATCTTAAGGCTGGATACTAAAAATAAATGATTTTTTCCTGTGTTCTGGGTTTTTAGTGCTTGAATGACTAGAAATCATGTTACACAAAGATATCAGCAAAGTCTTACTATATCTACCATCAGACAAAAAGCTAATGAAGACAAATTCCACTGCTTAATAGACAACTCTGGATTCCTATCACCTGGAATAGTACTTGGCATATAGTAAGCCCTACCTAAATGTATGTGGACTGAATGAGTGATTAACAGCTATGATACCAAATTACATGAATCAAATCTATCAGCAAATGTTTGTTGAATTCCTGCTAAGTACAAGGTACAAAATCCAAAAGTCCATTTGTTTTGCTTGTCATTCTTATTATTCTTTGATAATTTTTGTTTGCATGACAAAATTCTGACTTATTAACAAGTATAGGTATAATCCTTTGATTTCTTGCACAACTTGTAACAATGGTGTTACAAATCTCAGAAGAGTCTTTTTCTAAAATTCTGGGACTGGAAGCTCTGAATCCCTAATTATTACCTTCACTGATGATACTTTCTAAATATGATGTCCCAGTCAGTTGTGGTCCAGTTTGATAGTTGTGTGGTTCATACCACACTTTCCCATTTCACTAATTGTATTAACAGGCTAAAATTGAAATCCTCAAGAAAGTTGTTACTTCAGTCTACTAGATTTGCTGCACAAAGAATTAAGTTTACTCTAATAGGATTTGGTTTTCACCAAGTCATTATAGATACTAGTTCATTTATTTTTTCATTCAATTTCCCTACACATAAGGAAAATTTTCAAAATATTTTCTATCTATCTCTAACTCTATCTATGAAGAAGTTAGCTTGGGTGGCTTTTATTTTCAGTATCATCTCTTTCCTCTTTGGGAAAATATATAAATATACCCTGGTATGTATCCACAATAACTTTGCCCCAATTAAAAAAAAAAAAGATTTTATTTATTTATTTGACAGAGAGAGAGAGATCACAAGTAGGCAGAGAGGTAGGCAGAGGGAGGGGGGGAAGCAGGCTCCCCACTGAGCAGAAAGCCTGCTACAAGGCTCAATCCCAAGACCCTGGGATCATGACCTGAGTCGAAGGCAGAGTCTTGACCCACTGAGCCACCCAGGTGCCCCAACTTAGACCCATTTTTTATAGCATCTTGGGATAAGAGTCTCTTGGATCTGCATATCTGAATACTATGTTTATGTCTGAAAACTATAATACAGTAAGCATAACCATTTTGTTTCTTCTGGTAGTTAATAGAATTCTACAACATGATTGTAGAAAAGAGAAACAATTTTTTTTGCATTTGGTCAAGCCATTCTTCTATAGAGTAGCTTTGTGGGAAATGGACTTCAATGACAATGACCCATATTCTGTAAACAGCACATTAAGTAATAGATCTAGGCAGACCCCTGAAGCACTGACAAAGTATGATCCACTTCCTGGTATTTTTGGAATGGCAGTTTGTGCTTCTTCTCATAGGAAAGAATACTTATGGTGACTTGTCCCTCAGCTTTTCTTATCACCAAACCCAAAAACACCTAGAAGAAACACTTTTCATTTTCCTAATGCCTTATTAGATGATAATTCTCACTAAAAACATTTTTAAAATGTCTACTGTCTACTGTTTTGTCTGTCTACTGTCTACTTTGAATACATGATAAGCACTCCTGATTTATGATTTTAAAATGTCTACTGTCTACTGTTTTGTCTACTATCTACTGTTTACTTTGAATTACACGATAAACACTCCTGATTTATGATTCTACATTCCTTAGGCATGCACCACCCATGCTTTTGCTTCAGACTATGACATTTTAATGCTAGTCTATCAAATCCTTAATGATGGGGATACAAAAACATGCCTTAACATCATATTTTTATTGTCCACATTGCCTAGTAAAATGTGGAAGACTATTTGTTAGTCCAATTTGCTTATTACTCATTAACTTACTTCCAGAATGGGCAGAAGCCAAAACAGTAACTTGTATGGTTATCTTCATACATTGTATTAGATTAGAATCATCATGCATTCTATCCTTTCTTGAGTCTACTTTAGAGAGCCAGGAAATAAAAGGAGACAGGCTAAATAGGAAGTCAGTATAGAGAATCTAAGAACTCAGACTTTGTAATCCCTTCTCTTCCATCCACTTGCTGAATGAACCTCAAGTGAGGAAACTATAATACCTGGAGTTATATAAGACTTCACAAAACAAACATTGTCGGGGTCACGCCCCAGCCGCACCCCTAAGATGGCGCCAGCTACATAGCCCAAGCAGCACGGACAGCCTGAAAAACATCCTCCCTGGCCACATGTGACCTCCTGCTCCTCACATGAACACCGCATGCCACCACTGCCTACGAGCCCCAGATACCTCCTGTTCACGTGAACACCTCTGTGATTGGCTGTATACCTCCTGTTCACGTGAACACCTCTGTGATTGGCTGTTATGCCCTATATAAGGCAAGGGAACTTCCCCGCAGGGGAAGGAGAGAGAAGGGGAGAAGAAAGATCGACCAGGGAATAAACAAGAGCTTGTGCATCGACCTGTGTGTGTGTGTTGTTGTTGCGTCATCTCTGCAGGCAGGGAGAGCACGACAAAACATTAACTGACACATGTTTTGTCTACTGTCTACTAGTCCAACAGGACGAATTGTAGAGGAGTGAGGATACAGACAGAACTAAGGTAATTTCTAGGCTATGCATGCAAGTTGTACTTTAGTTAGTTATATGTGCTTCGACTCAGACGTATACTTTCCCTCTGATTGAACTGCACTAGGGAGAAAACAATGGAAAATACTAAGAATTAATTACTAAGTTATGTTTATAAATTTATATATTTCATACATATTCATGTATTTATTTAATATTTATTGCTTTAATTATTAAACTGTTTTTGAACATTGTTTATGAAAGAATATTCTTTGGTAGCCAAAATACACTCTCAGGTATAACCAGCTGTTTGAGAATCAGAGCATCATAGAAATACCATAGAACCTCCATCTCCTCAATTCTTTGTGGTGTTTTTGAAGCCAAAGCACTTAAAATAGGTAGGTGGGTGGAATACTTTGCCCTAATTAAAAATATTATCAACATGTAATTCATGCCCTGAGAAGTTTAGTAATGACTCTATATCAGAATAAAGTTCTTCAGTTTGGTTCTGGAACTAAAAATAATCAAAGTCTCTTTGCTATTTGGAAAGGTATAGAGAAACTATCAAAAATTTTTACATATTTAGGCCAATTTCATATGAAGAATGATAGGAAGGGCTGGATGAACTAAAAGGATTTGGGGTTCTAAACATTTAGGAAACTGTTATTGGACTGTCAGGAAGTATGAGGAGGATATTCAACAGGTTTAGTGCTTGATTGCTATCATAAAGGAGGTAAGAAGAACTTATTGACAAATTAAAATTGACCTACTTTGATGTCATCTCATAATTCCCTACCTAATTATTTGATGTGGTCCATGGTTGGAAAGAAAGCAGCATTATGTCATTCACATTTTGCATAACTGAACTTTGGAAAGGGCTACTTTCCAAAGTTTCTTTTTTTTTTTTTTCCCCACTTCAGATTGTCCATCACTTCATCAGCAAATTATTTCAATTCATTCATTAAGCATTAAAAGAAACAAGAAGAAAAGCCTGAAAGAATATGAAATTTAATACAATTTAACATTTAATGAGAACCTATAATAATTCACCCATGAACACCAATGAGATGCCATAATTATCAAAGATTAAAAATGAAAAAGATGTAATTCCTCCCCATGATAATCTTTTTTTTAAGATTTACTTATATATTAAAGAGAGAGAGAGAGAGACAATGTGTGTGTGTGTACGAGTGGGGAGGGGGAAGAGGGAGAAGGAGAGAAATTAAAGTAGTCTGTGCTCTGCTGAGCACAGAGCCTGACTTGAGATTATGACCTGAGATGATACCACCAGTCAGAAACTTAACTGACAGAGCAATACCCAGGTTACACCCCCTCTGTGAGGATTTTATAATCTCAAATTGGAAAGAGAAAGCAGATTACAAAGTGCACATTTAAAGTATACATATTTAACTAGATAAAGAGAGAGAGAGAGAATTGATTTGTCCACTAACCCATTTAATAGCAAGGCCCTACCATTGGCATGATAATGGAAAATAGGAAACTGTAGTTTCCCCATTCTCAGTTCCCACTTATTTCTCCCAGCTGAACATCTCACTGTGCTGCCTGTAATTCTCAAGTTTAAAGTTTATATTTTTTAGTAGAACTTGGTCTCTACATACAAGGCAAATGTCTTGGAACAACTTCTGAATCTAAGAAATCACCTCTGAAGAAATGCATTTCTAATGTTAATTTGAAACTATGTGAGATTTTTATCTTGTATTTTTAGAACTTCATTTCCCATGTAAGGTATGATTTCACTGTATAATGAAGGAGGAAAGTAATCATAAAATAACACATAAAGTAATTTTTCCAGGGGTGGGGACAATAAAGACTTCAAAGAAGATGTGGCCTATGAAGGAAACATCTCAAGAGCTTGATAAAAATAAAGCATATTATAGGTTTTGGAGAGAAAACTTCCTTTGCCTTCTTGGGGTCCCTAGCTGGACCTAAAAGTTAAACTGGCAAAAACATATTAACAGGAAAAAAGCATATAAATTATTAAGTTTTATTTGACACAAAGTCTTTATAAGGAAATGAAGATCCAAAGAAACAGTTAACTCTGAGCAGTTTTATATTAGACTTGACAAAGAATAAAGTCATGGAAAAAACATGATAGGACAAGAGGGTATGGGCTAAGAGTAGTAAACTGGGGGAAACTTAGCAAGGCCTGTTTGTTCAGTATCTTCTTGGAATTCTTCTCTCTTCAGAGATAAGAATGCTTCTTTCCTCCAGATACAGGGAGGGCACTTCCGTCATCAGAGTCCTATCACCCACTTCAGAGAATGTAGGAATTCTTATACCTGCCATTTTTCAAATTCCTTCAGCTTAAAATGTTCATTTGCCGAGGTGCCATATTTCGAGGTAACATGTTATGAAGCCCATCATAGGCAAAGTAAGTAGTCTCCTATTATACAAAAGTGTATAGCATCAAATGCAACACAAGTTTAAAGAATGCAAGTGGACCAAGGTAGATAGTGAATTTGAGGGGAATTATGAAAGGTAATACTGAAAAGCTAGGTAAAGTTAGACTATGATGGTCCTTCAATGCCATACTTATGAAGTATAGCCCTCTTCCCTATAGATGGTGGCAGTCATGAAGGGCTTTTAAACAATGGGGTGATACTACCATATTTCCATTTTAGAAAGATAATTCTTAGCTGCTACCTCATGCCTCTGGCCTGGCATAAACTCTTTCCCACAAGAGAGAAAGTCATAAGAAGAGAATATCTTGTGGGAACAGTGAAAATACAACTACCATGGAATTCAAGGGCCAAAAATGATGCAGGTAAGCATAGGAAAACTTAGATATTTTTATCACAATTCCTGGGGTAGGAGATAGTGGTGGCATTGGTATTTGAATACTTCTGTGAAGGGTGAGAGCTTTTCAGGCAAAAGCAGTAGGAATCAGCTGCTAAAACCTTCACCTAGAACAATCAATTAGCAAAGTTGGATGGGGTCCTAATGATCATTTAGTGGAAAGATAAGCAAATTATGCCAGCTGGGTAAATCTAGTCTATAAATTTTTTTTAAATATTTTTTAATTTATTTAACAGAGAGAGAGAGATCACAAGTAAGCAGAAATGTAGGCAGAGAGAGAGGGAGAAGCAGGGTCCCTGCTGAGCAGAGAGCCTAATGTGGGGTTCAATTTCATGACCCTGAGATCATGACCTGAGCCAAAGGCAGAGGCTTAACCCACTGAGCCATCCAGGTGCCCCAAAGATTTTATTTATTTATTTGACAGAGAAAGAGACCACAAGTAAGAAGAAGACAGGCAGAGGGAGAGGGGGAAGCTGACTCCTTGCTGAGCAGAGCCCGATGGGGGGCTTGATTCCAGGACCCTGAGATCATGACCTGAGCCAAAGGCAGAGGTTTACCCACCGAGCCACCCAGGCACCCCCTGGCCTATATTTTTATATGGCCTTACAAATAAGAATGATTTTTACATTTTAAAAGTGTTGTAAAAGGAGAAGTAAAAGAAAAAAATAAAATGTGACTAAGCATGTGGTCCACAATGCCTATCATACTTTCTATTTGGTCCTTTGCAGAAAGTTTGCCACAGTCTAAGTTAACCTCTTTTTTTAATGAGGGTGAGGGTGGAAATTAGGCCTATTTACTTATCATATACATACATATTTATATCTCTGAAGGTTCAATCATTTGACACTAAAATACTTTCATTTCCAACATATTTTAAGTTATTTATTTATTTACTTACTTACTTATTTTTATTTTTTGAGGGAATTAGGGAGTGCCAAATTTGAATGCCTTTGCATGTCAGGCATGTTCCATGGTACATAGCACAGATTTGTTACATTTTGTCATGCATCACACCACCACCCCCACCCTTTTCCTATTCTTTGCTAAAGGTGTCTTAAAATACTCTTGGAAAATCATTCATCTTCACTGTAGTTTCACTGGAGTTGACCCCACCCAAGCCCCAAGGACAGGGATATGCTTTTGGTATAAATCAATCAGGACATCCTATGGCTCTGGTCATAGTGACAGATACATGATCCATTTCAAAGTACTGATTATCAGTCTCAGTACTGTATGTTAACATTTTTAGAAACAAAAATACTCATTTTTTTTTCCTGCTGGATTAGAACATAAAAGAGAAAAGCCCTGGAAATCTGTATATCCATCTTGACACAACCAGAACATAAGGATGAACTCAACATGAGGAAGAAGAGTTGGGAAATTGAAAGACAGTCTAGTGACATTGTTTGGAACTTTTGAATCAAGCTGTAGTGGAAGATTATGTTCCTGGACATTGGATTAGGTGAACCAATAAATTCCTTTTGATTAAGTTGGTTTGAGCTTGGTTTCCTGCTATTTACAACCAAAAGGGTCACACTCAGTGATTAGTAATTAGTGATTCACTTATGAATCATCTATGTCTGCTTTTGTGCTATAGTGGCAGAGTTGAATAGTTATGACAGATTGCATGGCTTACAAAGATTAAAATATTTGTAATTTGTCTCTTTACGGAAAAAGTTTGCTGACTACTGGTCTAACTAAAATGGGTGACTACCAAGAGTTCTTTTTGTTTAGCTTCTCCCTATGGATCTCCTAGGGAAGTGATAAAAGTCTTATTGAAATTTATGGTTCTATCTAAGACTAGGAATTGAAGTATAGACAGCAAGAGAACTGTAGGAGTCACTTCTAACCATTGAGGGAATGATTCAGTGGATGAGGAATTTATTCATCATAGACAGAAGAAATTATTCATAGAAGATAGAATTTTGAATAAGCTGTTAATAAGTTGTTAATTTTAAATAAGTTGAAATGTTTTCTGACCTAAACTCTGGAGAAGTTATTTTACATTTCCAGCTGCAGAGGGAGGGAGTGAAAGGAGGACATTAACATTTATTAATCCCCTACAATATGTTAGATACTCTGCTAGGTTTTATTCTCATATTATGTTTGATTCATCTTCAGATCAATCATATGTGTTAAATCATATTATTTTCCCCACTTTTATGATGAGAAAACTGAGATTTTTTCTTGCTCTACTCAGCTAGTCAGTACCAAAGCTGAGATTTGAACACATATCAACTGGGTGCCCAAATTTATGCTCTTTCTGATATATCACAAGGTGGAAGAATTCAAAAGAGCAAGACAAACAGAAGAAATTTAAAAGCATCCTAAAGGTAAGAAACTGAGTTAGACTGATCTATTTGGGAGCCTCACTAAACAAGAATCATAAACTAATGTAAGATAGTTCATCTCCAATAAAAATATCACTATAAAGAATTATTCTAGCTCAACAGAATTAGTTTGTGATGGTCTTGAACTAACTAGGATGTAGAGTGACCCCAATTAGTAGTAACGAAAGCCATATATTTATGGGAGGAGTCATTAAAATGAGGCAATGATGAATGGCCAGAATATACCAAAGTCAGCTGACATCACTGGAACAGAGGATGATTTGGGATAGAGCAAATAAGTAAGCACTAGCAGTTGTTCAGGATAATTACAGTGTTGATCTCTGAGAAGGTGTATGCCACCCAGAGACTTTGCTAGGTGACAAGGGAATGACTTGAAGGTGGTGTTCTGACAATTTTTACTAAGTTCAGAATCAGAAATTACTGTCATTGTAACTCAACCCACCCTTAAAGACTCCCAAGCTGGGGAAATGCAGATTAAACATACCACCAGGAATACTCCTTTTCTTCTATTTTCAAGACGGATGATGAAAGAGACCAGTATAGGTTTTAACCTCTTAGATACTTTGAAGGTAGCTATTTTGTGGATCCCTCTGAGAAATACCTCATAGAGTTTCTCTGAAAGAATAAGCTGAACATCAACAGCAATTCTCAGCTTGCCATTCTTCTAGTCTCAGACTCACTTGTCAGTCTGTTCCAGTCCTGTTCCTTTAAACTAAATTAAAGGCTCTCTATCACCTCACATGTTTTTCCAAGGCAAATGAAAACAGGGATTTTATTCAGCTGTTCTTCATTTTATTCACTTCTTTCCTCTTCTGATGGCATCATTTTTTTGTTTTTCATCTTTAGCCTCTGCCTCCATTCTTGTCTGGGCATCTGATCTCTAATATGGCTGCTTTATGAGGGGTGCCATTTTAAAGGTGAGGGGATGAACTTTTCTATTTTTCTGATTATGTATTCTTAATAAACTTAACTAGCAACAGGAATAAAGACATTCTTTTCACATGTGTGTGTTCCACCAACTCGCCAGGATGTTTTATCATTGGTAAACATTTCTTGTACTGTCAAAAACAATTATAAATTGTAGAACTTGAAAGACACACATATATTGCTAAAGACCACTTTGCAAGAATGCATCTTTAGAGAATCAGTCTTGACAATGTTCTTAACCAACATGCATTGAAACACTAGTATAGGTATCAGTCAATGGAAGCAAAGTTCTGTTCATGGATTGTTTTGATTCTGCACACCCATTCACTGTGTATGACTAATCATCATTTGGTTATTCAACCCAAGTTTCACCAGCCTGTGCACTCCTTCCCTGATGGAGGGAAGATACCATCTTATATATTGTCAACATCTCATATAATGAACAGATGTGATAAGCTTTTATCCCTAGACTACACAACCTGAGATTTAAATGTGACAATGTTGTTATGTTATACTTTATCTTGAAAAACCACATACCTCTGGCTACACAAGGCAGGCACTCGGGTACCATGAGTATTCTTTCAAGCACATTATCAGGACATACTGCTGGAAAAATGTAAAAAGCCAGAGCTGATAGGGATAGAAAGTCAGGTCTCTAGGCAAACAAAATTGCTTGTTCTTTACTACTGAACAATATTTTAAAAGAACACACTGAAAACAGCCAGAACAGACACAAAGGAGACTTCTTCATATGCGTCATAAAGGATGAGCAAGAGAAAAATCATGATTACGCAATTAACATACTCCTTAAAGTAGAATGGAGTAAAATGCTGCTAAACTTGATGAAACTCACATTGTGTTGCCTTTCTTTCTCAAAGCAATCACAGATTTCTGTTTCAGAAGCACTTGCTTTCCCTTTGCTTTGCCATGCCTTAGTAATATACAGAAGGGTATTGTGTCCATTATGAAGTTCCTATCTCTAATCAACTTGTGGTTTCTAGATTACCAACTCCTCCTAGTTCCCTCTAATTAAGTGGCATCTATGCTGCATAACAATAAGTTCTAAGAGCTGCAGAATGTTTGCAAGTTTGCCTGACCTGAAGGGTGGAGTCAGAGTGCCTTACGCTCTCTCAGTATTTTTGTCTATATGCCAAATAAAACAAAGCTGAAAGCTATGTAATATTAATTTGGAGAAAATGACTTTGTGATATAGTATACTCCGTGCCTGAAACATTTTAAATATATTAGTACCTACCATAAGCTATGCATTTTAAAGTCTAAGTTATTGGGAAAAAATGAGCAAAAACACTTGAATTTAAATGATTTAAAGTGTCCAAGAAAGAATACTATTTAGCTGTCTCTCATTTAATAGTTCAATAGTGATGACATCTTCCTATCCATTAAACATCAGGTTTATTCATGTTAGATGATAATTTCCTAAATATCTTGAACCATCACTACTATTTTTAATGATGTGTACATAAAGAATACTTTTAAAAACAAAGTCAACTAATCTTCTGATAAACAGGACATTATGTTGTGGTAAAAGTAACAATTTTAATGTAAGTGAAGAATCTAATTTTAACTGCATCCATTCACCACAACTCCTCTTAGCCTATAGTTGTTTTTTTTTCCACCAGTATGTATAAGTGATTTGATATTCCAAAAGCATATATTTAAATTTTCTGGGGACCTTATTAAATGTTGTTCTCAGTTAACTGCAGTGATTTGGATAAGCAACAACAAATACAGAAACAAAAGTCAAAAACCAAAAGTATTTTCTCATTTCTTAGAGCTTTGTTTGATAATGATGCTTTCAAAACTTATGAAACTGTCAGAAATAGTTAAGCTTTCCTATACATGAGTTAAATTATGGTTTAAAAAATACAGAATTGCTTTGGCATTCTTTTTTTTTTTTAAAGATTTTATTTATTTATTTGACAGAGAGAGATCACAAGGAGGCAGAGAGGTAGGCAGAGAGAGAGAGAGAGAGAGATGAGGAAGCAGGCTCCCCGCTGAGCAGAGAGCCCAATGCAGGACTCGATCCCAGGACCCCGAGATCATGACCCAAGCCGAAGGCCCACTGAGCCACCCAGGTGCCCCTGCTTTGGCATTCTTGATTTTTCCCATTATGAAGAAATAAATGCATTATTCGAATACAGGAAACAACTGTTTCCTTTCCTGTACAGAAGCTTTTTATCTTGATGAAGTCTCAAAAGTTTACTTTCACTTTTGTTTCTCTTTCCTTTGGAGATGTACCTTGAAAGAAGTTGCTGTGGCCAATGTCAAAGAGGTTACTGCCTATGTTCTCTAGGATTTTGATAGATTCCTGCCTCACATTGAGATCTTTCATCCATTTCCAGTTTGTGTATGGTGTAAGAGAATGGTCAAGTTTCATTCTTCTACACATAGCTGTTCAATTTTCCCAGCACCATTTATCGAAGAGACTGTCTTTTTTCCACTGTTTTTTGTTTGTTTCTTTCTTTCTTTCTTTTCTGCTTTGTCGAAGATTATTTCACCATAGAGTTGTGGGTCCATATCTGGACTCTCTACTCTGTTCCACTAGTCTTTGTGTCTGTTTTTGTGACAGTACTGTGTTGTCTTGGTGGTCACAGCTTTGTAATATAGCTTGAAAATAGGCAACAAAACAATAAGGAAACCCACAGAATTGGAGAAGATATTTGTAAATGACACTATAGACAAAGGGCTAATATCCAAGATCTATAAAGAACTTCTCAAACTCAACACCCAAAAAAGCAAATAAGTCAAAAAATGGACAGAAGACATTTTGGAGAATTGTCTCCAAAAAGGACATACAAATGGATAACAGACACATGAAAAAGTGTTCATCATCATTAACCATCAGGGAAATTCTAATCAAGACCACACTGAGATACCACCTTGCACCATTTAGAATGGCAAAATTTGACAAGGCAAGAAACAGCAAATGTTGGAGAAGTTGTGGAGCAAGGAGAACCCTCTTACATTGTTGGTGGGAATGCAAGCTGATGCATCCACTTTGGGAAACAATGTGGAGCTACCTCAAAAAATTAAAAATAGAGCTATCCTATGACCCAGCAATCAGAAAGGATGAATCCCCAACTTCTGCATCAACATGGATGGGACTGGAGTAGATTATGCTAAGTGAAATAAGTAAAGGCAAGAAAGTCAATTATCATATGGTTTCACTTATTTATGGAACAGAAGGAATAGCATGAAGGGCATTAGGTTATGGAAAGGGAAAATTAAGGGGAGGAATTTGGAGTGGGAGATGAACCATGAAAGTCTATGGACTCTGGGAAACAAACTCAGGGTTTTAGAATGGAAGGGTTTGGGAAGTGGGTGAGCATTGAGATGGGTTTTAAAAAGCGCATGGATTACATGGAGCACTATGTGTTGTACACAAATAATGAATCATGGAACACTACATCAAAATCTAGTGATGTACTGTATGGTGACCAACATAACATAGTTAAAAAGAATAAAAATAATAAAGATAAAATTGAAAACAGCTTACAGTAAAAAAATGAATAAAGGAAATGATATTTGTAAAGTCATGGGGAAACAAATTTCTAAAGACTCAATCATGGGCACCTTTGCTTTCCATGGTTAAACTTTTATTATGTCAAGGTCCTACATGAAAACTGAAATATTCTACTATGTTCAGGAACTTATTTTACATTACACTTGTTAGTTTCAGAACATGTATTTGGAAGTCAGACTTTTCTATGGTTACATCCAGTTACTTTGTATATATGGAAATGGTTCCCTGAGTACATACAAATCTCTAGATATTGCTCAGTATTTTCAGTTTTCATTAGGGTGTTTGGTACATACATCTAGCATAATTCTAAAAATATCATACTTTAGATTTTTATTTAAATAGTAACCACCAAGATTTGAAAAACATAGTAGCTTAACTTAAAATATCACCTTATCAACTTACTTCCAAACAAGTCATTGAATGTTCTAGATACAAATTATTTGACATTTTTGATTGTTATTTCTCAATAGTGATGTAAAAATGATCCTGGATAATCCACTTTACATTTAACATTTGAAAAGGCTAAGGCTCAAAAAAAAATTACAATTGCTGATTCACTGGTCATTCAAATGATTATTTCTGCAATAAAAAACAAACAGAACAAATATAAATGTAGGAATAAAATTATGATTATTTTATTTACTCAACAGTTATCAATTGATTGCTTACTATGGGTGAAGCACAATAGTAATTGTGGATGAAACAAGGAAGTAAAACACATTCTTAGTTCTTAAAACCCTGATAATGATTTCCTCAGTTTCTTAGGGTGTCATAGATATTTCTTATCATATTTGTATAAAATTACCATTTTATGTAATAGTATATGTAAGTTAAATACATTTATAAATAATAATATATTAACATTTTAAGGGACAGGTGATTAAGTGCAAATGGAAGGTGCAAGTTTTAGGTAAATAAGAATTTAGTCTTTAAGAGCATTTGCTAACTTCAGCTTCTTTTGCAGAGGCCTGCTATAAAGCTCCATCTCAAAAAACTTAACTGGAGTACCTCCCCATCCTTCTCATATGGCAAAGGTACTAAATAATGCCAAATGTACTGGCTATAATAACAACAATTTATTTTATCTCCAATTATTTAAATTCCCTGTGATTTTGACTCTACTGTTGTTTCCCCTGCTACCTGAACTGTCAAAAGCTACTATTAAATTTCTTTCTCTCCCTCCCTCCCCAAATCCCTCTCTCCCTCTCTTCCTCCCTCTCTCTCTCTCTCTCTCTCTCACACACACACACACACACACACACATCACTTTCAACCTGTTTTCCTTTTTCTTCCCTTTCAGAGCAACTTGTTTTTTGGACACCTTAATTTAACTATCATAACTTCTCAAGAGCTATCCTATGACCCAGCAATTACACTACTGGATATTCACCCCAAATATGCAGATGTAGTGAAACTAAGGGGCACCTGCACCTCAGAGTTCATAGCTACAATGTCCACAATAGTCAAATTGTGGAAGAAGCCAAGATGTCCTTCGACAAATAAATGGAAAAAGAATATGTTGGGGTGTCCAGGTGCCTCAATCAGTTAAGCATCTGCCTTTGGCTCAGATCATGATCTCAGGGTCCTGGGATTGAGCCCTACATCAGGCTCCCTGCTCAGCAAACTATCTGCTTCTCCTTTTCCCTATAACAGTCCCCTTGCTTGTGCTCTCACTTTCTCTCTGTCAAATAAATAAATAAAATCTTAAAATAAAAGATGTGAGATATATATATATATATATATATATATATATATTAGAATATTACTCAGCCATCAGAAAAAATGAGTATCTACCATTTACATTGACATGGATGGAACTGGAGAGTATTATGACAAGTGAAATAAATTAATCAGAGAAAGAAAATTATCATATGGTTTCATTCATATGTGGAATATAAAAATCATAAAGGAAGGGAGAGAAAAGTAAATAAGAAGACATCAGAGAAGGAGACAAATAATGAGAAACTCAACTCTGGGAAAAAGAAACTGAGGGATGCTGAAAGGGAGGTGAGTGGAGGGATGGGGTAACTGGTTAATGGGAATTAAGGAGGTCACAAAATTTGGTGAGCACTGGGTGTTATATGCAACTAATGAACTATTGAACACTACATCTGAAACTAATGTTGTATTGTATGTTGGACAATTGAATTTAAATTTTAAAAATTCTTAATTTCTTTTTTAACTTTTATCAACATTATATTAACTAAGACCTCAACTTCTCATTTCCCACTCAATCCTGGATGCATAATACAACATTTGAGATCTATATTAATTCATTGCTTCTCTTCAGTTCTGTCCATGTAACTTCTTACTCACCAATTGTTTGCTTATTTTTATTTCCTGTACTGTATCTAAACTTATTTCTAAGTTTTAATCAATTTACAAAAAAAAAATTAAAGATTTTATTTATTTATTTGTCAGAGAGAGTGAGCACAGGCAGACAGAGTGGCAGGCAGAGGCAGAGGGAGAAGCAGGCTCCCCGCTGAGCAGAGAGCCCACTGCGGGACTCGATCTCAGGACACTGGGATCATGACCTGAGCCGAAGGCAGCTGCTTAACCAACTGAGCCACCCAGGGGTCCCAATGTAGAAAATTTTATTGCTGAATCCTGTCTATTAGAGGTCATTATCCATGTACCAGAATAGAAGGGATTCATCTATTTTTTTTAATTTTTAATTTTTTAATTTTTTTTAATCTTTATTTTTTTATAAACATATAATATACTTTTATGCCCAGGGGTACAGGTCTGTGAAACTCCAGGTTTACACACTGCACAGCACTCACCATAGCACATACCCTCCCCAATGTCCATAACCCAGCCACTTTATCCCCCACCCCCCAAGCAACCCTCAGTTTGTTTCCTGAGATTAAGAGTTTCTTATGTTTTGCCTCCCTCCCTGGTCCCACCTTGTTCCATCTTTTGCCCTTCCCTGACCCCCACGGCCCCCCTCCCTGACTCTCAAATTCCTCATATCAGAGAGATTATATTATTCTTTCTTTGATCATAGACAATAAAGTCCTGATGTGATAAGTTGTATATCCATCAAACATATTTTGGCTTTACCTGTGGGAACACTCCATGAAGGAGTTCTCTGCTCCATTGATGCTAGGATTGACCATGTGATTTGCTTTGGCCAATAAAATAGATGTGTCTTTCAAGCAGATGCTTTAGGAATCAACATGTGCTGTTCTATTCTTACCTTCTCCCTCTACCATGAAATCAAACCTGTCCCAGAGAGGGGTTGAAGTACTAATGTCAGTCCCAGAACAAGTACATAATGGACCACAGCTGTAGCAAACCATCAGAAGACCTTAGTTTAATTTTGGCCATTCTAACTGATATAAGGTAACAGGAAACAACATGTGTTGGAGGGGATGTGGAGAAAGGGGAACCCTCTTACACTGTTGGTGGGAATGCAAGTTGGTGCAGCCTCATTGGAGAACATTGTGGAGATTCCTCATGAAATTAAAAATAGAACTTCCCTATGACCCTGCCATTGCACTCCTGGGTATTTATCCCAAAGATAGAGATGTAGTGAAAAGAAGGGCCATATGTACCCCAATTTTTATATCAGCAATGGCCACGGTCACCCAACTGTGGAAAGAACCAAGATGCCCTTCAACGGACGAATGGATAAGGAAGATGTGGTCCATATACACTATGGAGTATTATGCCTCCATCAGAAAGGACGAATACCCAACTTTTGTAGCAACATGGAGGGGACTGGAATAGATTATGCTGAGTGAAATAAGTCAAGCAGAGAGAGTAAATTATCATATGGTTTCACTTATTTGTGGAGCATAACAAATAATATGGAGGACATGGGGAGATAGAGAGGAGAAGGGAGTTGGGGGAAATTGGAAGGGGAGGTGAACCATGAGAGACAATGGACTCTGAAAAACAATCTGAGGGTTTTGAAGGGGCAGGGGGCGGGAGGTCGGGGTACCAGGTGGTGGGTATTATAGAAGGCACGGATTGCATGGAGCACTGGGTGTGGTGCAAAAATAATGAATACTGTTATGCTGAAAATAAAAAAATAAATTAAAAATATATATATGGGAAAAGTAAAAATAAATAAATAAATAAAGAAGAAGAAGACCTTAGTTTAAATGAGAAAATAAATTTTCATTGTTTGGGATTTTGTGATTTTTTGTTACCACACCATAAAGTAACCTAAATTGACGGATATACTTGCTTTCTGTGCTTAGTATCTGTAATTTGACAATGGTACATGGTGTGGCATCATGAACCTAAAAGTGAACAGCACACATGCCATATTACCTGCTCCTTCTCTTGGTGTGTAAATCTCCATCTCTTTTGTCATTCAGGTGTGAAATATTGATGTATTTTTTTTCTTCCCTGTGTCTACCCACTATTCCTTTATTAATTATAATTATGCATCCATAAACTGTTTTTTAAAGATTTTATTTATTTATTTATTTATTTATTTATTTATTTATTTATTTTTTTATGTGAGAAATAGCAAAAGGGAGAGAGGTCACAGAGGGAAAGGGAGAAGCTGACTTGCTGCTGAGTACAGGGCCTGATGCAGGGTTCAATCCCATTACCCTGAGATCATGACCTGAGCTGAAGGCAGCTTGTCAACCAAGCCACACAGGCACCCCTAAATGCATATGTTCTGATTTTAATTTTTAGTCAGCTCTCTTGCCACTGTCCCTTTCTAAGTAGTAGTGGCTCCTGGCATGGGTTAAAACTTAATTAGAAAAACAAGAGATCACATCAAGTAAGCGCAAAAAGGATGAAGTAACCTTCTAAGCTTATTATCAACATTTCCCTCTTTAATGGTAACAGTGACACTATGTTTGGTGTACTATTATAGTCTCCATTTTTAATACAGAAAAATGAAGGCAGAGGGAGTTTTAAATATTTTGTCTACAGTCACACGTAAGTGTCAGAAACAGGATTTGAAACCAGTAAGGCTGGCATCAGTGTCCCGTAATTTTCACCATTTCTCCAAACTCTCTGTAGTAGAAATAGTAGGGCATGGAACTTTTCCTAGGATGAGTGAAGGGCATAGTAAAAGCTGTCTTTCCTGGGATCTGTCCTTTCTCTCTTTTTCTCCTTGAAAGATAATCTCCTCCCAGAACTGGACAACCTAAAAGGCCCTCTTTCTAATTTTCCTTGGAACTTGGCTACTTTTTCCATGGTACAAAGGGCTGAGTCCAATTTGGGTGGGGCCCAGGAATAGAAGAGTAGGAAGTATATAGTTCTCCCCAGGCTATAGAAAGGAGGAATTTATTTTATTTTAATTAATTAACTAATTAATTAATTTTGGCATTTTGTGTTCTCCCACAGGAGATGTGGGAAAATCTAGAGGACAAGGTCAGATAGATTCTTAAAGGCAAAACCACGCCTTTTAAGGATTCACATACACCTCATTCCTAACACCAGGGAAGAAGATTTAGAGTGAAAACTCTGGGAGATATGTATGCATTTGGTTGGAATTTTCTTTGTACATTTAATCCTCTGGAAACTGGCTCCAGTAGGAAACTAGATGAAATTTTAGGAGACTGAGGATCTTGCAAAATCTTTATCAGAGAAAGATTAATAGTCTTTTGGTTTGTTTTCCTTTCTTATTTTCATTATAGTCTGGGCCATTATCTTTCATCACGTTATTGTAACAATTCCCATTTTCTAGTCAGATAACTTCACCTGCTGATGGTTGAAAGCATTCTAAAGTATTTTGCTTGGCTGCTACCACCCTTTTCTGCCTTAGTGCTCACTTTTCCCTTTTCAATACACTACATTCCATATATTTTCATGTTTCCTGTCTGAACTATTTCTTCTACCCCTAACGCCTTCCCTTCCTATTTCAACATATTCAAATTACTACAGTCCAAATGCAAACTCATCTCATCCATGAAGATTTTTCTGATTCCTTAATTTAATGTAATCTCTAACTTCTCAGAAATATAATAGAAATGATCTGTTTTATTATTATGGTACATATCAATTATTATTTTGCAGTTAGTTATATTTTATATGCTTCATAGTAAGACTATACACTTCTTGAGGACAGGGACCACTTGGTGTTTATATTTATATCCCCATAGCTCTAGTCTTTGTTCCTTCATTAGTCATTTGTTTTTCAGTAGCAGTGAACAAAAGAGAGATGATGCTTGTATTTATAAAGAGAATGTGGAATACAATAAGAACACATAGTTAGACTTCAGATATTGTTGAGTGAAGGTTAATTATAATTGATGTATTTATGGTCTCTACTGAAATGGCAGTAAGCAAATAATAAAAATAAATAAATAAATAACTTAAAATATAATAAGTATGTTTATATTTAAAAGTGCCTCAGAATGAATACAAAGGTCTGTAAGATGCATTTAATATTTGTAATCTACAAGGAAGCTTAAGATATCATAAATTAAATTAAAGTGTTAATAACATACTTTTTAAAATCATTGTATTCTTTTTTTTATTTCATAATGATAACTGTACTCTTTAATCTCCATCCACTGTTTCCCCCATCCCCCCACCTACCTTCCCTCTGGTAACCATCATATTGTTTTCTATAGTTAAGAGTCTATTTCTTGGTTTGTCTCTCTTTCTCTATCACTCTCTCTCTCTCTTTCCTTTTTTTTTTTCTTTGCTCATTTTTTTGTTTGTTTGTTTGTTTCTTAAATTCCACATATGAGTGAAATCCTATGGTATTTGTCTTTCTCTGTCTTCTTTGGCTTAACATTATACTCCTTAGATCTATCCATGTTGTTGCAAATGACATTTCATTCTGTTTTAAGGCTGAATCATATTCCATTGTACATATATGCCACTTCTTCATTCAATCATGTATTGATGGACACTTCAGCTGCTTCTAACACTTGGTTATTGTAAATAATGTTGCAATAAACAGGAATGCATTCACCCCCTTAAATTGGTGTTTTTGTATTCTTCAAGCAAATACCTAGTAGTGTGATTCCTTGATCCTAGGGTAAGTTCTGTTTTTATTTTTCTTTGGGGAACCTCCATACTGTTTTTCAGAGTGACTGCACAAGATTATATTCCCACCTACAGCACAAGAGGGTTCCTTTTACTCCATACCCTCACCAACACTTGATTTTAGCTATTCTGAGAGGTGTGAAGTGATATCTCATTGAGATTTTGTTGTTGTTTGTTTGTTTTACAGATTTTGTTTATTTATTTGAGAGAGAGAGAATGAGAGAGTGCATGAGAGGGGAGAAGGTCAGAACGAGAAGCAGATTCCCTGTGGAACTGGGAGCCTGATGTGTGATTCGATACTGGGACTCTGAGATCATGACCTGAGCTGAAGGCTTAACCAACTGAGCCACCTAGGAGCCTTCTCACTGAGGCTTTGACTTGCATTTCTCTGATGATGAGTGATGTTAGTATCTTGTCTTGAGTCTGTTGACCATGTAGATGTTTCTTCAGAGAAATATCTGTTCATGTTTTCTTCCCAGGTTTTAATTGAATTATTTGTTTTTTGGGTATTGAGTTGTATCTGTTCTTTATATATTTGGGATACTAACCTTGTATTGGATATATCATTTGCAAATATCTCCTCCTTTCCTGAAGGTTGCCTTCTAAGTTTTGTTGATTGTTTCCTTCACTGTGCAGAAACTTTTTATTTTGATGTAGTCCCAATAGTTTATTTTTGTTTTTATTTCTCTTGCCTCAGGAGACCTATCTAGAAAAATGTTGCTATGACCAGTGTTAGAACAATTACTGTCTGTGTTTTCCCTTCAAGGATTTTTATAGTTTCAGGATACACATTTAGGTCTTTAATCCATTTTGAGTTTATTTTTGTATATGGTAAAAGAAAGTGGTCAAGTTTCATTCTTTTGCATGTGACTGTCCAGTTTTCCCAACACCCTTGTTGAAGAGAATATTTCCCATTGTTTATGCATTCTTCTTTTGTTGAAGATTGACCATATAATTGAGGGCTTATTTTAAATTTTCTGTTATGTTTTATTGATCTATGTGCCTATTTTCATGCCATTACTATACTATTTCCATTATTACCACTTTGTAATACATAACTTGGTATAGGGAAATGTGATGCATCCAGTTTTGTTTTTCTTTTTCAAGATTGCTTTGGCTCCTCAGGATCTTTTGTAATTCTATACACATGTTAACATTATTTGTCCTCCTTCTATGAAAATGTTATTTGGGGACACCTGGGGGACGCAGTCATTTAGTGTCTACCTTCAGCTCAGGTCATGATCCCAGGGTCCTGGGATTGAACCCCATATCAGGCTCTCTGCTGAGCAGAGAGCCTGCTTCACCCTCTCCAGCTTCTTGTGCTTGTGTTTCCTCTCTTACTATCTCTCTTTTTATTATAAAAAAATAAAAATATTTTAAAAAGAAAAATGCTATTGTTTTTTATTCTTTTACTTAAATTCAACCTATTAACATATAGGGTATTATTAGTTTCAGAGGTAGAGTTCAGTGATTTATCAGTCTTATATATTACCCAGTGCTCATTACATCACACTCCCTCCTTAATGTCTATCACCCAGTTCCTCATCACCTAATGACCCTCCCGTCCAGCAACACGCAGTTTGTTTGCTATGATTGGGTCTCTTATGGTTTGTCCCCCTCTCTGATTTCATCTTGTTTCATTTTTCCCTCCCATTCCTTATGATCCTTTGATTTGTTTCCAAAATTCAACATCAGTGAGATCACATGATAATTGTCTTACTCTGACTGATATATTTCACTTAACATAATGCACATTAGTTCCATTGACATCCTTGCAAATGGAAAGACCTCATTCTTTTTTATGGCAGAGTAATATTCTATTGTGTATATATACACATCTGTCTACTCATCTACTCATCTGTCTACTTAACTACTCATCTGTCAATGAACATCTGGGTTCTTTCTATTGTTTGGCTATTGTGGATGCTGCTGGTCTAAACATTGGGATGCATGTGTGCCTTCAGATCACTATGTTTGTATTGTTGGGGTAAATACCTAGTAGTGCAATTGCTGGGTCATAGGGTAGCTATATTTTTTAACATATTGATGAAGTCCCATCAAAAAGAATTGCTTTTTGAATGGATCCAGAATGGCTCCACAAGCTTGCATTCCCACTAACAGCATATGAAGGTCCCTCTTACATCCTGGCCAACATCTCTCATTTCCTGACTCATTAATTTTAGCCATTCTGACAGGTGTGAGGTGGTATCTCATTGTGGTTTTGATTTGTATTTCATCGATGCCTGGTAATGTTGAGCGTTTTTTAATGTGTCTGTTGGCCTCTGTATGTGTTCCTTGGAGAAATGTCTTCATGTCTTCTGCCTGTTTCTGGATTGCATTATTATTATTATCATTATTATTATTATTTATTTTTCTTGGTGCTGAGTTTGATAAGTTCTTTATAGGTTTTCAGATACTAGCCCTTTATTTGATAAAACATTTGCAAATATCGTTTTGCATTCTGTTGGTTGCCTTTTAGTTCTGTTGACTGGTTCCCTTGCTGTGCAAAAGCTTGTTATCTTAATGAAGTCCAAATAGTTCAATTTTATTTTTGTTTCTCTTGTCTTTGGAGATATGTCTAGCAAGAAGTTGCTGTGGCCAAGGTCAAAGAAGTTGCTGCCTGTGTTCTCCTCTAGGATTTTGATGGATTCCCATCTCAAATTTAAGTATTTCATCCATTTTGAGTCTAATTTTTGTGTGATGTAAGGAAATGGTCCAGTTATGTTCTCCTCCATAAGGCTGTTCAATTTTCCCAACACTGTTTGTTGAAGAGACTGTCTTTTTTCCATTGGATATTCTTTCCTGATTTGTCAATGATTAGTTGACCATAGAGTTGAGGGTCCTTTTCTGGGCTCTCTCTCTTGTTCCACTGATCTGTGTGTCTCTTTTTGCACCAGTACCATACTGTCTTGATGATTGTCGCTTTGTAATAGAGCTTGAAGTCCAGACTTGTGATGACTCAAGATTTAGTTTTCTTTTTCAACAGTCCCCCGGATATTTGGGGTCTTCTCTGATTCCATACAAATGTTAGTATGGTTTGTTCCAGCTCTGTGAAAAATGTCCTCGGTATTTTGATAGGGATTGCATTGAATGTGTAGATTGCCTTGGGTAACATAGACATTTTAACAGTATTTGTTCTTCCAATTCATGAGCGTGGAATGTTTTCCCATTTCCTTGTGCTTTCTTCAATTTCTCTTGTTAGTGTTCTATAGTTTTCAGAGTACAGATCTTTTACCTCTTTGGTTAGGTTTATTCCTAGGAATCACACAGTTTTTGGTGCAATTGTAAATGGGACTGATTCCTTGAGTTCTTTCTGCTGTCTTTTGCACACTAATTTTATATCCTGTCACTTTGTTGAATTCCCATATCAGTCCTAGCAATTATTTTGCTGAAGATTTTTTGGGTTTTCCACATATGGTATCATGTCATCTGCAAAGAGTGGGAGTTTGACTCCTTTGCCAATTTAGATGACTTTTTTTTTTTTCTTTTTGTTGTCTGATTGCTGAGGCTAAGACTTCCAGTGCAATATTGAACAACAGTGGTGAGAATGGACATCACTGTTTTATTCCTGTCCTTGAGGGAAAAGCTCTCCATTTTTCCCATTGAGGATGATATTCCCTGTGGGTTTCTCATGTATGGTTTTTATGATATTGAGGTATGTTCCCTCTATCCTACAAAGCAAATTGTTTTTTATCAAGAAAGCATGCTATACTTAGTCAAATGCTTTTTCTGCATCTGTTGAGAGGATTATGTGGTTCTTATCCTTTCTTTTATTTACATGGTGTATCACATTGATTGATTTGTGGATGTTAATCCACACTTGCAGTCCATGAATAAATCCCACCTGGTAGTGGTGAATAATACTTTTAATGTACTGTTGGATCCTATTAGCTAGTATCTTGGTGAGAATTTTTGCATCCATGTTGGTCAGGGATATTGGTTTCTAATTCTCCTTTTTGGTGGGGTCTTTGGTTTTGTAATTAAGCTAATTCAGGCCTCACAGAATAATCTTGAAAGTTTTCCTTCCAGTTATTTTTTAAAGATTTTATTAACTTATATGACAGAGACAGACAGACAGACAGACAGATGGAGACAGAGACAGAGAGAGCACAAGCAGGGGGAGTGGCAGGAAAAAGTGGAGGGAAAAGCAGGTTCCCCATTGAGCAGAGAGCCTGATGCAGGGTTCAGGTCCATCAATGTCAATGCAAATGATAGATATTCACCCTTTCTGGTGACTTATATTATATTATCATATTATATTATATTATATTATATTATATTATATTATATTATACTATATATATTTTTTTATCCATTCATCTGTTGAATGACATCCCATCTCCCTCCAGAGTTTGGCTATTGTGGCCTTTGCTGCTATGAACATTAGGCTGCATGTGCATCTCATATTCACTACATCTGTATTTTTGAGTAAATACCTAGTACTGTAATTGCTGCGTCATAATGTAGTGGAATTTTTAATGTCTGAAGAAGCCTCCATACTGATTTTCAGAGTAGATATTCCAGCTTGCATTCCCACCAACAGTGTAAGATGGTTTGATTTCTCCACATCCCTGCCAACATTTTTGTTTCCTATCATGTTAATTTTTTTCTATTCTAACTAGTGTAAGGTGGTATCTCATGGTGGTTTTGATCTGTATTTCTCTGATGACTAGTGGTGTTGAACACTTTTTTTCATGTTTCTATAAGACATTTGTGTATCTTTTTAGATAACTGTCTATTCATATCTTCTGACCATTTACTGACTAGATTAATTAATTTTGGGTGTTGAGTTTGAGATGTTGTTATAGATCTTGGATAGCAACCCTTTATCTGTAATGTCTTTTGCAATATTTTCTCCCATTCTGTGTGGTCCCCATTAATTTTGTTGACTGTTTCCTTTACTGTGCAGAAGCTGTTTATCTTGATGAAGCCCCAAAAGTTCATTTTCACTTTTGTTTTCCCTGCCTTTTGAGACATGTCTTGCCTGACATTACTTTGGTCTATGTCGAAGAGGTTACTCCCTGTGTTCTTCTCTAGGATTTTGAAGGATTCTTATCTCACAATTAGGTCTTTCATAATTTTTTAGTTTATCTTTGTGTGTGGTGTAAAACAATTGTCCAATTTCATTCTTCTGCATCTGCCTTTCCAATTTTCCCAGGACCATTTATTGAAGAGACTGTCTTTTTTCCATTGGATATTCCTTCCTGATTTGTTGAATATTAATTGACCATAGAAGTGAGGCTTTCCTTCTGGGTTCTCTATTCTGTGTCTGTTTTTGTGTCAATACCATGCTGTCTTGATGATCACACTTTTGTAATACAGCTTGAAGTCAGGCATTGTGATGCCCCACTTTGGATTTCTTTGTCAACATCCCCCTGGTGAATCAGGGTCATTTCTTTTTCCACACAAATTTTCGAATTGTTTATTCCAGCTCTGTAAAAAAAAATGTTGATAGTATTTTGGTAGCGATTGTATTAAAAGTGTAGATTGCTCTGGGCAACATAGACATTTTCACAATGTTTATTCTTCAAACCCATAAGCATGGAATGTTTTTCCTTATCTTTGTGTCTTCCTTAATTTCTTTCATAAGTGTTCTGGAGTTTCTAGAATATAGATTTTAACTTCGTTTTTTAGGTTTATTTCTAATTATCTTATGGTTTTTGGTTTTACTGTAAATGATATAGATTCCTTAAATTCACTATCTTCATTCTTAGTGTATAGAATTGCAATTGATTTCTGTGCATTGATTTTGTATCCTACCATGATGTTGAACTGCTTTATGACTTCTAGTAATTTGGGGGTGGAGTCTTTTGGATTTTCCACATAAAGTATAATGTCATCTGTGAAGGCAGAGAGTTTGACTTTGTCTTTGCCAGTTTTAGTGTCTTTTATTTCTTTTTGCTGTCTGATTTTTGAAGTTAGGATTTCTAGTACTGTGTTGAACAATATACTGAGAGTGGGCATCCATGTCTTATTCCTGACCTTAAGAGAAAATGTCTCAGTATTTCCCCATTGAGAATAATATTCAATGTGTACTTTTCAGATAAGACTTTTATGATATTGAGTTATGTTCCCTCTTTGCCTCTGCTCTGAAGAATTTTAATCAGGAGAGTATGCTTTATTTGGTCAAATGCTTTTTCTGCATCAATTTACAAGATATTATGTTTCTTATCTTTTCTTTTATTAATGTGTTCTATCACTTTGATTGATTTGCTAATTTTGAACCACCATTTCATCGCAGGAGTAAATCCCACGTGGTCATGATGGATAAACCTTTTGGTGTATTGTTGGATCCAACTGGCTAGATCTTGGTAAGTGTTTTGGCATCCATGTTGATCAGGGATATTGGTCTATAACTTTCCTTTTTGATGGATTCTTTGCCTGGTTTTGGGATCTTAAAACATTGGCCCCTAATATTGGCCTCTTAGAACAATTTTGGAAGTTTTCTTTCTGTTATTTTATTTTATTTTTTGGGGAACAGCTTCAGTAGAATAGGTGTGATTTCTTCTTTAAATGTTTGGTAGAATTTCCCTGGGAAGCCATCTGGCCCTGGACTCTTGTTTCTTGGAGGTTTTTGATTATTGCTTCTATAATCTTGCTGGTTATTGGTCTTTTCAGATTGTCTATTTCTTCCTGTTTCAGTTTTTTTAGTTTAATAAGTTTCCAGGAATGCTTATACTTCTTTCAGTTTGCTTAATTTATTGCTGTGTAATTGCTGGTAATAATTTCCAATAATTCTTTCTATTTCCTTGATGTTAGTCATGATCTTTTCCCTTTCATTCATGATTTTCTTGATTTGGGTCCTTTCCCTTTTCTTTTGGTAAATCTGGCCAGAGGTTTATCAATCTTATTAATTTTTTGAAAGAACAAGCATCTAGTTTTGTTTATCTGTTCTACTGTTTTTCTGGTTTCTATTTTATTGATTTCTGCTCTAGTCTTTATTATGTCTCTTCTTCTGCTTGGTTTAGGTTTTATTTGCTGTTCTTTCTCCAGCTACTTTAGGTGTAGGGTTAGCCTTACATTTGGAATTTTTCTACTTTTTTTGAGAAAGGCTTGAATGGTTATGTATTTCTACTTTAGGATTGCCTTTTAAGTAGCCCATAGGTTTTGGACTGATGTGTTTTCATTCTCATTAGTTTCCAAGAATTGTTTAAGTTTTCTTTACTTTCCAGGTTGACCCAATCATTCTTTAGCAGGATGCTCTTTAATCTCCAAGTGTGTCCTTCTTTCAAATTTTCTCTTCTGATTGAGTTCTAATTTCAAAGCATTGTGGTCTGATAACGTGCAGGGAATAATCTTAATCTTTTGGTATGAGTTGAGATGATTTGTTACCGAGTATTTAGTCCATTCTGGAGAAAGTACCAGGTGCACTGGAGAAGCATTAGTATTCTGTTGTTTTACGGTGGAATGTATGAAGTCTTTCCGGTCCAATGTGTCCTTCAAAGCTCTTGTTTTTTTGTTGACCTTCTCCTAAGATGATCTGTCCATTAATGAGAGTGGAGTGTTGAAGTCTCCTACTATTAATATATTATTATTACCAATATGATTGTTTTTTTGGTTATTAGTTGGTTTATGTAGTTGGCTGCTTCCATACTGGGCACATAGATATTTACAATTGTTAGATTTTCTTGTTGGATAGACCCTTGAAGTATGATATAGTTTACCTCTACATCTCTTACTATAGTCTTTGGTTTAAAATCTAATTGGTCTGACATGAGGATTGCTATCCCAGCTTTCTATCAAGGTCCACTGGAATGATAAATTGTTCTCCATCCCCTCACTTTCAATCTGAAGGTGTCTTTAGGTTCAAAATGAGTCTCTTGTTGACAGCATGGAGACGGGTCATACTCTTTTGATCCAATCGTAAACCCTGTGTCTCTTTATGGGAGGATTCAACCTGTTCACATAAAGAGTAAGTATTGAAAGCTCTGAATTTAGTGCCAGTGTATTGCTTGTAAAGTCACTGTTTCAATAGATAGTCTCTGTTAATTTCTGGTCTATATTACTCTTTGGGTCTTTCTTCTTTTATAACACCCTCCCTTAATATTTCTTGCAGAACAGTCTTGGTAGTCATATATTTTTTTCAGTTTCTCATAGTCGTAGAAGCTCTTTTTCTCTCCATCCATTCTGAATGACAGCCTTGCCAGATAAACTATAGTTGGATTAATGTTCTTGTGAAAAGAAGGGACACATGCACTTCAGTGTTATAGTTGCAATGTCCACCATAGACAAAGTATGGAAAAAGCTGAGATGTCTGATGATGTGATGAGCACTAGGTGTTATATGCAACTGATGAATGGATAAAGATGTGCTTCATATATACAATGGAATATTACTCAGCCATCAGAATGGATGAATACCTACCACTTATATTGACATGGATGGAACTGGAGATTATCATGCTGAGTGGAATAAATAAGTCAGAGAAACACAATTATCATATGGTTTTATTCATATATGGAATATAAGAAATAGCATAGAGGATCATAAAGGAACAGAGGAAAAACTTAATAGGCATAAATCAGAGAGGGAGCCAAATCATGAGAGACTCTTGATTCTGGGAAACAAACTGAAGGTTGCTGAAAGGGAGGTGGGTGGGGGAATGGGGTAACTGAGTGATGGGAATCAAGGGGACACATGATGTGATGAGCACTGGGTGTTATATGCAACTGATGAATCATTGACCACTACATCAGAACCTAATGTTGTTCTACAGTTTAGCTAATTGAATTTAAAGAAAAATAAAAGAAGTTGTGATGTATGTATCAAGGAATATTAGTCAGTCATAACAATGAATGAAATCTTGCCATTTACAATGATATGGATGAAGTCAAAAAGTATTATGCTAATTGAAATAAGTCAGAGAAGTCAGATACCATATGATTTCACTCATATGTAGAATTTAAGAAACAAACAAAAATACCCAAACATAGGGGAAAATGAGAGGAATATAAAGAAACAGACTCTACTATAGAGAACAAACTAATGGCTTCCAGAGGGGAGCTGGGTGGCTGGATGGGTTAAATAGGTGATGGGAATTAGGGAGTGTACTTGTTTTGGTGATCATCGGCCATGTTGAATCACTAAATTCTAAATTCTACATCTGAAACTAATATTAAACTAATACTAACTAACTGGAATTTAAATGAAAATTGGGGAAAAAAACCTGTAGTAATCAAAACAGTATTGTCTTGGCAGAAAAATAGACACATAGACTAAGATAACAGAATAGAAAATCCAGAAATGAACCCAGAATTATATGGTAGGCTAATCTTTGACATATATATATATATATATATGTATATATATATATATATCCAATGATAAAAAGACAATCTGTTTAATGAATGGTGCTAGGAAACTGACAGTGATGTGCAAAAGAATGAAACAAGACTGCTTTCTTAGACCACACACAAAAAATAAATTAAAAAACAGTTTAAACCTCATTGTGATACCTGAAACCATTAAAAAAAAAATTTAGGGAACACAGGCAGTAACTCCTCTGACATTAGCCTGAGGTAAGAGAAGCAAAATCAAAAAATAAACCATTAGGGCTACATCAAAATAGAAAGCTTCTTCTCAGCCTCAGAAACAATCAATAAAAATAAAAGGTAACCCACAGAATGAAAGAAAATATTTGAAAAGTACATATCCAATAAAGGGTTAATATTCAAAATATATAAAGGACTTATAAAGTTAACACCTCAAAAATGAGAACTGGTACAGCAACTGTGGAAAATAATATGGAGATTTCTCAAAGAGTTAAAAATAGAACTACCCTATGATCCAGGAATCAATACTCGGTATTTACCCAAGGAACACAGAACTACTAATTCAAAGGGCAGGTACCCCTATGTTTATAGAAGCATTATTTACAATAGTCAAGATATGGAAGCAGCCCAAGAGTCCATCAACAGATGGCTAGATAAAGATGATGTGGCATACATATACAATGGAAAATTTTCAAGCCATAAAAAATGAAAGCTTGCCGTTTGTAAAGACATGGGTGGAGCTAGAAAGTAGAATGCTAGGGAAAATAAGTCAGTCAGAGAAAGACAAATACTGTATGCTTTCATTCATATGTAGAATCTAAAAAATAAAACAAATAATTTAAGGGAAAAAGTGAGAGAGGAATTCAAAGCAGGAAAAAGATTCTTAATTATAAAGAACAATCTGATGTTTACCAGAATGGACATAGGTGGGAGGATGAGTTAAATAAGTGATGTCAATTAATGAGTGCATTTGTGATGAGCATAAGATTGTATGGAACTATTAATTTACTATATGTATACCCAAAACTAATATAACAGTATATATTAAATAATGGAATTAAAATAAAAACATAAAAAGAAAAAAAAAACTAATGTTTTTAGGATACAAATAAACATTTTATTTGTTTTTATGCATGACATACAATTGTCAGTCATCAAGTCACACATTGTTGGAGATATTTCCAAAAATTCCATTTTAAGATTATAGCATTTTGTGTAAATTTCTTTTAAAAATGAGATTTTTTTATCTTCCTTTTTTTTAAAAAAAATTAATTCCAGTAAGTTAACACACCATATTATCCTAGTTCCAGATACATAATATAGTGATTCAGTAATTCCATACATTACCCAGTTCTCACCACCCCATGTGCACCCCTCAGTCCTCATCACCCATTTATCCCACCCACCCACCATCTGCCCTCTGGTAACCACCAGTTTGTTCTCTATAATTGAGAGTCTGTTTCTTTTCTTTTTCTTTCTTTTTTTTTTTTGTTTTAGATTTTATTTATTTATTTGACAGAGAGAGATCACAAATAGGCAGAGAGGCAGGCAGAGAGAGAGTGAGGAGGAAGCAGGCTCCCTGTGGAGCAGAGAGCCCAATGTGAGGCTCGATGCCAGGACCCTGGGATCATGACCTGAGCCTAAGACAGAGGTTTTAACCCACTGAGCCACCCAGGTGCCCTTGAGAGTCTGTTTCTTAATTTCTCTTTTTCCTCTGTTCATTTGTTTTGTTTTTTAAATTCCATATATGAGTGAAATTCTATGTTTTTTTTTCTCTGATTTATTTCCCTTAGGATTATACTCTCTTATTCAACACCTAAAAAGCAAATAATGGACAGAAGACATGAATCAAAATTTCTCCAAAGAAGACATACAGATGGCCAATAAATTCATGAAATATGCTCAACATCATTCATTATCAGGAAATGCAAATCAAAACTACACAAAGTAAGATATCACCTGACACTTGTCAGGATGGCTAACATCAGAAACAATAGAAACAACAGATGTTTGTGAGGATATAGAGAAAAAGGAAGGAACTCTCATGCACTGTTGGTGGAGATGCAGACTGGTGCAGCCACTGTGGAAAATAGTTTGGAGCTTCCTCAAAAAGTTAAAAATCAGTCTAGTGTATGGTTCAGCAATACTACTGGGTATTTAACCACAGAATACAAAAACACTAATTAAAATGGATACATGCATTATGTTTGTAACAGCATTACTTATAATAGTCAAGGTATGGAACTCACCAGTGTCCATTGATGAATGGATAAACAAGTTGTAGTATATATTTATGCAGGAGAATATTCAGTCATAAATAAGAATAAAACCTTTCCATTTGCAATGACATGAATGGAGCTAGAAATTTTTTTTCATTAGTGTTAAAATACCAATCTGACTTTGAAGTTGTTGATGGAGTGTTTCTTTTTTCAATTTTTTTATTATTATGTTCAATTAGCCAACATATAGTACATCATTAGTCTTTGATGTAGTGTTCAAGGAGTGTTTATTTTTAAAATAACATTCTTGGTAACACATTATTGAGAGCCTTTTGTCATCAGAGTAAGGATTGGAACACTTGAAACACTTATCTTTTAGTGAAAGAAAAATGTCTAATACATCTTTAAATTTTACAACCTCATTAAATACTGTGTCATGGGATAATCAAAGAACCTCAAAATAGTTTCTGGGTCACTTACCATATCTGTGTTGAAGAGATTCCACTACTTAATGGTTTGTTTTTGTAAGACTATGTCAATGACATCTTGTAAATTATAAACAAATACTTTTCTTCTCACAACCCAGAGGATTGTTTTACACACTTCACTTTGGAGAACACTGTTACATAGAAAAGCCAATGATTGTTTTCTCTGAGTGAGAGACATTTGTAATATCCTTAAAATAAGTCTAGATGGTATCTATCTTTTGCAAACTTCAAAATATTTTCACAGTTTACTTTGTAAGTCTCTGCGTCTTCAAAGTCATACCTCTGTATTTTGCTTGGGTTTTAAAGAGATTTCCATTGAGTTAATCTTGCCAAGTGCCTCATGTATAGTTTTATAATATCTATGTAAAGTGGATATAATTTTTTTGTCTTTTCCCCATCCTTTTCTCCCTTTTCCTGGTAAAGAAACACATCTACATTTATGAACAGAAATTTATTTTAAAAATTTTATTTATTTATTTGAGAGAGAGAGAGAGACAGAGTGAGAGAGCATGAGAGGGGGTGTCAGAGGGAGAAGCAGACTCCCCATGGAGCTGGGAACCTGATGTGGTACTCGATCCCAGGACTCTGGGATCATGACCTGAGCAAAAGGCAGTCACTCAACCAACTGAGCCACCCAGGCACTCCAAAAATTTATTAAAAAAAAAAAAATTGCCTGGTAGAACTGTCAGTCTAGGGGTCTTTTTCTTTCCTGACAGTGGTTGGACACAAGAGCCAGAGGTCATCAATCAAAGCCCTTCAACACTACAGAAAAATTGATCAATTCACAGTGAATCATGTGATACAAGGGAGAACAATTGGAGTTCTTTAAAGTGATTGGTATGGGTTTTAATAGAAAAATATGTTTCTAAAATGGATCTATAACTTTCCAAGGTCAGGACCTGCAAGAGGACATTTTTGACATATTGCAAAGACTATCTCAAAGTGAATCTAATGCAGAGTTAATCAGAGATGAAAAACAAAGTCTATGAATATTGATTTCACTGCTGGAGCACCAGGGATTCATCCATGCCTGAAGGAAGACTTTTTCTCATAAATTTTAGTTATATAAGCCAGTAAATTCTCTTTTTATATTCAGCAGGATTAAACTTTTTCATTGCATACAGTTATCACTTGGGAGTGGCTGCCCAGACAGAGACTGTAATTTCAAGTTACTCTACCATCTAGATGGGGCCTTGGGATAAGCTATTGCTAGTGGAAGAAATTAAGTAGCATCACAGAAGTTAAGAAGCAGGTGTTCCTTCTCTGCTTGCTCTTGCTTCCCTTTTGTCAGTTAGATACAGATAATTCTGGGGTCCTAGAGGATACTAAAGCTACAAAAATAAAGGTATCAGAATGTCTGAATCATCATATGGAAGGTCAACAGTTGTATTAGATTATATATGAGCAGAAATACATGTGTGAAGCCACTGAAATTTGGGAAATTTGGAATTTGTTTGTTAAACCAGGTAGTATAGCCATCATTATGGTTTTTATTTTTATTTCTTTGATGACTGATGATTTTTAGTATCCTTTGATGTGCTTACTGGGCATTTGTATACTTACTTTGGAAGAAATACCTATTCAGCTTCTTTGCCCATTTTAAAATTGGGTTATTCATCTTGGCTATTGAGTTGTAAGACTTGTTACAATCTAAGTACAATTCCCTTATCAGATATATGATTTATGAATACTTTCCCATTTTTTGGTAATCTCACTTCTTAACTAATACATATTTTTTTAATTCAGTAAAGCTCAATTTATTTTTTGTTGTTATTGCTTGTGTTTTGGATATAATATATTTTTAAAAATCACCTAATTCAAGGTCTCAATGATTTACAATTATGTTTTCTTCTAGAGGTTTTAGGTTTGTATTTCTTGCATTTATGTCTTTGATTCATTTTGAGTTAAGTTTTATATATGGTATAAGTGTCTAACACCATTCTTTGGTATGTGGCTACTCAGTAGTTCCAGAAATTTGTTAAGTATTCTTTCCCTATTGGATTGTCTTGGCACTTTTTGTCAAAAATCAATTAATCCTAAATATGAGAGCTTATATCTGGACTCTTAATTCTATTCCATCAATTTGTATGTCTAATTTTATGCCACTACCACACAATCTTGGTTACTATAGCCTTGTAGTAAATTTTGAAATAAGGATGTGTGAGATCTCTGACTTTGTTCTTCTTTATTAAGATTATTTTGGCTCTTCTGTCTTCTTTGTATATCTACATGAATTTTAGGTTAACCTTATCAATTTCTGCAAAAATAAAAAAAGGCAACTGGGATTTTCATAGAGATTGGATTGATTCTGTAGGTCAATTTGGGTCAGTATTTCTTTTTTTTTTTTTTTAATTTTTTTTTTTTTTTTTTTTTTTATCCCCAGGGGTACAGGTCTGTGAATCACCAGGTTTACATACTTCACAGCACTCACCAAAGCACATACCCTCCCCAATGTCCATAATCCCACCCCCTTCTCCCAAACCCCCTCCCCCCAGCAACCCTCAGTTTGTTTTGTGAGATTAAGAGTCACTTATGGTTTGTCTCCCTCCCAAACCCATCTTGTTTCATTTATTCTTCTCGTACCCACTTAAGCCCCCATGTTGCATCACCACTTCCTCATATCAGGGAGATCATATGATAGTTGTCTTTCTCTGCTTGACTTATTTTGCTAAGCATGATACGCTCTAGTTCCATCCATGTTGTCGCAAATGGCAAGATTTCATTTCTTTTGATGGCTGCATAGTATTCCATTGTGTATATATACCACATCTTCTTGATTGGCAAAGAAGTCAAATTATCACTCTTCGCAGATGATATGATACTATATGTGGAAAACCCAAAAGACTCCACTCCAAAACTGCTAGAACTTATACAGGAATTCAGTAAAGTGTCAGGATATAAAATCAATGCACAGAAATCAGTTGCATTTCTCTACACCAACAGCAAGACAGAAGAAACGGAAATTATGGGTCAGTATTTCTATCTTAGAATATTGTCTTCCAATCCATGAACCTGTGGTATGTTTCAATTTATTCTTTTTTTTTTAAGATTTTTATTTATTTAGCACATAGAGATCACAAGTAGGCAGAGAGGCAGGTGGGGTGGGCGGTGGAAAAGCAGGCTCCCTGGTGAGCAGAGAGCTCAATATAGGGCTCAATCCCAGGACCCTGAGATCATTACCTGAGCAGAAAGCAGAGGCTTAGCACTCTGAGCCACCCAGGTGCCCCTCAATTTATTGTATTTTCTTTCTTTTCTAGTTATCATTGTAAAAATCTTGTGTTTTGAGGGCACCTGGGTGGCTCAGTGGGTTAAGCATCTGCCTTTGGCTCAGGTCATGATCCCAGGATCCTGGGATTGAGCCCCACATCCGGCTCTCTGCTCAAGCCAAGAGCCTGCTTCCCCCCTCTCTCCACCTGCCTCTGTGCCTACTTGTGATCTCTCTCTCTGTCAAATAAATTAATAAAAAATCTTTTTTTTGGGTGAATTTACTCCTAAATTCTGTGTTTTTTATTTAAATAAATATTGTGTTATTTTTAATGCTTTTAGAATTGGAATTGCTTTCCTAATTTCATTTACAGACTTTTCTAATGTACAGAAATAGAATTTTTTTGTGTATTGATCTTGTATACTACAACCTTGCTAGACTTGATTATTAGCTCTAGTAGTTTTTTAGAGGATTTCTTATAATTTTCTGTACATATCATATTTTCTGAAAATAGAGTATGATTATGCTCTTAACAGGCTATAAGAGGAAGGCTTAAAAAGAACTTTCTGTTGGTTTAAAAACACCAGTTGTAGAAGTCTAAAGTAAAGAAGCACCTTTTATTTATTTTTTTCTATTTTTTAGCTTAATTTAATTTTATTATTTTCAGTGTTCAAAACTTCATGTTCATGCACAACACCCAGTGCTCCATGCAATATGTGCCCTCATTAATAACCATCAGCAGGCTCACCCAAACCCCAGCCCCCCTCCCCTCCAAGCCCTCAGTTTGTTTCTTGGAGTTCACATTCTCTCCTGGTTTATGTCCCCCTCCTGTTTCCCAAACTCACTTCTTCTTTCCATATCCCAGTGTCCTCCATGTTATTCCTTATGCTCCACAAGTAAGTGAAACCATATGACAATTGACTCTCTCTGCTTGACTTAGTTTACTCAGCATAATCTCTTCCAGTCCCGTCCATGTTGATACAAAAGTTGGGTATTTATCCTTTCTGATGGTGGCGTAATACTCCATTGTATATATGGACCATATCTACCCTATCAGTTAGTCTGTTGAAGGGTATCTTGGTTCTTTCCACAGTTAGGCGACTGTGGCCTTTGCTGCTATGAACATTGGGGTACAGATGGCCTTTCTTTTCACTACATCTGTATCTCTTGGATAAATATACAGTAGTGTAATTGCAGGGTCATAGGGTGACTCTGTTTTTAATTTCCTGAGGAATCTCCACACTGTTTCCCAAAGTGGCTGCACCAACTTGCATTCCCATCAACAGTGTAAGAGGGTTCCCCTTTCTCCACATCCTCTCCTACACATGTTGTTCACTATCTTGTTAATTTTGGCCATTCTTACTGATGTAAGGTGGTATCTCAATGTGGTTTTGGTTTGAATCTCCTGATTGGTAAAGGTGATGAACATTTTTTCTGTTAGCCATTTGTATGTCTTCTTCTTTGGAGAAGTGTCTGTCCATGTCTTCTGCTGATCTTTTGACCTGATTATCTGTTTTGTGTGAGTTGAGTTTGAGGAGTACTTTATAGATCTTGTATATCAGCCCTTTGTCTGTACTGTTATTTGCAAATATTTTCTCCCATTCCATGGGTTTCCTCTTTGTTTTTGTTGACTGTTTCCTTTGCTGTGCAGAAGGTTTTGATCTTGATGAAGTCCCAAAAGTTTATTTTTGTTTTTGTTTCCTTTGCCTTTGAAGACATGTCTTGAAAGAAGTTGCTGTGGTTGATGTCAAAGAGATTACTGCCTATGTTCTCCTGTAGAATGATGATAGATTCCTGTCTCACATTGAGATCTACCATCTATTTCGAGTTTATCTTTGCATATGGTATAAGAGAATGTTCAAGTTTGTTCTTCTATACATAGCTGTCCAATTTCCCCAGCACCATTTATTGAAGAGGCTTTTTTTCCACTCTGTATTTTCCCCCTGCTTTGTCAAAGATTATTTGACCTTAGAGTTGCTGGTTCATATCTGGGCTCTCTACTCTGTTCCACTGCTCTATGTGTCTGTTTTTGAGCCAGTATCAAGCTGTCTTGATGATCACAGCTTTGTAGTAAAGCTTGAAATCAAGCAATGTGTTGCCCCCAGTTTTTTCTATTTCAACATTTCCTTAGCAATTCGGGGTCTCTTCTGGTTCTATACATCATCACTAGCCATCAGGGAGATTCAAATTAAAACCACATTGAGATATCACTTTACACCAGTTAGAATGGTTAAAATTAACAAGACAGGAAACAACATGTGTTGGAGGGGATGTGGAGAAAGGGGAACCCTCTTACACTGTTGGTGGGAATGCAAGTTGGTGCAACCTCTTTGGAGAACATTTTGGAGATTCCTCAAGATATTAAAAATAGAGCTTCCATATGACCCTGCAATTGCACTCCTGGGTATTTACCCCAAAGAAGGGGTAGGGGGTGGAAGGTCGGGGTACCAGGTGGTGGGTATTATAGAGGGCACGGATTGCATGGAGCACTGGGTGTGGCGCAAAAATAATGAATACTGTTATGCTGAAATAAATAAAAAATAAATTTTAAAAAATTTAGGATTATTTGTTCCAGCTCTTTGAAAAATGTTAGTGGAATTTTGATCGGGGTGGCATTGAAAGTATAGATGGCTCTGGGCTTTTTAACAATGTCTATTCTTCTGATCCAAGAGTATATAATGCTTTTGGATCTTTTTGTGTCTTCTTTAATTTCTTTCATAAGTTTTCTATAGTTCTTCAAGTACAGATCCTTTACCTCTTTGGTTTGGTTTACTCCCAGGTCTCTTATGGTTCTTGGTGCTGTTTAAATGGAATCAATTCTCTAATTTCCCTTTCTGTATTTTCACTGCTGGTGTATAAGAAAGCAACTGATTTCTGTATATTGATTTCCTGACACATTACTGAATTGGTGAATGAGTTCTAGTAGTATAGGGGTGGAGTCTTTTAGGTTTTCAATATTAAGTATCATGTCATCTGTCATCTGTGAAGAGAGAGAGTTTGACTTCTCCTTTGACAGTTTGAATACCTTTTATTTCTTTTTATTGTCTGATTGCTGTTGCTAGGACCTCTACTACTATGTGGAACAACTTTGGAAAGGGTGGATATCCTTGTTGTGTCCCTGATCTCAAAGGAAAGGGTTTCAGCTTTTTCTCATTCAGGATGATATTCTCTATGGGTTTTTCATACATAGATTTTATGAAGTTGAGGAATATTCCCTCTTTTCCTATACTTTGAAGGGTTTGAATCAGGAACAGATGCTGTATCTTGTAAAGTGTGTTTGTTTTTTGTTTTTTGGGCTTTTTTTTGCATTACTTGTGGAGCATATGGAATAACATGGAAGATGTTGGGAGGTGGAGAGGAGAAGTGAGTTTGGGGAAATTGGAGGGGGAGGCAAACCATGAGAGACTGTGGACTCTGAGGAACAAACTTAGGGTTTTGGAGGGGAAGGGGACAAGTGGTCATGTGAGCCTTGTGTTGGGTATTAAGGAGAGCATGTATTGCAGGTAACACTGAATGTGGTGCATAAATAATGAATTTTGGAACACTCACAAAAAAGTAAAATTAAATTAAATTTTAAAGAATTTAGATCCTAAATAAATAAATAAATAAATATTTATATATATTTCAATCCAGGCACTAATATGGTTTAGGTTGTTGAAGCTAACTTTAAACTTTCAACATTAAAACTCGGCTTTTTTATGCAGATAATGCCTTAAGAGTCTTCAAAGATTACACAATTAATGTCAAAAGTTTTTTGAGTGTGAAGAGTAATATCTTAGTTACATCACATGGTGCTTTAAAAGTAAAATAATATACAGAAGTGCTATGTCACATCAACTTACCTAAATCGATTTTACCTATTTACAAAAAAAAAGTTTGCTAGACTGATCATTATTATTATTTTTTTTTACATAAGGGGTAAGCAAATTGCTTATTAGACATATTGCTATTTAATAAGATATATCTATAGTCTATATAGTTTTTGAAATAAATTACCAGATTTATATGACATTCTAACCATCACACTTTCAAATTTTATTGACTATTGTCACCATTTTAGTTTTGATCATCTAAGATTAACCAAATGATTCTGCAATTTAATGTAAACTTATTTACTTGAATTGGGCCACCAATCAAATTAAAACAAATGGAGGAAAATGTTGGGCCAGAGAGATTTTTATATTATAATCTCTAGTCCTTTCTCATCCTGGCCTCTGTTTACCATTCATTACTGTATGACTGGGAAAACCATGCAGAAAATGTAACATGGAAACTATATTCTACATTTTATAGATAGGAATTTGAACATGATGAGGAAGTTTATTACTTTCTGAAATTTTTCAAGTTCTAATGATTTTTAATAATAAACCATGATGTTTCAGAAGGGAGAATTCGTTGTGTTCATGTATTAAGAAAAAAATTGAATGACTTATTTTTAAGGCATGGTATGAATGGTAAGTGAAGTGACACAACATTACCTATGCACAATTTGAAACAAAGGCAACTGAATAGGTTAGTTAGAAAGATTTGTTAACAGAAAGATTTGTTAAAGATTTGAAGATTTGTTAACAGAAATATCTTTTCTTCAAATATTACCGTTACTTTCTCAGTATTAAATGTTTGCTAAAAACAAAGGAAATTTTTCTGACAACATTATAATGCTTTCATGTTTGGATGAAAATTCTAGAGGATGTCTAGAATACTAATTCATCCATTCTGGTTATATGAGACCCCATTTTTGTTGATTACAACTGTCTACTCTTTACAAATTCTTCTGTTTTGTGCATATTCCTTACTTAAATTCACCAAATGGAAAGAAGACCTAACATTTTGACCACTTATTAAATGTCAGCCTCTTAAGCTTTTAATTAAATTTTATTTTATTTTATTTTGAAATCACCTTTTAAAAGATAAGTATCATCATTATCATTATCATCATTATCATCATCCCCATTTTGCTGATGAGGAATCAGGATAGAGTTGATATAGCCAGGTGATATCAAATAGCTAGCAAATTACACAGGCTGCATTTGGACCCAGAAGTGATTATTTATAAGGCTTATGTTCTATCTATTTTATAACACTTCCTTTATCTCCCTGTCTACTGAGCACTTGCTATATCCATAATATTGTAGTAGATATTTAGATGTTTGACACACCACAAAACACCTTTGTTTATGAAGAAAGAACTTATTCTTTATTTGTACTCTGTTTTTGTCTGTGTTTTCTCCTATTCACCAGTTGTGCTTTCATGCACTATTATTTACCTTATATTTGCTGAATCTGAGAAGTTCTGGCCATTTGTTGGAACAACGTTTGAATAGAGAACATTATGTCAGAGAGTCAGGTAAAAATCTCAGTTTTTTCATCAGTAAAGCAGGGTATCTATTCTGTTTATTCATTAATTAGAAAATTAAGTTTAGATGCATTAAAGAGCTTTGTGAATCATGTTACAATATGAAGGCACCATTGACATTTGGTCATCAAAGAAATTAATATTAGTAAAATTTGGTATTGCCAAAAAAATGATTGACAAATACATGAAGCCTCCTATGTAAAACTTCTCTAGTGCATTTTTAACACAGAAGTGGGGCTCAGCTGTGAGAGAAAATAAAGATTTAGCTTCCCAGAGAAATTAATGTATAATTAAAGATGATTCCATGAATGGTACAAAAACTAGAATCAGATATGCAAATATTCTATCCATACAAATTTGTTCCATGATTGACACCATGTAAAGTGGTGTTGCAAATAAATTGTAATGCAAACTAGTTAGTGCCTCTTAGCTCAAGATTAGCAAATCCAAAAAGTAGGGTAACACTACTAAACCTTGCATTTTTGTATTCAATTCTTACAATTTAACAGTCTTCAAATTATTTTCAATGTAGGAACAGAGTAATTAAAAATAGAACTGAAGACAACTTGTTTATTACTGCTATATTTTTCTAGTTTATTAGAAACTATGGTAACAGTGAATAACATTCATCATATCCATTTATAAGTAAGTGAAAATTAAAAGTGCAAAATATTTCTGATTTTATCTTGATTGGTTAATCTTTCCTGATTTCTGTTCATCAAGAACTGCTTTGATACCTGGCTATCCTAAACTATTACTATTATTTCATATTAATTAAACTTATCAAACACTTGCAAAAGTAAAAGCAGACCTAACCCATATAAAATGAACTTATTCGTTTCTTATTCCTACTTCAAAACAAACTTAAAATTTTGAGAGACATATAGCTAAAAATATTCATTGAAACTTCTAAATTTAATGAGGTTCTGATTGTGTTAAAGATTTCTAGGTTTCAGACTGCCCATTCTAATTTTATCTGAACAAGATTGTCCATCCTTGTTTTTGGGTTTACACTGATGTCTTGTAGCTTTCCAGCATCCATAACCCATTTGTGATTCCATATGAATTTGAAAAGAACCAAAAGTCAATTCTGTGAATTTTTTTAAAGGATTTCTTTCTTCCAGTTATTTCATAAGACTAACATTGTTTTAAATTTTGCATAATTCAGAGCCCTAGGTATCATTTGAATATACACTACCAGAGTCCTTTTGTTCTGGTGCTTTCATTTAGCCTCAACTAAACACCCTGGTAATTGTAAGTATAAAGCAAATATCATGTGATCACATCTTACTAAACATTTTAATGTGAACATTTACCATCTTATACCAATGTTGGTAAATGTATGGGTCCTAGAAACCAACTGTTTGCAGAATTCTACAATTTCAGAGAATATCAAGAATTTAATTTAAACTCATCAAATTCCTTTCATACTTAAAATTATTTATTTATTTCAAAGAAAGAGAGAACATGCAAGCACAAGCAGGGGGAGGGGCAGAAGGAAAAGCAGACTGCAAAATGAGCAGAGAGCCTGACATGGGACTCAATCTCTGGACCCTGGGAACATGACCTGAGCTGAAGGTAGACCCTTAACTGACTGAGCCACCCAGGTGCCCCCCCCATAATACTTTTAAAAGTAATTTATCTTTGTGAACACTTACAATTTTAGCAGTATAACCAAAGTTATTGTAATCAATTTTTTTTTCTTTTTGTGCACAAAAGTGTTCTGAATTCTTACTCTTTCTTTTAGGCATTCCAAGGGGAGTGATTATTCCTGGGACCCATGTTTTCCAATGTGCTATCTTTCTTCCCTTGACATTTAGAGAGTAACATCTTTGGTCTTGTAGGATCCTGAGGTTCTGTCAGCTTTGAGGTCAGAAGGCTAGTACAGAGTCACATTTTGCTGTATGGGCCCCTGGATCTAGGTTAGAGCATACCTAGATCAAGAATTGGCCTGGAGAGCTGATGACCTGTGTGTGAAATCTCGGTGAGATGTGCGAAGCTAGTGAGAGTCATAGAGTTGGAGAAACCAACTGAGGCATACAGATTAAAAGACATAGTAATGAAAAGTGTGGGCTCCAGCAGGAGACTGCCTGGATTTATAACCTAGTTTGACCATTTCCTACTTGTGTGAACATGGGGAAGTTGTTTAATTCCTCTATGTTTGTTTCATCATTTATAAAAAAAAAAAAGGGGGGGATAATTAATAATTTGTATGTCATATGATTATTATGGATAATTAAAAGAGATAATATATTAAAAACACCAAGAAGGACACCTGGGTGGCTCAGCTGGTTGAGCATCTGACTCTTGGTTTCAGCTCAGATTGTGGGCTCAGGGTCATGAGATCAAGTCCTGCATCATGCTCTGCACTCAATGGGGAGTCTGCTTGTGCTTCTCTCTCCCTCTCTTTCTATTCCTCCCCCTATTCTCACTCTCTCTCCTTCTTTCTCTCTCTCTCTCTTTTTCTAAAATAAATAAATAAATCTTAAGAAAAAGAGATTAATTGCAGAAAACACCTATGACAGATGAAGATAGAGGGAGATAGAGTAGGCAGGAAGAGCCCTAAGAATACAATACAGGTATGACACATGTGAAAAAAGAGGGTAATGAAGAAAGATTGGGCAGGAAGAGACTCAGACTATAACTCTATTTTTAAAAACCTTGGCCAAGTAAACTGGGGGTTCCTGAACCATAGTGACCTGGTAGAAGAATACCCTACTGGGCAGGAATAAGTTTTCATTATGCTTCTCTCAGTCTTCATTATGCTCCTATCATGCTCTACCACTGGCTGGGAAAGCCAGGTAGTATGTGTGGCATTATCATTCATGAGTGAATAATCTGGAGGCTGTCAGTTAACCAGATACTTCATGGCAGTTTCTCTTGAAGGACATCTAATTAGCACATCTCAATGCTGGGTGTTCAATATTAAAAAGTTTGACCTCTATTCTGGGATGCATTTAACTGAGAATAATTTGATGTTTTCTGGTCTGCCTTTTAAGATTCGTTATGCAGAACCAGAGCCATGTTTAACCTAAAGCCAATTATTCCCCACCACTGACACAATATTCTTCTGAGTATTTTATTCATCAACTATAAGTTTTGCCACTTTAACTCGTGGAAATAGGCACTATTCCTGACCCTGTGGAAATGCTGGATACTGTTCCTGCTAATATTTTCATGCACTTTTCTTCCTGAGTCTCTTCATAAGGGCACCAAGATCAGCACTTTGCTAAAAACTCTAGGAAAGTTCTGTAGATCTCTGGGATTTTCTCTCTGTACTGCTTCTCCCTTTCCAGTTCTGTATCCTACAAACTCAAGCTGCCATGATCTCTCTAATTACGTCTTCTGAACTCAGGTTATCAGTCAAATTCAGCCAGGTTTTCCCCCTCCCTGTACTGTGGTCTAGAAACTCTTAAGTCAGCAATCTAGAGCGGTCATATGGCTCATTTTGCTTCTTTTCCATCCATCAGCAATCACTGACTTTTGTTGTCTGATATCAAGGGCCTTAACTGTCATTTCATATATATTTTGTGTAGCTTTCTGATGTTTTAGGCAGGAAAGTAAATCTGGTCCCTGTTACTCCACCTTGACCATAGGTTAAAATTCTTGTTTACACTTTGAACATGGTGCAGAATTTATATTCCTGATCCAGCTCATCAAAACTATTGTCAATATTTTTCTAATCTCTAAACCTAAACTCTCATACTTCTCACCTTGTGTTGCAAATAATATTCTACTAGTTCAAATTAAAATACTTTGCTTTTAAATATTTTATTTATTTATTTATTTATTTATTTATTTGACAAATAGATAGCACAAGTATGCAGAGCAGCTAGCAGAGGGAGAGGGAGAAGCAGGCTCCCCACAGAGCAGGGGGCCCAACATGGGCTCAATTCCAGGACCCTGGAATCATGACCTGAGTTGAACGCAGGCACTTAACTAACTGAGACACTCAGGTGTCCCCAAATTGAAATAGTTGGGTTTTTTTTTTTAAGATTTTATTTATTTGAGAGAGAGAGAGAACATGAAAGGGGCGAGAGGCAGTGGGAGAAGCCAGCTCCCTGATGAGCAGAGGGCCCTATGTGGGACTTGATCCTGGGACTCCAGGATCAAGACCTGAGCCAAAGGCAGTTGCTTAACCAACTGAGCCCCACAAATTGAAATACTTTTAATGGAAAGGAAAATTATTGTTATAGATCTGGACCTGGAAATTTTCAAATTTGTTCCAGGTACACTGAGAAATATAATTTTCATGGAAATTTGGTTGTTGGCTATATGAAGAATATAAAATCAAGTTAAAAATCATTAAAATCCCTAATATCCTTAAATGTAGAGTAAATTTTTACAAGAATCACTGAAATCAAGATAAACCTACTAACTCTCTTAAGATGCATATAAGAATAATTTCATTTTAAATTATAGTAACAATTAATTTGATGTTTCTCTGAGCATCTTTTCCACATGAGACTTGTGAACAAAACAGCAAAGACTGACATTTAATTATGAATAACGATCTTCAATGTTATAATGGACCACAAGAATTCTAGTGTTTGAAGTTTGAATTTTAATTTGCATCTTTAATGAAGTTTGCTCTCTTGCTGACTGACTGCTTTCATTGGTACCTGCTTAGTATTAAGTCTGGTCATTTGAAGTAATTATCTGAGAAATGTCTATATATATATACAATTTTAAAATAAACTTTTTTTTTTTTTTTTTTTTTGCTAAGGCTGTTATATTTGTTCTAAAGTTGGGATTTGGCCATGTTTACAATTTTGATAACTTTTATTTCTCTATTTGCTTACTGTTCCCAGTGTCTGAAGTGGATAGTTCTTATTCATTTAACAGTTGATGTGATCTGAATTCTGAATCCAAGGAAGGCCACAGGAGTTTGTGCTTTATTGACTTTTCACAAAATCTGCATTTTTTCTGATGGGCGAATGTATTGAGATCCTTGAGCTTCTCTACATGAGAAGAATGGTTATTTATTCATTGTATACAATAAAGAAAATTCAATACTCTACAGCACTACTTATTTCTAGATCAGAGTCAAGTAATAACTACCATTTGTAGAATTTTATCAGTTTAATAATGGAGGAACAGTACAACATTCTGTGTTTCAAAAATGCCATAAAGCTAGGTCTTCAAGACCAAAACCATGGTTGAAAAGAGAAAGAAAATTTCTTTTAAAAATACCAAATTGATTTATTTTTCAGTGAATTGATGACATATTTTATCATCATATAGACACTAACTCAACCATTTTATTTTTAGGAGAAATAAAACCTAACATTCAGTGAATTTTCTTAGGATCTAATTACCACTCATATTTTGCACAAGAAGCAGGATGGCCTCTCAAGTTCTGTGATATAGTCAATTATTTATATCATCTTCACATCAGTGTTCTTCATTTTTTAAAGCTTTCTTTGTGTAATTCCTTCTCAATAAACTATCCCAACTATAGTTAGGTACGGTCTCATTTGAAACAGAAGGCTAATCCGCCAAGATGATCTAACAATTGTAAATATCTATGCCCCCAATATGAGAGCAACCAATTACATAAGAATACTATTAATTAAGATAAAGAGTAATATTGTTATGCATACATTAACAGTAGGAGATCTTAACATGCCTCTCTCAGTAATAGATCATCAAAGCAGAAAATCAATAAAGAAACAAGAGCATTTGTTTTGTGAGATTAAGAGTCACTTATGGTTTGTCTCCCTCCCAATCCCATCTTGTTTCATTTATTCTTCTCCTACCCACTTAAGCCCCCATGTCGCATCACCACTTCCTCATATCAGGGAGATCATATGATAGTTGTCTTTCTCTGCTTGACTTATAACATGACTGGGAAAAGACATCACTGAATCAAAATTGAAGACCAAGTTAATCTTGTCAAAAATTAATTTCAAATAGTTTATACATTCAGCAGATTATATATATATATATATATATATATATATATATATAGTTGGCTACTCACTATGTGCTAGGTAATGAGCAAGGCAGTAAGATTTGCATTCTCTCCTTCTGAAAGGAAAACAAAATCACTCACTAGAAGTTCAAGTTGAAATAGAATAAAAATGCAGCAAGAGAAATAAAGCATTGGGCTTTTTCGGAGTTTTTAAGAGGAATAATTCCTGGTGGCTGAATTTAGAAGGCGTTTATTTTAAGTAAGGAGAAAAGGTGTGGCCATGAATAACTAACTAGTTTAATTTCATGAAAATATCAAGTATCTATATAAGCAATAACTACTGTGGAGGTCTAAAATAAATATGAAAACATTATGGGCTAGAGAAGAGGTCTTAAATGTTAATTTACATGCAAAAACCTGAGGATTTTGTGAAAATGTAGATTCCAGTTCTGTAGGTCTGGGGAAGGGATCCAGGATTCTACATTTCTAACAAACTTTCTAGCAACATCTTTGTTAATCCACAGATTACATTTGGAGTAAATGAAACCTAAAAAGATTATATATATATATATATATATATATATATATATATTTATAGAGAAGGGGAGGTATGGGCTGAATCTTGAAGGGTGGGTAAGATATTTATAAGTAGAGCAATAGAGAGAGAAGAACAGCAGTGGCATGCAAGAAGAGTATAATCCTAGATCAGAGAATTTATGTTGCCAAATACTAGGACACAGTGGTGGAAAATAGATTAGGACTAGATCTTGAAGAGTGGGGTAGACAAAAATAATGCATTCCAGGCTAAGAAATTTGAGCCTAGAGTCAAGTGACTCTTGATCACACAAAACAAACTGAGGGTTGCTGGGGTGAGGGGGATTGGGAGAAGGGGGTGGGATTATGGACATTGGGGAGGGTATGTGCTTTGGAGAGTGTTGTGAAGTGTGTAAACCTGGTGATTCACAGACCTGTACCCCTGGGGATAAAAATATATGTTTATAAAAAATAGAAAACTAATAAAAAAAATAAAAAATAAAAAATAAAAAAAAAAGGAAAATAAACACCCACCTATATGATAGGTACTTTGGGGCTAAAAAAAATAACTGAACCTACCATTAACCCTAATCTGGGTATTGAAAAAAAGATTGTCTTGCCTTACACATCATAGACATCCAGTTGTTGAAATGAAGAATGTAATTAAATGTAATCATGATTCAGTGAAGGGAGGGTCTAAACAGAGGAAGGGAGACCCTAAATCTCTTCCAATCCTGGAACTGGGTGGCAAATCAAGATGTAATGTGCAAGTCTGGAGCCCCAGCTTTCAAAAGATGCCCTTCAATGGACGAATGGATAAGGAAGATGTGGTCCATATACACTATGGAGTATTATGCCTCCATCAGAAAGGATGAATACCCAACTTTTGTAGCAACGTGGATGGGACTGGAAGAGATTATGCTGAGTGAAATAAGTCAAGCAGAGAGAGTCAATTATCATATGGTTTCACTTATTTGTGGAGCATAACAAATATCATGGAGGACAAGGGGTGTTAGAGAGAAGGGAGCTGGGGTAAATTGGAAGGGGAGGTGAATCATGAGAGACCATGGACTCTGAAAAACAATCTGAGGGGTTTGAAGTGGCGGGGGGGTGGGAGGTTGGGGTACCAGGTGGTGGGTATTATAGAGGGCACAGATTGCATGGAGCACTGGGTGTGGTGAAAAAATAATGAATACTGTTTTTCTGAAAATAAATGAATTAATAAAAAAAATACCACTTAATGAACAAATAACAAAGTTGAGATTTTTTTTAATTATGTAAATGATACTTAGATAATGCCATAATAGTAAACAATGAGGCTTTATATTTGGGCATAATATAAATGATGCATTGTTAAGCAGTGAACATATCCATTACAGCCTGTAAATTAAATATATTCTAAAATTTTGTTGGATATTTATAAAAATGATGCCATTTCATCTATAATAGAATAAATTTTAGAATGATATTGATTATGTAACAATGTTGCTATCTAAAAATGTAAAATTGTTGCCTATTCAGTTAATCAAACAGTACAATTGACTATTAATCATAGTGTAGTCAAAGCTGGAAACACTAGGGCTTCTCACCCTTAAGCAGCAGCCTTGGGGTTTTGCAAGCTTAGGGTGAGTTTAATTAAACTCAAGAGAAAAAAACAATTAAATAAGCACTGAGAAGTGCTGGTATCCCTCATGAACACCAAAGACAAAAATACCATTTGAAATAAAATGATGTTGTAATCTCAGTTTAAGTACCATTGCCTACTTCAGCAATTCTGAAGTGGCCCAGGTGTTCTTAATGCTTTGAAGAACAGTTACCCTATGAGCTTTAAATTCATAACTACATTGAATAATTCCCATCTGCTTTAAATCTCCTCTGATATGATGTGCTTAGAAGGGAGATTGCATAAATATAGTGACTGTGCTTTAAGTCCTAGAATACACTTGTATTAAAGTGTGTGTCTCCAAAGAGCATTTAGATTCAAATAATATTTGAGTAGGTTTGGAAAGCAGGGGGTTAACATCTTTCATAATTGCTATATATAAAAAAAGGATGCAGGTAAATTGATAAAGGGATCCAGCTTCATGCATTGAAGAAGTTCATGTCATGTTTATATTTTAGCAACTTTTGAGGCAGTGTCATTACAGTTCCCCATCACTATTGTGTAGCACTGCCCACTGGGAAAATGGTAGAGCAGAACAGCATGTTGCTATACAGATTGATAACCAATCATAAACCATAGAAAGAAACAACAACAAGTATTATTTCAAATGTAGTCCTGAGAAGCTGTAAGGGGTGAGAGGGATAAATAGTCAATGGCAACCAAAAATTGAAAGCTGATTAAATGCAAGTTACCAGGACTTACTTTCTTGTCTCCACTTCAGTTTCTTGTAAATATTAATTGCAATGTAGAAATAGAATATTGAGAGTCCATTAAAGAAAGTCAGGGCTATTGTTCTAATTACTGACCGGCAAATCAGCTACCTGGTTAATGTGGTACAACAGTGTAGAACACTTTGCTTTTTGGTGTGACCCCTGACAGAGTCTTCAAACTAGTGAGTTCAGTTCATTTCATCCATGAGAAGTCTTATGGATGTTCCTTTAGCAGTATCTAGCAAATGTTCTTGTAGACTGCTTAGGAAAAACAAACACAAATGACTTACAGTCAGGCACGTTATTTTTATAGCCATTTTGAACTCTTAGTTTAATATATCATAAACCTTAGCAGTGGGGGAAAATTTTTGTGATTATTATTTGGTAAAAAATAGAAGTTGCACCAGTTAACTTTTACCAGTCCTGTAACATTGTAGTGATATCTAAAAATAATTTTTGTTGTTGTTGTTGTTGTTTTTTAAAGATTTTATTTATTTGTCAGAGAGAGCGAGCAAGAGCAAGCACAGGCAGACAGAGTGGAAGGCAGAGTCAGACGGAGAAGCAGGCTCCCTGCGGAGCAAGGAGCCCGATGTGGGACTCGATCCCAGGACGCTGGGATCATGACCTGAGCCGAAGGCAGCTGCTTAACCAACTGAGCCACCCTGGCGTCCCTAAAAATAATTTTGTAAGTGACTGAATATCATAACTCAAATATACTTATAAGGCTAGCTGATAAATATTTTCAATATCTGTAAAAAAAAGAAGACTTTAAAGTTAAAGTTATTAGCAATTCCTAGGTCAGGCAATGCAGTATAGAAGAAAACATGGTAAATGTGGGTTAGCACCTCTAGATTCTATTCTGTCTCCAATTTGAGTATAAATTGGGCAGGTCCTTTAAGTCCCTGTGCCTCAGTCTTCTATCTGTATAAATCAGATGGATGAGCAAAATAATTTCTGAATTCCATTTCAGTTTGAGGTATTCAGAAATTCTCTTAATCAAAGTAAATTTATCATAAAGCTGCAACTGGGCTGTAAAAATGCTTGAAAAAATACCATCAGATATCCAGAAAGAGGCAAGAAATGGAACAATTAAAAATTAGTTCTATCCTGTTTATATTGCAGTAGAAAAAATAAATTACAAGTGTGCCATTATCCTACTACTTGTTTGTAAATATGATACATCTTGATAGTTAGCCCAGTGACTCAGGAGGCACTTCCTATTTTGCTTTCTACAAGTGACTACCACCTACATTCAATGTGCCACCAAATCCCAGTGATCCTTCAGTTCCTTTGACTATTTTGCTTTTGCCTTTCCCACCCACATACCTCAGAGATTGAAAGCTGAATGAAATTGTTAATTACCATGAGCAAAATGTGCATGTATATGGATAAGCCTGGTTTTGACTGCCAATTCTAAACTAAGGAATCTGAATTCATGTTGGATAACAGAAAAGGAATATCTGTTGGCTGGGGCCAAAAGAATCACTCACTACTAACTAATGTACTACACAAGAGTAGTGACTACAGTAAACTGACACTGGGCCAGGTTTGGTCAGTTGTAGATCTTGGACAGATACAGCCAATGCATAATGTTTTCATATGGCTTCCATTTATATCCAGACAGCTAGGGAAAAAAATTAGAACACTAACTCTACAATGCTTTCTGCCAATACATAGAAAATTTTTATCATATCATAAACACCAAGAATTCAAAGTTTAACATAATATAAAACCTATGTCACCATAATGCATTTGACTTCAATAATATATTTATACAAAAAAAAAAAAAAGCAAACATAAAAATGAGCATAAGCAAATAGGAAAGACACAACTTCAAAGCACAGGATGGCAGAAAGTATAAATGTTCTTTGTGTACAACTCTAATAGACCTGTGGTGCTATCCCATGCCTTGTGACTTGTAGACACCTACTTCATGTTTGGCTCTATTATAAGCTCCATAAAAGACCTCATTAAATCATTTAGCTTTTCAATTCTTAGCTTTACAGTCCTAGTTGGCTTATCCATTTAGAAGAAATGACTGTATCTTTGTTTAATTTTTACTGTGCCCCATTAATTTTTTTTAAATATTTAGAAGAGAAAAGATAAAAACTAAGCAAGGGAGTTGGCATTTATAAGAAGTATCTATAAGTGAGTCAGGTCAAAAACAAAATGCTAGGAGTTTGCTAGGTAATTAAATGAATTATCTCTAACAGTTGATGCAAAATAAATATTAACAAGAAAGAAAGATGGGACTCAGACCAGTGAATGTATTCAATTGCCCTCTTTCAGGATTCAAATGAAACTGTCCATGGAAGTTGGTCAGTACACCAAGTCCTGGAACGTGATTTCCAAGATTTTCTTTTGTTAATATATGAGAACAAGCAAAGGTTTTTTCTATATTCTGATTAAGAAAGGAAAAGGAAGAGCATGTTGCAAAGAAATCTCAGGTGTAGAAAATTTATTCTCTCTGAAACAAGTAAGGTCAGAATGAGAGTGTATCTTCAAAAGTAATTAGGTATGCAAATGAACTTAATAAGGGTATTCTGTGTAATAAACTGCAAAATAAACATAAAAATTTGATGCTTCTCAAATTTTAAAGCAAACGGGAGTAGGCAAAGAAGAATGAAGCACCCAAACCCAAAAGGAGCAAAATCAATGTCTGCAATCATCATATATAGAGAGTTGAATTTTGGTTTAATATACAGACTTTTTGAACTATAAACTATTACAATTATAACAATCACAACTATAAACTATTACTTTTGAATTATGAACTATTACAATTCCTATGAAAGAAATAGGGGAGAAAATCTCAGAAAGAAATTTTCTACTGCCATCAAAAATTAATTTCTTGGAAAGCTAGTGGCAGAAATTGGCACCAAATTTCCCTCTAGTCAAAATTCATTCATTCAACAAATGTGTTTTGGTTCATCCTTTGTGCTAAACATTCTTCTAGGCACTTGATATATGGTAGTGAACAAAACAGACATGATCTCTGCTCTCAGGGAAGAAGACAATAGGCAATAAGTAATATGAAAATTATATAGTATATTAGAAAGTGATAATTGTATTGGGAGAAGATAGAGTGCAGTAAGAGTTATAGGGCATGTCAATATTGTTTGGAATTGTATATTTAAAATTGGGTGATTTTAGTAGGCTTCATTGAAAAAGTGATATTTTATTAAAGACTTGAAAGGAATGAGGTAGAAAGTATGTGGATAGCTAAGGAAAGTATTACGTCACAAATGCCCCAAAGAAAGAATACTTTTATGGGAATTAAGGAGATTACATGTTAGGAAGAACACTGGGTGTTATATGCAACTAACGAATCATTGAAAACTACTACAAAAACTTATGATGTACTTACTATATGTTGGCTAACTGAACATAAAGAAAAAATAAAAAAGAAAGAAAGAATACTCCTGGTGGATGTGATGAACACCAGGAGCACATTTCTTTCTTTCTTCTTCTTCTTCTTCTTTTTTTTTTTTTAAGATTTTATTTATTTATTTATTTGTCAGAAAGAAAGCACAAGCAGGGAGAGCAGCAAAGAGAGAAGCTGGCTCCCTGCTGAGTAAGGGGCCCAATGTGGAACTCAATCCCAGGATCCTGGGATTGTGATCTGAATTGAAGGCAGTCACTTATCCAACTGAGGCACCTAGCAGCCCAGTGGGAGCTCATTTTAATTTGAGCAGAATAAGCGAGGGAGAGAGTGGCAGGAGATGAGATCAGAGAGGTAAAGAACAAAGAATTAATAGAGGACCTTATAGGCAATCATAAGTACTTTGATTTTTACACTAGGCAAAATTAAGAGCCATCATGTTTTAAACAGAGAACAGAGAAGTAGCATAACATGACTTTTGAAAAGATCACTTCTACTATAGTAGGAAAAAAAAGGTAGTAGAAACAGAGACCAATTAGGATAATATTTCAGCTATGCAGGTGAGAAGGGATGAAAGCTTAAAACAGCGAAGCAAAAATAGTAGTAAGAGGTTGTCACATTTTGACATATTGTGAAGGTAGGCATAGATGAGAGATTGGATGTTGGGTATTAGAGAAAAAGAGATGTCAAGGATAACTCTGATTTTGGTCTTAGGGCATTAGAAGAATAGAATTTCTTTTTTTTTTTTCTAAGATAGAGAAGACTATGGGAGGAGAAGGTGTGCAGAGGGAGGTAAGGAATTTAATTTTGACAATACTAGGCTTTGCAACGTCTTTTAGATATCAAGTGGAAGGGGGCACCTGGGTGAGTCAGTCGTTAAGCAATTACCTTTGGCTCAGGTCATAATCCCAGGGTACTGAGATTGAGCCAGGGTCCTGAGACAGGGCACCACATTGGGATCCCTGCTTGGTGGGAACCCTATTCTCCCTTTCCCATTCCTTCTGCTTGTGCTCCTGCTCTCACTGTCTCTCTCTGTTAAATTAATAAATAAAATCTTTAAAAAGGAGGGGGGGTGACTGGGTGTCTCAGTGGGATAAGCCTCTGCTTTTGGCCCAGGTCATGATCTCAGGGTCTTGGGATGCAGCCCTGCATTACATCAGGTTCTCTGCTGTGCTCAGCAGGGAGCCTGCTTCCTCCTCCCCCTCTGTCTGCTTACTTGTGATTTCTCTCTGTCTCTGTCAAATAAATAAATAAAATCTTTTAAAAAAAAGATAACAAGTGGAGGTATGAATAGGTGGTTGTACAGAAATCTGTACAGAAAACCAGTACATAAATCTGAAGAAAGGATTAACAAGTATACAACTGTGGAAGTTAACAACACATAGATGACATTTATTTCCATGAGAAGAGAGGAGACTCTCCAAACTTAAAGATGTATCCCTTAAGTTGTGACAACAAAAATGTCTCCAGATACTTCTGGAGGCATTTCCCAACTGGGTTGCAAAATAACCTCTGTTTGAGAATCACTGTGTTAGAGCAAGTAATCTGAGAACTGGGAATTGACTGCTGAAATTAAGGACATGGAGGTCATTGATGACCTTGAGCACTTTCAATGTAGTAGCAGGTGGGGAGGGGATGAAAGCTGAAATAGAATGGATTTAAGAGAGAATAGAAGGAGAGGAATTGGAAATAGCAACATATAAAAAGTTCCTTTAAAAGTTTTACTGAAAGGAGGAGCAAATCAACATAGCATTATTTATGGGGAAATGGGGGCTAAAGTGTTTTTTTAATAGATTTTTATTTTAAAAAGTGTTTTGTTTGTTTGTTTGTTTGTTTGAGAGAGTGAGTGAGTGGAGTTGGGTGGGGAAGGGCAAAGGGAGCAGGAAACAGAGAATCTAGAGCAGTTTCCATGCCCTGTGTGGAGCCTGATACAGGGCTCAATCCCATGACCCTGAGATAATGATTTGAGCTGACATCAGGAGTCAGACACTTAAACAACTGAGCCACCCAGGCACCCCAAACGTGTTTTTTTTTTTTTTTAAGATGGGGGAAATAAAAGCATGCTTGAATGTGGATGGAATGATCTAAGAGAGAGGGAAAAAAATAAGTAATATGGAAGAGAACTGTTAGAAGGATCCCCTTGAGAGGGGAGAAAGAGCATATGATCTGGTACACAAGAGGAAGGAGAGGCTTTAGATAATAAAATGGATATTTTAGGGGGGCTGGGTGGCTCAGTGGGTTAAAGCCTCTGTCTTTGGCTCAGGTCAGGATCCCAGGGTCTTGGGATTGAGCCCGAGTTGGGTTTTCTGCTAAGCAGGAAGCCTGCTTCCTCCCTCTCTTTCTGCCTGCCTCTCTGCCCCCTTGTGATCTCTGTCTGTCAAATAAATAAATAAAATATTTTTAAAAATGGATATTTTATCTGTGTTATCAAGTGGAAAGGCAATGAACATAGTTGCAAATACTGGTAAATATAGTTTTGGTGGACCTGTGGAAATTTTTTTGTGGTTGCTTTAACTTTCTCAATAATGAAAGAGCAAAATCATCAGCTCTTATGAGAATGAGTAACAAAGTTCTATGAGTTTGAGAGAAAAAGTGTGAAATATTCATTTAAGAGAGTAGGAAAAATTAAAGTTGGGAACTTTAAATTAAAGTTGGTGAACACAATAAGATTTAGAGAGAAGGGTGTGCTCTAAGGGAGAGCAAGGAAGATCTGTGCCCTTTCCACAAAACTCACCCTATATATCTCTTCATCTGGTTATTGACTTGTACTCTTTATCATATCCTTTAATAAACTGGCAAATGTAAGTAACTATTACCCCGAGTTCTGTGAACCACTCTAGGAAATGAGAAGAACTTAAGAAGGAGCTCATTGGAACCTCCAGTCTATAATCAGTCAGTCAGAAGTACAGGAAAGAGCCTGGGGCTAGCTACTGGCATCTGAAGTAGGGGATGGAGGACAGTCTTTCAGGACTGAGCCCTTAACTTGTGGTATCTGATGCTATCTCTGGATAGATAGTGTCAAAATAGAGTTGAATTCTTAGACATCCTGCTGGTATCTGAAAATTGCTTGTTGTTGTATGGAGGGCCCCACCCCTCTGGTGGAATTGGGTCTGGGAATCCCAAAAGAGGGTTTTATAGGGAAAAAATAGACAAAAATAGTAGAGTGCAGTTGTGTGATTGGTGGCCTTATTTGGTTTGGCGTGTGTTTAAATCTTGCCAAAAAAATTCTGGTCTTGAAAATTTTGACTAAAATAAGGGGATTTAAATGGGAGTGAATGAGTCTCTTGGTATCATAAAGAAGTCAGTGGAAGTTCAGAGCAGATAATTTTCCAGTTCTCGACATCACCTTATATGGGCTCTCCTTCCTGTTTCCCTCTCTCTGTCCTTTGCTCCCTCTGAGATTGAACATCTTCCATTAGCCTTTATCTCAGTCTCAGGGTCTGCTTTTAGGGAAAACCCAAGTTAAAACAAGGGATGATAGTAGCCCATTCTTATTCTATATTTACTGGGACCATATATATGAATGTTAGATTCTACCTCAGACATCCTACATGGCTAACCAAGGCAACTGCATTTCAACTCTGCTACTTACTGAATAAACAATTCTAATTAATTAATTTGCCATCAGGGTTAAATAATTTGATGTACTATATTAAAATAGAAACTAAATAAATAAAATAGAAACTGCCATTCATGAAGCTACGTCTTAGCTATAGCATGAATTCTGTTTTAATATGATAAATATTTTTTTTCATTTTTCCCCTGCTTTTATAGAGGTTGTGTGGATGAATTCAATTTTGTAAATCCTTTGAGCTTTTCAGCTGAAAAGAGAAAGATGTAAAATATTTTTATGTTCTTTTGATGAATTCAAGAAAAACAAACAAACCCTTTCGTATATCACCAGCTAAGAATATCTAACAGCAAGAATATATTTGTTGCCTCCTGCCACTGAATATTTATTTCAATTTTTTCTTCTTCCTTATTTAGTTAGGTGATGTGGGAGAGAGGATATAGAAGACATTGAAACAAATTCTACAACATTAATTAAAAGAATATTATTTTACAAATATCTCAATGATAATGATAAATTTACCTCTTCACTATCTACTTGGAGTTGTCATTGCTTCAATCAAATTTTGTTAGAATTACATCTCATTTTGCAGTCCTGAAAATAAGAACAGGGCAAGTGCTCAATAAATATTTGCTGAAAGTATGAAGAGGAGATGAATTAGTAAAACTGGTTTAAGGCTTTGCTTATGTGTAGAAAAGAATATTGTTTTAAGCTGCTTACTGCTCCTAATACTAAGAGTGAATAAAAGCTGATGATGATAATGGTTGAAAAAGCAACACAATTAACAAATATCCTTAGATGAAATCTACAGTTGTTGAAAGCTTTTTTGATCAAAAAGTGCTATTTGTGTCATTTTCAATTTTCACTCGATTTTTACTTTCACCCTTTAAAAACCTTTTTAATGATTGATAATTATTTAAGAAATGAGACAGGGGTTGTGATTATTTCTGTAGCATTGGCAATATTAATTTTCCTTCCAGAAAGACTGTCCAAATATCTTTTGTGTAATAAATGGTGCTTATTTATTAATCCAAATGATTTTTTTTTCTTTTATTGGTTCACTTGATGTTTTATTTCAGTTAAAATGGTAATATTTTCCAGCAGAGTTATAGGTTTGTGAGGCAAGCAAGGCCTCAGTTTCTTACCCATAAAGTGACAATCATATTGATGACTGTCCTCACCAAACTGTCATAAGAGTGAAAAGCTAATCAGTGTCTGGCATTTACTAAGAACTTAAAAGCATAGTAGCTATTTTGATTAACTAATGATTCAGCCTCATACATTTTCAATGAAAATATAATTTTACAACCAATTTTTCTCATTTTCTATACTGAGCTATAGGATAAGTTATGCTGTTTTTTGTTTGTTTTTGTTTTATAATAATTTTAAAAAAACATTTAACTGAAGTATAGTTGACATACATTATATTAGTTTCAGGTGTACAACATAGAGACAGTAACAAATTATACAGTGCTCACCACGATAAGTGTAGTTCCACTTGTCACCATAGAAAGTTATTTAAATACTATATACTATATTCCCTATGTTATAATTTTCACCCCCATTACTTATTTATTTTCTAACTGGGGGTTTGTAACTTTTAATCCTTTCATCTATTTTTTTATTAATACTTTCTCTTTATTAAGATAGTCCATATTACCAAGGAGCTAGATATTAAAGGGAAGACAAAAATTATCAAAGAGAGCACTAACCATAATTTCTCTGACATTTCTCTGGCCATAGTTACATAGTTATGAATATGTCTCCTGCGGCAAGAGAAATAAAAGCAAAAATAAACTACTGGAATACATCAAACTAAAAACCTTCTGAACAGTGAAGGAAATTTTCAATAAAACTAAAAGACAACCTCCTGAATGAAAGAAGATATTTACAAATGACATATACAAGAAAGGGTTAATATCCAAGCTATATAATAAACACATGCAACTCGACATAAAACAAAACAAAACAAAATAATCCAGTTAAATATGGGCAGAAGACATGAACAGACATTTCTCCAAAAAGACATTCGGATGACCAACAGACACATGAAAAGATGTTCAGCATCATTCATCATCAGGGAAATACAAATCAAAGCTACAATGAATGGCAGAGAGTTAAGATGGTGGAGGAATAGAGAGACCTGAAGCTTGCCTTGTCCCTTAAACACAGCTAGATAATTATCAAATTATTTTGAACACCTAAGAAATCAATCTGAGGTCAGAGAGAACAAAGTACATGTCTACAAGTAGAGAAGTGACAACCTTTTGGAAGATAAGTGGGGTGGAAAGTTGATTTGGGAGAGATATAACTGTGGGTAAGGTGATGGGAAGGTAGCCCTGCTTATGGAGACTAACACATACAGAGACTACCACAAAGTATTACAAGCATTGGAGTGAAAATCTGAAATTTTCAGTCTGCTACTGCTGGGATTGTGCCTAGCTTAAAGGGGAAGAGGAGCAGAGGCAGAAGTGGAGATGGTGGCCTAAGGATCCTCTGGGTGACAAGAAGAATGTATGGTGCCAATGTGTACTCCACTGTTCCCAGACATAAGGGTGGGGACTCAGGTCAAGGGCAGCAAGCCTTGGTGCCAGATCTCTTTTCTGCCTGGCCATAAACTCTGAACCACTACATGGTCATTCTACCACTTTCCTGGCACTGGCAAGCAAATGGCAAAAGTGTGACAAGAACTTCCTGCAGGGCATCAGTGCTGGTCCAAACCACAAAGCTCCTAAAATTTGGAGTTTTGAAACCCAAAACTCATCTGAGATAAAACAGCTTGGACACAGGCAGGGTGAAGGCAGGGAACTGAGAGAAGGTGGGCATAAAATAGGAGTGGTCGATTGCTCTTTTGTGAGGTCTTTCTGAAAACTATGGGCTATGAACTCTCAGCTCTGCTGCTAGAAAGCAGTACACAGCCATTTTCATCCCACCCATCAACACTTAAAATTCTTCAGGGAGCAAAATAACACCACCTAGTGGAGGCCAGAGACACTTACACCAAGTCCCACATCCCTGCAGCAGGCTCCCCTCCCCCAAAAGACCAGCACGAAGACCTCTCATGCACCAAGTCTACTGATTAGAGTGGTTCAAAGCTCCATCTCTAGGGGAAATAGGATCTAGTGTCCTTTTTTAAAAATTTCTTATTACTATCTTTTTATTTTTTTAATTTTAATTCCTTTTTAATTTATCTTTATTTCTAAATTTTAATTTATATATATATTTAAATTTCCATTGCATTTTTTTAAAATTTTACTTTTTGTTCCACTTTTTTTTAATAAGCAGACCAAAACACACTCAATATCTAAGCTTCCCCCCCCCCTTTCTGGACAAAATGACAAGATGGAGAAATTCACCAGAAAAGAAAGAACAGGAAGTAGAACTCATGGCCAGGAATTTGACCAATACAGACAATATCAAGATGCCAGAATCACAATTTATTTTTATTTTTTTTTAAAGATTTTATTTATTTATTTGACAGAGAGAAATCACAAGTGGGCAGAGAGGCAGAGAGAGAGAGAGGAGGAAGCAGGCTCCCTGCTGAGCAGAGAGAGCCCAATGCGGGACTCGATCCCAGGACCCCGAGATCATGACCTGAGCCGAAGGCAGCGGCTTAACCCACTGAGCCACCCAGGCGCCCCCAGAATCACAATTTAAAACAACAATTATAAGGAGACTATCTGGGCTTGATAAAAAGCATATAAGACATTAGAGAATCCCTTACTTCAGAGATAAAAGATTTAAAATACAGTCAGGGTGAAATTAAAAATGCTATAACCAAGATAAAAACCATAATAGATGTCACAAAAATCAGGACAGATGAAGCAGAGGAACAAATCAGTAATATAGAGGATAAAATTATGGAAAATAATGAACCTGAAAAGAAGAGAGAAGGAAAGGTAATGGATCCCAAAGGTAGACTTAAGGAATTCAGTGACTAACTAAAACATAAAAGCATTTGTATTATAGCAGTCACATAAAATGAAAGAGAAAAAAGGGGGTTTATTCAAGCAAGTTATAGCTGAAAACTTTCCTACTCTAAGGAAGGACACAGATATCAAAAACTAGGAAGCATGGAGCACTCCCATTTAATTTACAAAAAAAAAAAAAAAGCTGACAATTGCCAAGGCAGATCATAGTCAAGTTCACAAAACAGACACAGGAGGAAAGAATCCCAAAAGAAACAAGGGGAAAAAAAGTCCTTGACATACAAAGGAAGATAGGGTTCACAGCGAAGCTGTCCACAGAAATGTAGCAGGCAGGAAGAGAATGGCAGAATATATTCAACGTGCTGAATGGGAAAAATACACAACAAAGAATACTTTATCCAGCAAGGCTGTCATTCAGAGTAGCAGGAGAAAGAAACAGTTTTCAAGACAAATAAAAATTAAGGAGTTCGTGAACAGTAAACCAGCCCTGCAAGAAATATTAAGGGGACTCTTTGAGTGGAGAAGAAAAGACTGAAAGCAACAAAGACCAGAAAGGATAAGAGATCACCAGAAACAACAGCTCTACAGGTAACACAATAGTACTAAATTCATACCTTTCAATAATCACTCTGGCTGTAAATGGATTAAATGCTCCAATCAGAAGACACAGGATATCAGAATGGATTAAAACAAAACAAAACAGGAGGAGGAGTCAAGATGGCTGAGAAGTAGCAGGCTGAGACTACTTCAGCTAGCAGGAGATCAGCTAGATAGCTTATCTAAAGATTGCAAACACCTGCAAATCCATTGGCAGATCCAAGAGAAGAGCAGCAATTCTGGAAGCAGAAAAACAACCACTTTCTGAAAGGTAGGACTGGCGGAGAAGTGAATCCAAAGCGACGGGAAGATAGACCCCGGGGGGAGGGGCCGGCTCCTGGCAAGCGGCAAAGCAATGGAACACAGAATAGGGGCTTTTAAAAGTCTGTTCTGCTGAGGGACAACGCTCCAGAGGCTAAACCGGGGTGAAGCCCAGGTGGGGTCACCGTGGCCTCAGGTCCTGCAGGGTCACAGAAGGATCGGGGGTGTCTGAGTGTCACAGAGCTTGCGGGTATTGGAACAGGAAAGCCGGCAACAGAGACAGAGCCAACAGTAAGCTCACAACTCGGGGTTACCTTGAACAGGCCAGAGGCTCTGTGTGCTCGGACCCCAGCCGGAGGTCAGGCAGATGGGAGTAACTGGGCGCTGTTCTCTGAGGGCACACTGAGGAGTGGGGTGCCGGGCCTTTGGCTCCTCTGGGCCGGAGACCAGGAGGCTGCCATTTGTATTCCTGTCCTTCGTAACTCTACAGAAAGCGCTCAGGGAACAAAAGCTCCTGAAAGAAAACCTGAGCGGATTACTCAGCCCCTGGTATGGGCGGTACAATTCCACCTGGGGCAAAGACACTTGAGAATCACTATGCCAGGCCCCTCCCCAAGAAGATCAACAAGAAACCCAGCCAAGACCAAGATCACCTACCAAGGAGTACGGTTTCAATAACAAGGAGAGCAGCAGAATTCCAGAGGAGGAGAAACAAAAACACAGAACTCATGGGTTTCTCACTGTGATTTTTTTAGTCTTGCAGTTTATTTAATTTTTTTCTTTTTCATTTTTTTTGTCTTCTGCTAATTTTTTTTAACTTTACCCTTTACTTTTTCATCTTTTTTTAACTAGTTATCTAATATATTTGTTTTCTTTTTTATATTTTTCTTTATTTGTTTTCTATTTTTTAAATCTTTTTTTTTCCTTTTCTTTATTTTTGAACCTCTTTTTATCCCATTTCTCCCCCCTCGCAATTTGGGATCCCTTCTGATTTGGTTAAAGCATATTTTCCTGGGGTTGTTTCCACCCTTTTAGTATTTTACTTGCTCCTTCATATACTCTTATTTGGACAAAATGACAAGGTAGAAAAATTCACCACAAAAAAAAAAAACACAAGAGGCAGTACCGAAGGCTAGAGACCTAACCAATACAGACATTGGTAATATGTCAGATCTAGAGTTCAGAATGACAATTCTCAAGGTTCTAGCCAGGCTCAAAAAAGGCATGGAAGATAATAGAGAAACCCTCTCGGGAAATATAAAAGCCCTTTCAGGAGAAATAAAAGAACGAAAATCTAACCAAGTTGAAATAAAAAAAAAAAAAGGTATTAATGAGGTGAATTAAAAATGGAGGCTCTCACTGCTAGGATAAATGAGGCAGAAGAAAGAATTAGTGATATAGAAGACCAAATGACAGAGAATAAAGAAGCTGAGCAAAAGAGGGACAAACAGTTACTGGACCACGAGGGGAGAATTCGAGAGATAAGTGACACCATAAGGCGAAACAACATTAGAATAATTGGGATTCTAGAAAGAAGAAAGAGAGAGGGGAGCAGAAGGTATACTGGAGAGAAATATTGGGGAGAATTTCCCCAATATGACAAAGGGAAAGAGCATCAAAATTCAGGAGGTTCAAGAACGCCCCTCAAAATCAATAAGAATAGGCTCACACCCCGTCACCTAATAGTAAATTTACAATTCTCAGGGACATGGAGAAAATCCTGAAAGCAGCCCGGGAAAAGAAGTCTGTAACATACAACGGTAAAAATATTAGATTGGCAGCTGACTTATCCACTGAGACCTGGGAGGCCAGAAAGAGCTGGCATGATATTTTCAGAGCACTAAACGAGAAAAACATGCAGCCCAGAATACTATATCCAGCTAGGCTATCATTGAAAATAGAAGGAGAGATTAAAAGCTTCCAGGACAAACAAAAACTGAAAGAATTTGCAAACACCAAACCAGCTCTACAGGAAATATTGAAAGGGGTCCTCTAAGCAAAGAGAGAGCCTACAAGTGGTAGATCAGAAAGGAACAGAGACCATATACAGTAACAGTCACATTACAGGCAATACAATGACACTAAATTCATATCTCTCAATAGTTAACCTGAATGTTAATGGGCTAAATGCCCCTGTCAAAAGACACAGGGTATCAGAATGGATAAAAAACCAAAACCCATCTATATGTTGCCTCCAAGAAACTCATTTTAAGCCCGAAGACACCTCCATATTTAAAGTGAGGGGGTGGAAAAGAATTTACCATGCTAATGGACATCAGAAGAAAGCAGGAGTGGCAATCCTTATATCAGATCAATTAGATATTAAGCCAAAGACTATAATAAGAGATGAGGAAGGACACTATATCATATTCAAAGGGTCTGTCCAACAAGAAGATCTAACAATTTTAAATATCTATGCCCCCAACGTGGGAGCAGCCAACTATATAAACCAATAAATAACAAAATCAAAGAAACACAACAACAATAATACAATAATAGTTGGGGACTTTAACACTCCCCTCACTGAAATGGACAGATCATCCAGCAAAAGATCAGCAAGGAAATAAAGGCCTTAAATTAAACACTGGACGAGATGGACATCACAGATATATTCAGAACATTTCATCCCAAAGCAGCGGAATACACATTCTTCTCTAGTACACATGGAACATTCTCCAGAATAGATCACATCCTCGGTCCTAAATCAGGACTCAACCTGTATCAAAAGATTGGGATCATTCCCTGCATATTTTCAGACCACAATGCTCTGAAGCTAGAACTCAACCACAAGAGGAAGTTTGGAAAGAACCCAAATACAAGGAGAATAAACAGCATCCTTCTAAAGAATGAATGGGTCAATTGGGAAATTAAAGAAGAATTGAAAAAAATCATGGAATAAATGATAATGAAAATACAATGGTTCAAAATCGGTGGGACACACCAAAGCAGTCCTGAGAGGAAAATATATAGCCGTGCAAGCCTTTCTCAAGAAACAAGAAAGGTCTCAGGAACACAAACGTAACCCTATACTTAAAGGAGCTGGATAAAGAATAAGAAAGAAACCCTAAGCCCAGCAGGAGAAGAGAAATAATAAAGGTCAGAGCAGAAATCAATGAAATAGAAACCAAAAAAACAATAGAACAAATCAAGAAAACTAGGAGCTAGTTCTTTGAAAGAATTAATAAAATTGATAAACCCCTGGCCAGTCTTATAAAAAAGAAAAGAGAAAGGACCCAAATAAATAAAATCATGAATGAAAGAGGAGAGATCACAACTATCACCAAAGAAATACAAGCTATTATATGAACATACGACGAGCAAATCGATGCTAACAAATTTGACAATCTTGAAGAAATGGATGAATTCCTAGAAACATATAAACAACCACAACTGAACCAGGAAGAAATAGAAAGCCTGAACAAACCATAACAAGTAAGGAGATTGAAACAGTCATTAAAAATCTCCAAACAAACAAAAGCCCAGGGCCAGACGGCTTCCCGGGGGAATTCTACCAAACTTTTAAAGAAGAATTAATACCTATTCTCCTGAAACTGTTCCAAAAAATAGAAATGGAAGGAAAACGTCCAAACTCATTTTATGAGGCCAGCTTCACCTTGATCCAAAAACCAGACAAGGTTCCCATCAAAAAAGAGAGCTATAGACCAATATCCTTGATGAACACAGATGCGAAAATTTTCACCAAAATACTAGCCAATAGGATTCAACAGTACATTAAAAGGATTATTCAACACGACCAAGTGGGATTTATTCCAGGGCTACAAGGCTGGTTCAACATCCGCAAATCAGTCAATGTGACACAACACATCAATAAAAGAAAGAGCAAGAACCATATGATACTCTCAATAGATGCTGAAAAAGCATTTGACAAAGAACAGCATCCCTTCCTGATCAAAACTCTTCAAAGTGTAGGGATAGAGGGCACATACCTCAATATCTTCAAAGCCATCTATGAAAAACCCACCGCAAATAGCATTCTCAATGGAGAAAAACTGAAAGCCTTTCCGCTAAGATCAGGAACACGGCAGGGATGTCCATTATCACCACTGCTATTCAACATAGTACTTGAAGTCCTAGCCTCAGCAATCAGACAACAAAAGGAAATTAAAGGCATCCAAATCAGCAAAACAGAAGTCAAATTATCACTCTTCGCAGATGATATGATATTATATGTGGAAAACCCAAAAGACTCCACTCCAAAACTGCTAGAACTTGTACAGGAATTCAGTGAAGTGTCAGGATATAAAATCAATGCACAGAGGGGCGCCTGAGTGGCTCAGTGGGTTAAGCCGCTGCCTTCGGCTCAGGTCATGATCTCAGGGTCCTGGGATTGAGTCCCACATCGGGCTCTCTGCTCAGCAGGGAGCCAGTTTCCTTCTCTCTCTCTCTCTCTGCCTGCCTCTCAGAGTACTTGTAATTTCTCTCTGTCAAATAAATAAATAAAATCTTAAAAAAAAATCAATGCACAGAAATCAGTTGCATTTCTCTACACCAACAGCAAGACAGAAGAAAGAGAAATTAAGGAGTCAATCCCATTAACAATTGCACCCAAAACCATAAGATACCTAGGAATATACCTAACCAAAGAGACACAGAATCTATACTCCAAAAACTATAAAGTACTCATGAAAGAAATTGAGGAAGACACAAAGAAATGGAAAAATGTTCCATGATCCTGGATTGAAAGAATAAATATTGTGAAAATGTCTATGCTACCTAAAGCAATCTACACATATAATGCAATTCCTATCAAAGTACCATCCATCTTTTTCAAAGAAATGGAACAAATAATCCTAAAATTTATATGGAACCAGAAAAGACCTCGAATAGCCAAAGGGATATTGAAAAAGAAAGCCAAAGTTGGTGGCATCACAATTCTGGACTTCAAGCTCTATTACAAAGCTGTCTTCATCAAGACAGCATGGTACTGGCACAAAAACAGACACATAGATCAATGGAACAGAATAGAGAGCCCAGAAATAGACCCTCAACTCTATGGTCAACTAATCTTCAACAAAGCAGGAAAGAATGTCCAATGGAAAAAAGACAGCCTCTTCAAAAAATGCTGTTGGGAAAATTGGACAGCCAGATGCAGAAAAATGAAACTGGACCATTTCCTTATACCACACACAAAATAGACTCAAAATGGATGAAGAACCTCAATGTGAGAAAGGACTCCATCAAAATCCTTGAGGAGAACACAGGCAGCAACCTCTTCGACCTCAGTCGCAGCAATATCTTCCTAGGAACATCACCAAAGGCAAGGGAAGCAAGGGCAAAAATGAACTATTGGGATTTCATCAAGATCAAAAGCTTTTGCACAGCAAAGGAAACAGTTAACAAAATCAAAAGACAACTGGAAGAATGGGAGATGATATTTGCAAACGACATATCAGATAAAGAACTAGTGTCCAAATCTATAAAGAACTTAGCAAACTCAACACCCAGAGAACAAATAATCCAATCAAGAAATGGGCAGAGGACATGAACAGACATTTCTGCAAAGAAGACATCCAGATGGCCAACAGACACATGAAAAAGTGCTCCATATCACTCGGCATCAGGGAAATACAAATCAAAACCACAATGAGATATCACCTCACACCAGTCAGAATGGCTAAAATCAACAAGTCAGGAAATGACAGATGCTGGCGAGGATGTGGAGAAAGGGGACCCTTGTGGGAATGCAAGCTGGACCAACCACTCTGGAAAACAGCATGGAGGTTCCTCAAAATGTTAAAAATAAAACTGCTCTATGACCCAGCAATTGCACTCCTGGGTATTTACCCTAAAGATACAAACGTAGGGATCCGAAGGGGCACGTGCACCCGAATGTTTATAGCAGCAAAATCCCCAATAGCCAAACTATGGAAAGAACCTAGATGTCCATCAACAGATGAATGGATAAAGAAGATGTGGTATATATACACAATGGAATACTATGCAGCCATCAAAGAAATGAAATCTTGCCATTTGCGACAACATGGATGCAACTAGAGCATATCACGCTTAGCGAAATAAGTCAAGCAGAGAAAGACAACTATCATATGATCTCCCTGATATGAGAAAGTGGTGATGCAACATGGTGGCTTAAGTGGGTTGGAGAAGTATCAAGGAACCAAAATGGGTTTGGGAGGGAGACAAACCATAAGTGACTCTTAATCTCACAAAACAAACTGAGGGTTGCTTGGGGGGAGGGGGGTTGTGAGAAGGGGGGTGGGGTTATGGACATTGTGGAGGGTATGTGCTTTGGTGAGTGCTGTGAAGTGTGTAAACCTGGTGATTCACAGACCTGTACCCCTGGGGATAAAAATATATGTTTATAAAAAATAAAAAAAATAAAAATAAACAAAAAAAACATACAAAAAAACAAACAAACAAAAACAAAACAAAACAAAAGAAACAAACAAACAAAAAACCCAGTAGAACAAATCCACAAAATCGAGAGTGGTACTTTGAATTAATAAAACTGATAAACCCCTAACCAGAGTTATCAAAAAGAAAAGAGAAAGGACCCCAGTAGGTAAAATCAAGAATGAAATAGGAGAACTCACAACCAACACCACCAAAGGACAATTATAAGAGAATATTATGAGAAATTATATGCCAACAAACTGGACAATCTGGAAAAAATGGGTAAATTCCTATAAACTTACAATCTACCAAGGGTGGAACAGTAAGAAATATAAAATTTGAACAGACCTATAACCAGCAAAGAAATGGAATCAAAAGTCTCCCAACAAATAGAACTCCTGAGGCAGATGGCTTCTGAGGGAAATTTTACCAGGCATTTAAGGAAGAGTTAATACCTATTCTTTTCAAATATTCCAAAAAATAGAAATAGAAGGAAATTTTTGAAACTCATTCTATAAAGCCAGCATTATCTTGATTCCAGAACCAAAGACCCCACTACAAAGGAGAATTATAGGCCAAAATCCATGATTAAAATGGATGCAAAATTCTCATAAAATATTAGCAAACCAAATCCAAAAGTACATTGAAAGAATTATTCACTACAATCAAGTGTGATTTATTCCTGTGCTGCAAGTATGGTTCAAAATTTATAAATCAATCAGTATGATACATCACATTCATAAAAGAAAGTATAGGAACCACCTAATCCTCTAAATAGATGCAGGAAAAACATTTGACAAAATATTGCATCCAGTCTTGATAAAAACCTTCAACAAAGTAGGGGTAGATGGAACATATCTCAACATCATAAAGGCCATATATGAAAAACCCACAGCCAATATTATCCTCAGTAGGAAAAAATTGAGAACTTTTCCACTTCAGTCAGGAATAAGACAGGGATGCCCACTCTCACTATTATTATTTAACATAGTACTGGAAGTAGTAGACACAGGAATCAGACAACAACAACAAAATAAATGAAGGACATCTAAATCAGCAAGGAAGAAGTCAAGCTTTTTTTCTTTTTGTAGATGACATGAGACTCTACGTAGAAAACCTGAAAGACTATGGCAAAACATTTCTAGAAGTGAAACATGAATTCAACAGTCACAGGACATAAAATCAATATACAGAAACTTGTTGCATTTCTCTACACCAATAGTAAAGTGTTAGAAAGAAACCAAGGAATCAATCCCATTTATAGACCAAAATCATAAGATACAAGGCAATAAATCTAACCAAAATGGTAAAAGATCTGTATGCTGAAAACTATAGAACACTTATGAAATAAATTAAAGAGGACACCAAGAAATGAAAAAGCATTCCATGCTCATGTATTATCAGAACATTTTCAAAATGTATACTACCCAAAGGAATCTACATATTCAATTCAATCCTTGTCAAAATACAATTGGCATTTTTTATAGAGCTAGAACAATCATAAAATTTCTGTGGAACCACAAAATACCTCAAATTACCAGTGCAATCCTGATAAAGAAAAAATAAAACTGGAGGTATCACAATTCCAGGTTTCAAGCTATATTACAAAGCTATAGTCACCCAAACAGTATGGTACTGGCATGAAAACAGACACATAGATCAATGGGACAGAATAGAAAACCCAGAAATGGACCCACAATTATATGTTCAACTAAGCTTTGACAAAGCAGAAAAGAATATCCAATGGAGAAAAGACTGTCTCTTCAACAAATGGTGTTGGATAAACTGGACAGCAACATGCAGAAAGTGAAGCTGGAGCACTTTCTTACACCATCCACAAAAACAAATTCAAAATGGATGAAATACCTACATTTAAGATGGGAAACCATCATCATTGTAGAGGACAATACAGGCAGCAATCTCTTTGATGTTGGCCAGAGAAACTTCTTATTAGACATTGTTGGAGACAAGGAAAATAAATGCAAAGCTGAACTATTGGAACTTCATCAAATTAAAAACTTCTGAATAGAAAAGGAAACAACAGAACTAAAAGGCATCCTACAGAATGGGAGAAGATATTTGCAAATGACATATCTCATAAAAGGTTAGTATCAAAAATCTATAAAGAATTTATCAAACTCAACAGCAAAACCAAATAATCGAGTTAAGAAATGGGAATGAGATATGAATAGATGATTTTTAAAAGAAGACATCCAGATGGCTAACAGAGATACATGAAAAGTTGCTCAACATCACTCATCAGGGAAGTACAAATCAAAATCATGATGAGATACCACTTCATATGTGTCAGAATACCTAAAATTAATAACGTAAGAAACAACAGGCAAGGATGCAGAGAAATGGGAACACTTTTGCACTGTTGGTGAGAATGCAAACTGGTGTGGTTACTCTGGAGAACAGTATGAAGATTCATTAAAAAGTTAAAAATAGAACTACCCTATGATCCAGCAATTCCACTGCTAGGTATTTACACAAAAGATTAAAAATTCAGATTCAAAGGGGTATATGTACACCAATACTTATGGCAGCATTATCAACAATAACCAAACTATGGAGAAAGCCCAAATATCCTTTGGCCAATGAATGGGTAAAGAAGATGGTGTATATATGCACAATGGAATATTACTCAGCCATTAAAAATGATGAAATCAGGGCACCTGGGTGGCTCAGTGGATTAAGACTCTGCCTTTGGCTCAGGTCATGATCTCAGGGTCCTGGGATCAAGCCCCACATCAGGCTCCCTGCTCAGCAGGGAGCCTGCTTCCCTTCTTCTCTCTCTCTGCCTGCCTCTCTGCCTACTTGTGATCTCTGTCAAATAAATAAATAAAATCTTTTTAAAAAATGATGAATGCTTGCCATTTGCAATGATGGGGGTGGAATTAATATTATGCTAAACAAAAAGTCAGAGAAAGATGAATACCATATGATTTCACTCATCTGAGGAATTTAAGAAACAAAACATATGAACATAGGGGAAGGGGAAAAAGAAGGAGAGGGAGGGAAAGAAGCCATAAGATACTTTTATGGATAGAGAACAAACTGAGATTGATGGAGGGAGATGGGTAGGGATGACCTAGATGGATGATTGATATTAAAGAGGGCACTTGTTCTGATGAGCACTAGGTGTTGCATGTAAGTAATGAATCACTGAATTCTACTCTTAGAATATTACACTGTATATTAAATTAAATTTTAAATAAAAATTACAAGTAAAACAAAACTGCAATGAGTTATCACCTCGCACCTGTCATGTTGGCTAAAAAAAACAAAACAAACAAACAAACAAAAAAAAAAAAACAGAAGATGCCACAGGTGTTGGTGAGGATGGAGAAAAATAGGAACCCTCATCTACTGTTGATAAGAATGCCAAATGATGTAGCTGCTGTGGATAAAAGTATGGAGAGTTCTCAAAAAGTTAAGAATAGAACTATCATACGATCCAGTAATCACACTTCTAGGTATTTACCCCACATAACATAAAAACTAATTCAAAGTGATACATATACCCCTATGTTTATAGCAGCATTATTTATAATAACCAAACTATGGAAGCACCCTAAGTGTCCATTGACAGATGAATGGATAAAGAAGATGTAGATATCTATCAATCATCTGTCATCTATCTGTCTATCTATCTATCTGATGGAATATTACTCAGCCATAAAAAGGAATTAAATCTTAGTATTCATCACAAAATGTATGGGGCTAAGAAATATAATGCTAAGTGAAATAAGTCAGTTAGAGAAAGACAAATACCATATAATTTTACTCATATATGGGTTTTAGGAAAGAAAACAAAGGAACAGGGAAAAAACTTGTTAAAAACAGTTATAAGAACAAAAACAGCAATGCTGAGTACTTTGTTATAGTGTAATAGAGTTTTTTTTTTTTTTTTTTTTGGTGTGGAGTGGCAGGGATTTGATTATTCTGATAAGCGAAGAGTGCTCTATTTAAGAATTCTGCTAGTAGTCAAACTTGACAGACTATAAAATGACAAAAGAAGCCTAGTCAGGTGATATTGTAAGTCATATTTCTGTACCATAAACCACAGGTGCTGAGAAACAACTTTCTGAAGAAAATATATGAAAACACAAATTTAGCAGCCATGGAACTAAATAATGCAAAGAAAGGTAAATTGGAGAATGATGAATGATGTCAAAATGGTGAAAACCAAGAGACCAGGTATTGCTACACATCTGTGGCTTCTATTTAGAAATGGCTGGCTGTTTCCAGAAGCTATTGAATCATAAGTATAAAATTTACCTCACTGAGGCATAGATTAGCTGGCCAAATCTCATCCTTATCAGTCAAGCTTGTTGGCCTTTGATTCCACACAATCCTTATGATGTTGTTATTAGAGATACTTTAGAAACATCTGCTCAAGAAGCTGTCTGTTACCTACATGGCAGACAGAAAATCTAATGGCACCAAAAAGGAATGACAGGACACCCATTAATGTTTAGTGGTGATAGGAAATAACACAATAAACATGATCAAGGCCTGCCAAATCTGTTAACATTTCAATGCCTAGATAACCTGTTAGCACATGTTAGATATATTCTTTTTTTTTTTTTAAAGATTTTATTTATTTGACAGAGAGAGATCACAAGTAGTCAGAGAGGCAGGCAGAGAGAGAGAGAGGAGGAAGCAGGCTCCCCGCTGAGCAGATAGCCCGACGCGGGACTCGATCCCAGGACCCCGAGATCATGACCTGAGCCGAAGGCAGCGGCTTAACCCACTAAGCCACCCAGGCGCCCCCTAGATATATTCTTCACTGTTCGTAATGTCACTGACAAATAAGTCAATGAATAACTTAAATTATTGCCCAGCACAAAATATAAAATATTGTCTGCATGTTAAAGTGAGACTAAATTAAAGATGATGGTGAGCCATTTGTGATCCAATTTGATTATTTTTATTTGTATATGGTACTTAGAGTGGAAGTTTGTATCTAGTGCTCTTTTAGTCCAATATTCATTTTCTTATTCACTTATTTGCAGTTGAGTTTCTACTTTTCTTGATGCTGAGGATATGTCACTGAGTAAAGCAGATAATTTTTTTTTTAACATCATGGGGCTTGTATTCTTGTACCATAAGAAAAATAAAAGCAAAGAGATATGTATCATGGTAAGTGTTACAAAGTGAGGTAAAACAGGGAAAGGACTTGGGACTAGGGAGAAGAGTCTGCAGGTTATTTAAACCTCTTTAAGGGACACTGGAGAAGGCCTGTCTAATAAGTTGACACTTGAGTAGAGAAGGGGCAAGATAAGCAAGAGGTGCTTGTCGGAGCTCCTCTTGGCCTGCCCATATCCTCCCTTCATTTGTCCCCCCATGTCCCAACCGCAACCACAACCCAGGCCCTGCCAAACAAGGTCAAGGCTACTGATAAGAGGCTGCAGGACACTAAACTCAACCCACTCTTGGCTAGAACCCAGACCTTGCCTCCTATGCCCAGGGGCCTCAGTCTCTAGCTGACCCTGTCCCCAGGCCTGCCAACCATGTTGGTCCCCACCCACCCTCTGTCCACAGAGACTGAACAAACACCAAATCTCTCCCCACCATACAGGTGAACCCTCCCTTCTGTCAGAGTTACAGCCTCCTCCCTACCCCAAGGGGATGCTTGTTCACATGCCCAAGGAAAGCTGGGCCCCACTCCACTGTCTAGACCCAAAGTCTGCCCCTCCCTGGAGGACACAGCTGAACTCTAAGAACAGCTTCCTGGGGTCATTGCCTTTCTACTACTAGGAACTGCAAGTTGAGTGGAAGGGAGAGGGAGCCACAGGGAAAACACTACCAGTACTGGTAGTCCTGTCTAATGGAGCAGGTGGAGGGCCAGGCATGCCATGAGGCATGGGTGCCCCTTCCCCCTTTAGGTGGTTCCTACACCAACACCTCTGGATGTGTACTTGCTCCTTAAGCCTGCCAATCCTCTGTGTCTGGGCCTGGTGGGCAGGGCCTTGAAACCCCTTCCAATTCCTGTGCTTCCCCAGCCCAGAAGCTCCTCATTCTACTCTGCCCAAGCCCCAGGGAGAAGATCTGGTCACTGGATGAGTGTGCATGAGGATAGTGAAGAAGTCCATGAAACAGGGGCAGTGATTGGCATCCTATTTCTGTATACTAGATGAAGGTCACTTGGCACTTCCCAGCCATACCAACAGATGGGTAGGTGTGGGGACCAGTGCCATCTGTGAGGGGACAGCAGTGCTTGCTGGAGGCCAGAAAAGTCAGAGCCCAATTACAGCACCAGAGGCTAAGATAACTTGCTATGGCTCAAAGTTCCTGCAGCTGTGGGCAGAAGCTGGGGGATGACCTGTGCCCTTGGGTGCCAGTCCATCATGTGGATTTGCTTCATAAAACCCCACCCATGCCTTCCTCTTAGGAAAAAAGTACAGAGGACAGTATAGCTGTCAGTGACAGTTAAAATGAAACAGAATTCCATCTTAATCATAAAATGTCTTTCCTTTTCTACTTTGAGGCCTTCCCAGCTGAAGATAATGTGTAAAATCTAAGAGTCTTCAAGACGACATTCTAACATTCTCCCTTCTATAATTTATTAACAGAGACAAGTGTGTTCCAGGATACTGTTAGGAATGAACTTACTAAAGAGGAGATTTACTATATACTGATGTAAATTAAGTTCACCATTAGTGAGACCATGTGTGAACAAATTTCTTAAGTTGGAGAGATTACATTAACAAATGTAAAATTGTCCTAATTTGTCTCTTGTCTCCTCCCCACTTCTGATAAAGAGACTTGAAAGAATCAATATGAGAACTTGGGGAATTGTTATCAGCAGTAGACTGATAGCAGCAGTATAGCAGGTGATCCAAAGACTAAGCATTCATATATTCACTTCCTCAAATTTACTGATAACTGAGGGAATCCAGAAGACAGTGTGAAATTCTGTGTTCATCCATTTCTTTTTATCTGTTTCTTTGGGCTTTTATATGCAGATAAAATAATATGACTAATCTTTATAATAATATTATTCCATGAATACCAGATCAATTTTCTAACATTATATAAAAGAATAATCATGAAGAAGAAAAAAAGTAACTAAAAATACTTATCATTTGAAGTTTTATGAAGAAAATTTATATTTCATTCAAGCCTTTTAAGGTTAAGGTTTTTTTTTTTTTTTTTTTTTTTTTTTTTCCTATTCAATGTTCACTTTTCTTTATGAAAAATGCCTCCAGAAACAAGAACCATTTGGGAAACCAAACTTGATTCTACTGTTGTGGACCCTGGACTGGATCCTGGTGGAAAAACCAAGAGGCACTCAGAGACTTTGAGGATCCGAGGTTTATTTAATACCAATGGGCTCAGATGAGGTTATTCTCCAAAGGTCTGAGCCCAGAGCACAAACATGGAGGGGGATTTATACCCTTCTATTTCCACATACTTGGTACTTTTGGCACACGTGGGAAACAGGGTAAGGAAGAAGAACCTGGAAGAACTTTGAGACAGGGACTGGAATTCTCTTGCTGGTTTGGACAGCCATCTTAGAGTACAGTTTTTCCCTATTACTACCTCATGTTAAATGATATCCCCATCAATCCAGAATCTCTGCAGCCCTCTGCCCCTACCCTTCTTAGTCTTTCTTAATTCTACTTTTTTTTTTTTATCTCTTAATGCTACTTATTGAAAATGAAAAAAAGCATAGCACCAAGTGTTCATTTTTCTGAAAATATATCTTCCTTATTTTAACTGTACATTGCTTTTTGAAGGCCTAGAGGATGCTGCATCAGCAAAGAATCAAGAATGTGAGAAAAAACATTTTGTGAAGTACAGTACCAAGTAAAGTGAACACTCAGCAAGCATGCCCCTGCCTTTTTGTGTCACAGTTTACTAACTTATTATGTACAAACGTGATTCATGTGACTCTCTCACAATCAGTGTGTGTTTGCAGCTGTATTGCTGATATTCTAAGGTAGGCTGTGCTACCTATTTTAGGCATAGAAAAGGGCTAACACATTTGTCTTTAAAAAATGTATAGAAAAACTATGTATTCTAACCAACATCTATAAAATTTACTTTGCTCAAAAGTGACTTTTATTTCTACTTGAGGATGATGAGGTTAGGTATTCATTAATTTCAAGATTATGAATTCCTGCATGGGAAAATTCTATCTCCCCCTTATTTTATTTTCTTCATAGGATATAAGTGTTGTAACGGCCTATTTAGCCAGAGCAATTCTATCCAGTTAAAGAGTGATTTTTGTTGTTTATGCAGTAAAACTTAAACTGACCCTGCCACTCCCCCCCCCCCTGCCAGAGGAAACTACTTAAAAACAAGTCCAGGAAACCAGTAAAATATGGTCGACCAGTCCCAGATAACAGAGCCCAAATACAAGGGTGGGTCAGGTCAGGTACAGATAACAGAGCCCGAATGCAGGGATGAGTTGGGCCAGGTGGAGACATCCAATCAGTGGGGCACATATACTGTCTCCCTAGCTACCAAGGAGTGTGGGACCTGCCTTTTGGGCACCAATTCTGACCAAGGTGATAGGCTAGTTCAAATAGCTACTATGGGGTGAATTGTAATTCAATCGTACACCCATGTGTAACCTAGCATGACTGTGCAGCTTTCTCTGTGTGTTACAATCTCATTGACCATTTGCATGTGGCCAGGCTCAACCACATGGCCTTTGCTCTGTAAGGCAGGGAGGGGTCGCCCTTTCTGTAAGAGGTAACCCCGAACGGTTGGTTTGATTCTCGATGCTTGGCATGAAATAAAGCTTTGCTTGACCTTTGCTTTGTATCAGTCTCGCTCCTTTTGATGAAGTTCTAGAACCTAGGTGAGGTTTGGTGGGCTAAGGTCCAGAGCCAATGACCAAGAAAGAATTCTTGAGACATCTTTGGTGTAAAATGGTGGTTTATTAAAGCATAGGGACAGGACCTGTGGGCAGAAGGAGCTGCTGCCCCAGGGTTGTGAGGGATGGCAGGTTATGTACCCTGCGGTTGGGGGAAGGTGAGGGAAGGGAGGTTTCAATGGAACTTTCATATGCTAAAGAGGGCCTATAAGATGCCAAGATATTGGAGGTTTACCAGAGGCCTTGCCCTTGCAGCTTTATCAATGTTGTCTTTAGGCCAGCCATTAACATCAAGATAGTTGGGAGATTCTTGGTGGGATGTCACAACCCTGCTATCAATCATCTTTGTTAGTGATATTTAGGTTTAGAAGAGATTTAACTATATTTACATTCCCTTCTACCTCATCCTCCTTCAGTTTTGTTTATGGTGGGGAGGGAGATATTAGGGATTAAGGAACTGAGTTATTTGCCTCTGGAAATTGTGCTATTGATAAGGTAACTTCTTTGTAGATCTCTAGGACATTTGTAAACCAAGGGAGACTCCTATCTTGCAGGATTGTGATCTCTGCAAGTTAACTATTTGTTTATCGTTTATGACAGTCAGGGGTGCCTGAGGAATACTACACATATTACCGAGGGGGAGCAAATGGAGAGGGGGTGCAAAGTGCTAGCTTTTGCTTTGTCTTCAGCCAGCCTCCTGCTCCCTCATCACTTTGATCACAGACCTATCATTGGGGGACCTTTCAAATGTTAAAGTGATTTAACATGGGTGAAGGTATTTTTCGAATTTGTGGTCATATCAACATTTTCTTCAAAACAGCTGGAAAAATACAGAACAGAAATAGAAAAACATAGGCAAGCCAGAAGTAGGTAAGGAGATGAAAAAATATTTATTTATTCTACAGCTTTTTAATTTTTAGCCTACTAATTTCTAGGTGGTTGTTTCTTATGTATAACATTAACTAAAAATATTAGATTACTTAGAATGTCATGAGCATATTCTTATAAAAAGTTACTGGTAAATAAAAATTTAAAAAAATTGATTGGAGACATACAGTGACATAATACTTGTAAAATGGGGACAAAACTGCTCACTTGCACAATTTAATTGGAAATTAAATCCATTTAAATATAGACCCACAATGAAAAGTTACAGTAAGCCTCAGACTCATATATATGCCTCACCTTAGCATTTTCACCTGTGCATTTTACAAACCACTCAAATTCAGGATGGACAAGATTGAACAAATCTCTTTTCTCAAACCCTGTCCTCCTTCAGTGGTTTATATATCTAATTATGCAAGGAAGAAACCTGGGAGTTATCCTTGACTCCTGTCAGAGAGGAAGACCTTCCTCTGCCCTGCAAGGTCCTAGTTGTGATGAGGGAACAGAAGACTGGTGAGGACAAAGCAAAAGCTGACACCCTGCAACCTTCCCCAGCCACCACTCTTGGGTGGGACATATGTGATATTCTTTAGGAATCTCCCAACTATCTTTATGTTAATAGCTTGCTAGACGGAAAAACCTTGATAATGGCAAGGCCTCAAGGCTTCTGGTGTCCTGTAGGTCCTCTTTAGCATTCGAAAGTTCTTTCAAAACCTCCCTTTTACTTTACTTCCCCCAACTCCATAGTATATAACCTGCCCCCTTCACAACCCTGGGGCAGCAGCTCTTTCTGTCCACAGGTCCTGTACTGGGCTTTAATAAACCACCATTTTGCACCAAGATGTCTCAATAATTCTTTCTTGGTCATTGGCTCTGGAACTCACCCCACTGAACCTCACCTATATTCTAAAACTTCATCAGTTGGACTTAGAATCAAATTGACATGAGACAAATTAAAAGAGGAAAATCAAAGTTGATATGTATATGTATGGGGAATCCACACAGACATGGAAATTCTAAAGACAGTGAAGAAACAGGAAACTTCTTTGAGCCAAGGAGAGAGGTAAGCTGTAAGGATACAAAGGAGAGGAAGGCCATTAACAGGAAGGCACAAGAACAATTTTTGAAAAACAAAGGTTGCCTTATTATGCAGATAACTTTCTTAGGTAAAAGGAAATTTTAACTTCCTGGTGTATGCTCTCCTTTCCAATATAAAATTTAGGCAGTTGAGAACCGGGAGAGGTTTTCCTGTGTTTTGATTACTTTTAAATCAAAGTAATGTTCATACCAAAGTGGCCCAACTTGAGGCAGCCTGTCCTTGGTCCCTATATTCATCTCTTTTGCCTCACAACACACAGCCAGTTAATCATAAAAGTCTTGTCAATCTTATATCTAAAATATCTCTCAAATCTTTCAAATATGTCTGCTTCTCTTATTCTCACTGTCACACTCTCAGTCCTAGCTACCACAATTCCTTAACCAAACTACAAAAATACTCTTAAATTAAGTAGTTTTCTCTTTCTAATTGGAATGATCTTTTAAAATGCCCCTTGATTCTGCTATTCTTTTAGAATACTGTAATTGCTTCCTATTGCTCTTAAGGTAAAGACTAAAAATCTTAATAGGACCCTTATGAACCTGTTTCACCCCATTCTCCATTAACTTTTTAAATTACACTCACACTGAGTTACTTTTAATTCCTGCAATGAACTCTGTTCTTCCCATCTCATTACCTTCCCACATACTATTCCCTCTGCTTGGAATTTTCTTTCCCCTTTTCAATTCTCAACCTAGGGCAGATGTACCTGTTAAGTACTCCCTAAACATCTCCAGAGTATTGCTCAAAATTATCATTAAACAGTTAATTTCTGAAGTAATTTTAACTGCCTTTTCAATATGAATATAATTTCTTGGAAGGCCAGAACCAATTCTCTTTCACTGTCATAGTCTCAAGTACCCATTGTAAGGACAGAAAGGTTTTCCTTTCTAGGTTTTATGGATGGTCTAATAATTAAATTGATAAAAAACAGATTAACAGAAAGAAAACAAAAGTTTAATGGCAGGTATACATCCTGTATGCATCAGGGATACTCAGAAAAACTGAGTAACTCCTTAAAATGGCCAAAGCCATCACCTTAAATACCACCATTAGCTAAAGACAAACAAACAAACAAACAACAACAACAAAAATCTGATGAGGGAGCACAAGGCTGGCTGAAGACAAAGCAAAAGCTGGCGCCTTGCACCCCCCTCTTCATCCGCTTTCCCTCAGTCATATGTGTGGCATTCTTCAGGCACCCCTGACCACCATAAGAAACAAATAGTTAACTTGCAGAGATCACAATCCTGCAAGATAGGAGTCTCCCTTGCTTTACAAAAGTCCTAGAGATCTATAAACAAAGAAGGTACCTTATCAATAGCACAATTTCCAGAGGCAAATAACTCAGTTCCTCAGCCCTAAATAAAAGTTAAATTTCTTCTAAACCCAAGTCTCACTAACAAAGACACTTGATAGTAAAAATGTGAATGGCTTGCTAAAAGACATTGGTCTCCCAGCACCTCCTAGGCCCTCTTTAGCATATGAAAACTCTGTTGAAACCTCCCTTCCCCTCACCTTCCCCCAACCACAGGGTACATAACCTGCCATCCCTCACAACCCAGGGCAGCAGCTCTTCCTGCCCATGGGTCCTGTCCCCATGCTTTAATAAATCACTATTTTGCACAAAAGATGTCTCAAGCATTCTTTCTTGGTCATCGGCTCCAGACCTCAGCCCACCGAACCTCACCTAGGTTCTAGAACTTCATCAAAACAAACAAACAAACAAACAAACAAAAAAGTTGGGGTGGGGAGTCACTTATGGGAGGTTACCAGGAAAAGCACCTTAGAAAAAGTTCTTATGTGATTTAAATCCTTGACTTCTCTACTGCTAACAGTTTCTAGAGATTGGCTTATCTTTCATTTTCTGCTGCAGCATGGAAGACACATTTAAAATGGAGATTTCTCTTATAAATATAAGTGTTTCTTAACCCACTGAGCCACCCAGGCACCCCAATATAAGTATTCCTTAAAGAAGTATAACTTCTACTCTGTTTTCAGAGCTTCACTGTGTCTGCAATTTCTTAAAAATAACTAGTTTAAAATAATTGATTCTCTAAAGCAGAATATTTTTGGGATGGCAAAATCTGCTCCCCTTCACTATAAAATACCATGTACATAGAAAATTGCATGGCATACATTATCTTGAAAGAATATTGAGTACCATAGAATGAAATAACATTATTTAAAAGTTATATCAGATATTGTATATTCACAAATCCAACATTTTTTTCGTTAATTGTGGTATCTCAGTAGTCAGTCACAGCTAACCAAGAGTATTACCAATAGTATCAATTTGAAAAACAGAAGATTCATCTATTTTCTAGGTAATTATCAAGATTTTGCAGTAATGTCATTTATAGACATGACAGGTAGAGTAACTAAATCAGTGCAGAATTAGTTTATTTTTCCTTCACCGTAAAATACAGGATATGCATTTAAGAAAGTGCCCAAAAAGGCATGAAAGGTGGTTGTTTTCATTAAGGGTGTCCTCTTTTATCCTTAGATCACTCAGGTTATATTTAAGATATATTAAATCATATGCATTGATACTATTATGCAAATTTCCTTTGGTTCCACTGAAAATTCCATGGAACATCTATATATAAATATAGGGAAATATTTTAATGCATTTTTAAGTGATATTGTTTAAATATTAGACACAATTGTGAATTTGCTTTTAATGATCCTTTCACCTTAAATGTCAGGACCCTATTTTATTGTTGTTGTTGCCATTCCCATATCCAGTTTCCAACAGGGTAGCATTTCTACAGCATGCATGTGTGTGTATGTGTGTATAAATAACTATGTGTGTGTGTGTGTGTATATATGTACATACATATATATATGTGTGTGTACATATATATGTATGTATACACATATATATGTATGTACATATATACACACACACATATAGATATATATAAACACACATACGTATATAAATAAAATTGATTTTCTTTCTTTATTTTTTAATTTTTTTTTAATTTTTTAATCTTTTTTAAAATTTTTTATTTTTTATGAACATACATTTTTATCCCCAGGGGTATAGGTCTGTGAATCACCAGGTTTACACACTTCACAGCACTCACCAAAGCACATACACTCCCCAATGTCCATAACCCCACCCCCCTTTACCCAACCCCCTTCCCCACAAGCGACCCTCAGTTTAGTTTGTGAGATTAAGAGTCATTTATGGTTTGTCTAACTCCCAATTCCATCTTGTTTCATTTATTCTTCTCTTACCCACTTAAGCCCCCATGTTGCGTCACCACTTTCTCATATCAGGGAGATCATATGATAGCTGTCTTTCTCCGCTTGACTTATTTCGCTAAGCGTGATATGCTCTAGTTCCATCCATGTTGTCGCAAATGGCAAGATTTCATTTCTTTTGATGGCTGCATAGTATTCCATTGTGTATATATACCACATCTTCTTGATCCATTCATCTGTTGATGGACATCTAGGTTCTTTCCATAGTTTGGCTATTGGGGATTATGCTGCTATAAACATTCAAGTGCACGTGCCCCTTCGGATCACTACGTTTGTATCTTTAGGGTAAATACCCAGTAGTGCAATTGCTGGGTCATAGAGCAGTTCTATTTTTAACATTTTGAGGAACCACCATGCTGTTTTCCAGAGTGGTTGTACCAGCTTGCATTCCCACCAACAGAGTAGGAGGGTTCCTCTTTCTTCGCATACTTGCCAGCATCTGTCATTTCCTTACTTGTTGATTTAGGCCATTCTGACTGGTGTGAGGTGATATCTCATTGTGGTTTTGATTTGTATTTCCCTGATGCCGAGTGATATGGAGCACTTTTTCATGTGTCTGTTGGCCATCTGGATGTCTTCTTTGCAGAAATGTCTGTTCATGTCCTCTGCCCATTTCTTGATTGGATTATTTGTTCTCTGGGTGTTGAGTTTGCTAAGTTCTTTATAGATTCTGGACACTAGTCTTTTATCTGATATGTCGTTTGCAAATATCTTCTCCCATTCTTTCAGTTGTCTTTTGATTTTGTTAACTGTTTCCTTTGCTGTGCAAAAGCTTTTTTTTTTTTTTTTTAACTTTTTATTTTTTATAAACATATATTTTTATCCCCAGGGGTACAGGTCTGTGAATCACCAGGCTTACACACTTCACAGCACTCACCAAAGCACATACCCTCCCCAATGTCCATAATCCCACCCCCTTCTCCCAAACCCCCTCCCCCCAGCAACCCTCAGTTTGTTTTGTGAGATTAAGAGTCACTTATGGTTTGTCTCCCTCCCAATCCCATCTTGTTTCATTTATTCTTCTCCTACCCACTTAAGCCTCCATGTTGCATCACCACTTCCTCATATCAGGGAGATCATATGATAGTTGTCTTTCTCTGCTTGACTTATTTCGCTAAGCATGATACGCTCTAGTTCCATCCATGTTGTCGCAAATGGCAAGATTTCATTTCTTTTGATGGCTGCATAGTATTCCATTGTGTATATATACCACATCTTCTTGATCCATTCATCTGTGGATGGACATCTAGGTTCTTTCCATAGTTTGGCTATTGTGGACATTGCTGCTATAAACATTCGGGTGCACGTGCCCCTTTGGATCACTACATTTGTATCTTTAGGGTAAATACCCAATAGTGCAAATGCTGGGTCATAGGGCAGTTCTATTTTCAACATTCTGAGGAACCTCCATGCTGTTTTCCAGAGTGGCTGCACCAGCTTGCATTCCCACCAACAGTGTAGGAGGGTTCCCCTTTCTCCACATCCTCGCCAGCATCTGTCATTTCCTGACTTGTTGATTTTAGCCATTCTGACTGGTGTGAGGTGATATCTCATTGTGGTTTTGATTTGTATTTCCCTGATGCCGAGTGATATGGAGCACTTTTTCATGTGTCTGTTGGCCATCTGGATGTCTTCTTTGCAGAAATGTCTGTTCATGTCCTCTGCCCATTTCTTGATTGGATTATTTGTTCTTTGGGTGTTGAGTTTGCTAAGATCTTTATAGATTTTGGACACTAGTTCTTTCTGATATGTCCTTTGCAAATATCTTCTCCCATTCTGTCAGTTGTCTTTTGATTTTGTTAACTGTTTCCTTTGCTGTGCAAAAGCTTTTGATCTTGATGAAATCCCAATAATTCATTTTTGCCCTTGCTTCCCTTGCCTTTGGCGATGTTCCTAGGAAGATGTTGCTGCGGCTGAGGTCGAAGAGGTTGCTGCCTTTGTTCTCCTCAAGGATTTTGATGGATTCCTTTCTCACATTGAGGTCCTTCATCCACTTTGAGTCTATTTTTGTGTGTGGTGTAAGGAAATGATCCAATTTCATTTTTCTGCATGTGGCTGTCCAATTTTCCCAGCACCATTTATTGAAGAGGCTGTCTTTTTTCCATTGGATATTCTTTCATGCTTTGTCGAAGATGAGTTGACCATAGATTTGAGGGTCTATTTCTGGGCTCTCTATTCTGATCCATTGATCTATGTGTCTGTTTTTGTGCCAGTACCATGCTGTCTTGATGATGACAGCTTTGTAATAGAGCTTGAAGTCCGGAATTGTGATGCCACCAACGTTGGCTTTCTTTTTCAATATCCCTTTGGCTATTCGAGGTCTTTTCTGGTTCCATATAAATTTTAGGATTATTTGTTCCATTTCTTTGAAAAAGATGGATGGTACTTTGATAGGAATTGCATTAAATGTGTAGATTGCTTTAGGTAGCATAGACATTTTCACAATATTTATTCTTCCAATCCAGGAGCATGGAACATTTTTCCATTTCTTTGTGTCTTCCTCAATTTCTTTCATGAGTACTTTATAGTTTTCTGAGTATAGATTCTGTGTCTCTTTGGTTACGTTTATTCCTAGGTATCTTATGGTTTTGGATGCAATTGTAAATGGGATTGACTCCTTAATATCTCTTTCTTCTGTCTTGCTGTTGGTGTAGAGAAATGCAACTGATTTCTGTGCATTGATTTTATATCCTGACACTTTACTGAATTCCTGTATAAGTTCTAGCACTTTTGGAGTGGAGTCTTTTGGGTTTTCCACATATAGTATCATATCATCTGCGAAGAGTGATAATTTGACTTCTTCTTTGCCGATTTGGATGCCTTTAATTTCCTTTTGTTGTCTGATTGCTGAGGCTAGGACCTCTAGTACTATGTTGAATAGCAGTGGTGATAATGGACATCCCTGCCGTGTTCCTGACCTTAGCGGAAAAGCTTTCAGTTTTTCTCCATTGAGAATGATATTTGCGGTGGGTTTTTCATAGATGGCTTTGATGATATTGAGGTATGTGCCCTCTATCCCTACACTTTGAAGAGTTTTGATCAGGAAGGGATGCTGTACTTTGTCAAATGCTTTTTCAGCATCTATTGAAAGTATCATATGGTTCTTGTTCTTTCTTTTATTGATGTGTTGTATCACATTGACTGATTTGCGGATGTTGAACCAACCTTGCAGCCCTGGAATAAATCCCACTTGGTCGTGGTGAATAATCTTTTTAATGTACTGTTGAATCCTATTGGCTAGTATTTTGTTGAGTATCTTTACATCTGTGTTCATCAAGGATATCGGTCTATAGCTCTCTTTTTTGGTGGGATCCTTGTCTGGTTTTGGGATCAAGGTGATGCTGGCCTCATAAAATGAGTTTGGAAGTTTTCCTTCCATTTCTATTTTTTGGAACAGTTTCAGGAGAATAGGAATTAGTTCTTCTTTAAATGTTTGGTAGAATTCCCCCGGGAAACCATCTGGCACTGGGCTTTTGTTTGTTTGGAGATTTTTAATGACTGTTTCAATCTCCTTACTGGTTATGGGTCTGTTCAGGCTTTCTATTTCTTCTGGGTTCAGTTGTGGTAGTTTATATGTTTCTAGGAATGCATCTATTTCTTCCAGATTGTCAAATTTATTGCCGTAGAGTTGCTCATAGTATGTTCTTATAATAGTTTGTATTTCTTTGGTGTTAGTTGTGTTCTCTCCTCTTTCATTCATGATTTTATTTATTTGGGTCCTTTCTCTTTTCTTTTTGATAAGTCGGGCCAGGGGTTTATCAATTTTATTAAGTCTTTCAAAGAACCAGCTCCTAGTTTCGTTGATTTGTTCTATTGTTTTTTTGGTTTCTATTTCATTTATTTCTGCTCTGATCTTTATGATTTCTCTTCTCCTGCTGGGCTTAGGGTTTCTTTCTTGTTCTTTCTCCAGCTCCTTTAGGTGTAGGGTTAGGTTGTGTACCTGAGACCTTTCTTGTTTCTTGAGAAAGGCTTGTACCGCTATATATTTTCCTCTCAGGACTGCCTTTATTGTGTCCCACAGATTTTGAACTGTTGTATTTTCATTATCATTTGTTTCCATGATTTTTTTCAATTCTTCTTTAATTTCCCGGTTGACCCATTCATTCTTTAGAAGGATACTGTTTAGTCTCCATGTATTTGGGTTCTTTCCAAACTTCCTTTTGTGGTTGAGTTCTAGCTTTAGAGCATTGTGGTCTGAAAATATGCAGGGAATGATCCCAATCTTTTGATACCGGTTGAGTCCTGATTTAGGACCGAGGATGTGATCTATTCTGGAGAATGTTCCATGTGCACTAGAGAAGACTGTGTATTCTGTTGCTTTGGGATGAAATGTTCTGAATATATCTGTGATGTCCATCTGGTCCAGTGTGTCGTTGAAGGCCTTTATTTCCTTGCTGATCTTTTGCTTGGATGACCTGTCCATTTCAGTGAGGCGAGTGTTAAATTCCCCTACTATTATTGTATTGTTGTTGATGTGTTTCTTTGATTTTGTTATTAATTGGTTTATATAGTTGGCTGCTCTCACGTTGGGGGCATAGATATTTGAAATTGTTAAATCTTCTTGTTGGACAGACCCTTTGAGTATGATATAGTGTCCTTCCTCATCTCTTATTATAGTCTTTGGCTTAAAATCTAATTGATCTGATATAAGGATTGCCACTCCTGCTTTCTTCTGATGTCCATTAGCATGGTAAATTCTTTTCCACCCCCTCACTTTAAATCTGGAGGTGTCTTCTGTCCTAAAATGAGTTTCTTGGAGGCAACATATAGATGGGTTTTGTTTTTTTATCCATTCTGATACCCTGTGTCTTTTGACAGGGGCATTTAGCCCATTCACATTCAGGGTAACTATTGAGAGATATGAATTTAGTGCCATTGTATTGCCTGTAAGGTGACTGTTATTGTATATGGTCTCTGTTCCTTTCTGATCTACCACTTGTAGGCTCCCTCTTTGCTTAGAGGACCCCTTTCAAGATTTCCTGTAGAGCTGGTTTAATGTTTGCAAATTCTTTCAGTTTTTGTTTGTCCTGGAAGCTTTTAATCTCTCCTTCTATTTTCAATGATAGCCTAGCTGGATATAGTATTCTGGGCTGCATGTTTTTCTCGTTTAGTGCTCTAAAAATATCACGCCAGCTCTTTCTGGCCTGCCAGGTCTCTGTGTATAAGTCAGCTGCCAATCTAATATTTTTACCATTGTATGTTACAGACTTCTTTTCCCGGGCTGCTTTCAGGATTTTCTCTTTGTCACTAAGACTTCTAAATTTTACTATTAGGTGACGGGGTGTGGGCCTATTCTTATTGATTTTGAGGGGCGTTCTCTGAACCTCCTGAATGTTGATGCTCGTTCCCTTTGCCATATTGGGGAAATTCTCCCCAATAATTCTCTCCAGTATACCTTCTGCTCCCCTCTCTCTTTCTTCTTCTTCTGGAATCCCAATTATTCTAATGTTTCGTCTTATGGTGTCACTTAATTCTCGAATTCTCCCCTCGTGGTCCAGTAGCTGTTTGTCCCTCTTTTGCTCAGCTTCTTTATTCTCTGTCATTTGGTCTTCTATATCACTAATTCTTTCTTCTGCCTCATTTATCCTAGCAGTTAGAGCCTCCATTTTTGATTGCACCTCATTAATAGCTTTTTTGATTTCAACTTGGTTAGATTTTAGTTCTTTTATTTCTCCAGAAAGGGCTTTTATATCTCTCGAGAGGGATTCTCTAATATCTTCCATGCCTTTTTCGAGCCCGTCTAGAACCTTGAGAATTGTCATTCTGAACTCTAGATCTGACATATTACCGATGTCTGTATTGATTAGGTCCCTAGCCTTCGGTACTGCCTCTTGTTCTTATTTTTTTGTGTTGAATTTTTACGTCTTGTCAAAAGCTTTTGATCTTGATGAAATCCCAATAGTTCATTTTTGCCCTTGCTTCCCTTGCCTTTGGTGATGTTCCTAGGAAGATATTGCTGCGGCTGAGGTCGAAGAGGTTGCTGCCTGTGTTCTCCTCAAGGATTTGGATGGATTCCTTTCTCACATTGAGGTTCTTCATCCATTTTGAGTCTATTTTGTGTGTGGTATAAGGAAATGGTCCAATTTCATTTTTCTGCATCTGGCTGTCCAATTTTCCCAACAGCATTTTTTGAAGAGGCTGTCTTTTTTCCATTGGACATTCTTTCCTGCTTTGTTGAAGATTAGTTGACCATAGAGTTGAGGGTCTATTTCTGGGCTCTCTATTCTGTTCCATTGATCTATGTGTCTGTTTTTGTGCCAGTACCATGCTGTCATGATGAAGACAGCTTTGTAATAGAGCTTGAAGTCCAGAATTGTGATGCCACCAACTTTGGCTTTCTTTTTCAATATCCCTTTGGCTATTCGAGGTCTTTTCTGGTTCCATATAAATTTTAGGATTATTTGTTCCATTTCTTTGAAAAAGATGGATGGTACTTTGATAGGAATTGCATTAAATGTGTAGATTGCTTTAGGTAGCATAGACATTTTCACAATATTTATTCTTTCAATCCAGGATCATGGAACATTTTTCCATTTCTTTGTGTCTTCCTCAATTTCTTTCATGAGTACTTTATAGTTTTCTGAGTATAGATTCTGTGTCTCTTTGGTTAGGTTTATTCCTAGGTATCTTATGGTTTTGGGTGCAATTGTAAATGGGATTTACTCCTTAATTTCTCTTTCTTCTGTCTTGCTGTTGGTGTAGAGAAATGCAACTGATTTCTGTGCATTGATTTTTTTTTAAGATTTTATTTATTTATTTGACAGAGAGAAATTACAAGTACTCTAAGAGGCAGGCAGAGAGAGAGAGAGAGAGAAGGAAACTGGCTCCCTGCTGAGCAGAGAGCCCGATGTGGGACTCAATCCCAGGACCCTGAGATCATGACCTGAGCCGAAGGCAGCGGCTTAACCCACTGAGCCACTCAGGCGCCCCTCTGTGCATTGATTTTATATCCTGACACTTCACTGAATTCCTGTACAAGTTCTAGCAGTTTTGGAGTGGAGTCTTTTGGGTTTTCCACATATAATATCATATCATCTGCGAAGAGTGATAATTTGACTTCTGTTTTGCTGATTTGGATGCCTTTAATTTCCTTTTGTTGTCTGATTGCTGAGGCTAGGACTTCAAGTACTATGTTGAATAGCAGTGGTGATAATGGACATCCCTGCCGTGTTCCTGATCTTAGCGGAAAGGCTTTCAGTTTTTCTCCATTGAGAATGCTATTTGCGGTGGGTTTTTCATAGATGGCTTTGAAGATATTGAGGTATGTGCCCTCTATCCCTACACTTTGAAGAGTTTTGATCAGGAAGGGATGCTGTTCTTTGTCAAATGCTTTTTCAGCATCTATTGAGAGTATCATATGGTTCTTGCTCTTTCTTTTATTGATGTGTTGTGTCACATTGACTGATTTGCGGATGTTGAACCAGCCTTGTAGCCCTGGAATAAATCCCACTTGGTCGTGTTGAATAATCCTTTTAATGTACTGTTGAATCCTATTGGCTAGTATTTTGGTGAAAATTTTCGCATCTGTGTTCATCAAGGATATTGGTCTATAGCTCTCTTTTTTGATGGGATCCTTGTCTGGTTTTTGGATCAAGGTGAAGCTGGCCTCATAAAATGAGTTTGGACGTTTTCCTTCCATTTCTATTTTTTGGAACAGTTTCAGGAGAATAGGTATTAATTCTTCTTTAAAAGTTTGGTAGAATTCCCCCGGGAAGCCGTCTGGCCCTGGGCTTTTGTTTGTTTGGAGATTTTTAATGACTGTTTCAATCTCCTTACTTGTTATGGTTTGTTCAGGCTTTCTATTTCTTCCTGGTTCAGTTGTGGTTGTTTATATGTTTCTAGGAATTCATCCATTTCTTCAAGATTGTCAAATTTGTTAGCATCGATTTGCTCGTCGTATGTTCATATAATAGCTTGTATTTCTTTGGTGATAGTTGTGATCTCTCCTCTTTCATTCATGATTTTATTTATTTGGGTCCTTTCTCTTTTCTTTTTTATAAGACTGGCCAGGGGTTTATCAATTTTATTAATTCTTTCAAAGAACTAGCTCCTAGTTTTCTTGATTTGTTCTATTGTTTTTTTGGTTTCTATTTCATTGATTTCTGCTCTGACCTTTATTATTTCTCTTCTCCTGCTGGGCTTAGGGTTTCTTTCTTATTCTTTATCCAGCTCCTTTAAGTATAGGGTTACGTTTGTGTTCCTGAGACCTTTCTTGTTTCTTGAGAAAGGCTTGCACGGCTATATATTTTCCTCTCAGGACTGCTTTGGTGTGTCCCACCGATTTTGAACCATTGTATTTTCATTATCATTTGTTCCATGATTTTTTTCAATTCTTCTTTAATTTCCCGGTTGACCCATTCATTCTTTAGAAGGATGCTGTTTATTCTCCTTGTATTTGGGTTCTTTCCAAACTTCCTCTTGTGGTTGAGTTCTAGCTTCAGAGCATTGTGGTCTGAAAATATGCAGGGAATGATCCCAATCTTTTGATACAGGTTGAGTCCTGATTTAGGACCGAGGATGTGATCTATTCTGGAGAATGTTCCATGTGTACTAGAGAAGAATGTGTATTCCGTTGCTTTGGGATGAAATGTTCTGAATATATCTGTGATGTCCATCTCGTCCAGTGTTTAATTTAAGGCCTTTATTTCCTTGCTGATCTTTTGCTGGATGATCTGTCCATTTCAGTGAGGGGAGTGTTAAAGTCCCCAACTATTATTGTATTATTGTTGTTGTGTTTCTTTGATTTTGTTATTTATTGGTTTATATAGTTGGCTGCTCCCACGTTGGGGGCATAGATATTTAAAATTGTTAGATCTTCTTGTTGGACAGACCCTTTGAATATGATATAGTGTCCTTCCTCATCTCTTATTATAGTCTTTGGCTTAATATCTAATTGATCTGATATAAGGATTGCCACTCCTGCTTTCTTCTGATGTCCATTAGCATGGTAAATTCTTTTCCACCCCCTCACTTTAAATATGGAGGTGTCTTCGGGCTTAAAATGAGTTTCTTGGAGGCAACATATAGATGGGTTTTGGTTTTTTATCCATTCTGATACCCTGTGTCTTTTGACAGGGGCATTTAGCCCATTAACATTCAGGTTAACTATTGAGAGATATGAATTTAGTGCCATTGTATTGCCTGTAAGGTGAATGTTACTGTATTTGGTCTCTGTTCCTTTCTGATCTACCACTTGTAGGCTCCCTCTTTGCTTAGAGGACCGCTTGCAATATTTCCTGTAGAGCTGGTTTGGTGTTTGCAAATTCTTTCAGTTTTTGTTTGTCCTGGAAGCTTTTAATCTCTCCTTCTATTTTCAATGATAGCCTAGCTGGATATAGTATTCTTGGCTGCATGTTTTTCCTTCATTTACACAAAAATATTAACAACATTCATCTCTGAATGGTAAAATTATGGATAATGTTATACTGCCTTTTTAAACATTTTAAAGATTTTGTTAAATATTTTGTTTCCCAGATATCCTATAGTAAGTATGGACAATTATCATATAAGCTATCATCATAGAAAACTATAAATCTTTTACTTTTGAAACATATTTCTTACTAGAAAGTGAGGGTTATTGAATATGTTAGCTATCCACTCAATTAAATGGAAATACTTTTAATTAAACAAATCATTAACTTTGAGAATAAATATGTATATAAAATTATAATTATTTAATTTGCTATTTTTAAAACTTCTTGTGGTCCTCACCTTGTGCTTCCCATGGTGAGGATGCCTTTAATGAGTAAACATGCAAATATTTTCTCTCATAATTATGGTTAAATCTGGACAACTAATGATAATAAAAGAAGTATTTAATTTACAGTGTATTTGAAAAAATGAGACTGAGTCTAGCTGTATTTCTTAATTTTATATCAAACGGTAGAGACCTATAGATAGAGATATAGGAAAGTTTTGGAAGAACAGCATACAGTATTGATAGGAAGGTGATAAGAATACTATGGTAGTTCCTGGTAGAAAATTTTAGAAATGCTGCTGTGGATTAATATATACAGCCAGAGGGGCGCCTGGGTGGCTCAGTGGGTTAAAGCCTCTGCCTTCGATTCAGGTCATGATCCCAGGGTCCTGGGATTGAACCCCACATCGGGCTCTCTGCTCGGCAGGGAGCCTGCTTCCTCCTTTCTCTCTGCCTGCCTCTCTGCCTGCCTCTCTGCCTGCCTCTCTGCCTACTTGTGATCTCTGTCAAGTAAATAAATTAAAAAAAAAAAAAAAGAAATCTGCAGGGAATGTGCTTCTTTTCCCTCTTTCAGTATTATCTTTTGGAGTTGAATACCCTAATTAGTCCTTATCAAATTTCTGTAGGGCAAATATGAATTTAGTGTTAGTCATATCCATGAAAGCTCCTGCATTAGTTGGCCAATCAAAAGCATGTGAACTTGAGGCAGCTTCTTTGACTTTTGCTTTTTTGCCCCCCTACTAATCAGCTGGTATGATTCACTAATCAGCTTCCTTGTGTTATTTTTTTTTCCCACATTTTTCTATGGCATCACATGGAAACCCAAGCGTTTCTAATTTATATATTTATTTGGGGGAGCTCTGTTAAAGACAGGTGGTGCCATTCATTTTTTTTTCTTTTTAAACTCATACTATCATATCACTTAAAGCTTTTTAAATATTTACAATGAATTGGTGTGTTGCATCAGAGGAGCTTGACAGAGTAAAATAATTGGCAAATGTAAAATTCCTTACAGCGTCTAACATTTACATATTCAACAAATTTTCCTATTTGTCTCCTGATTAAGCTTTTCGAGAGAAAAATGTCCTTTATGCTATTTAATTTATTTTTTAACTCAATAAGCGTTTAAATTCAACAAATAGTATATTGTCTGCATAGTTTATATTCTGTTCACTATTTTTCCTTCCTATGTATAGCAGACTAGACATGTGTCATTACTCACAATGTCTACATATGATGGCACACATATATTTATTGTTCATAAAGTAAAACAGTGTGGTTATAGGATAATGAACACTTGTCTTCAAATATCCATGTTACTGCTCCACTTACAGCTGAATGACCATGAATCAATCATTTATTTCCTTGGAATCTCAGTTAGCTTAAATACAGAAGTGGAGTCAATGATACAGACATTGATGATCTTTCAGGATTTTTACCATAACAAATATAAAGTAATTTAATAAGTTGAGATTTTAGGGGTGGCTTGGTTGCTCAGTGAGTTAAACCTCTGCCTCCAGCTCAGGTCATGATCTCAGGGTCCTGGGATTGAGCCCTGCATCAGGTTCTCTGCCAGCGGGAAGTCTGCTTCCCCCTCTCTCTGACTCTCTGTCTACTTGTGATCTATCTCTGTGTCAAATAAATAAATAAAATATTAAAACAAATAAGTGGAGATTTTAAAGTACTATACAAGTATGTTTTATATATTAGCCACTTGCTTATCTCTAGAAATTTCATTTTATGCTGAGGTCTGAGCTCTTTGTAAACATTCTACACAATATTTATAGATGTACAATAAGTGTAAATGATTACTTTTTTTTATAGGTGAGGGGCTTTAGTAAGAGAAATAAAACAAGAGAAACAACACAATTTTAGTCTCTTTTTCAATCTGATATTTTTATGTAGTAAACCATGTTTTCCTTTTCACCTATTTCTGAAAACAGTAAACATCAATGAAAATGTCTCAATAGATAATGAAATGGAAAGAAGTTACAGAAATGTTTAGCTGTATAGTATTTTTAACCGAATAGTAACTCCATTGAGGTAAACACATTTTTCCCAACTGTGTGCATATCAGTTCAGATTTCCTAAGTGAGAATGCTCAATATAAAATGTGATCACATAACAGCAGAGTAGTGCAACAGTAGCATGCTGGACCTATAAAATGTGATCAAATATATGATATACTACAGAATCTTGCACCTTTCTCAGATGCTAGAGTAGAGATTATATAAAATTAAGAGTTCATTTCTAAAATTTAATCATCAAGCAATTTATATGAACTCATTTTAATTTGGAAGTCTCAAAAACCTAATGTGGTTGAAGAACCAATTAATCAATTTAAAGTATCTATTATCTTAATAACAAAGTAATGAAATAAATCCTCTTGTAGTTATTTCTTTGAGACCAAATCCACATAACACAAAGTTGATCAGTAAAGCAACAGACAAGTGAATATCTGTGATTATGGATGTTCCATCCACAATAATTTCTTTTAGATTTAATCTCATTGACAAACCACAATACAATAAATGTTTTGGTTACAAAGTATTTTGGCTTTGTCTTTGAATCATACTGTAATTGCCATAGAAAATAAAAACTTTTTTAAAAAAAAGCCTGCATTCACTTCAGATGTATTCATGAGCCATAGACCCAGGGCATTGTTTACCTGAGCATATCTCAAAAGATACAAGGCCTTTTCAAATCCAGCCATCTCTATTGTCATTAAATCTGCCTAAAAGATAAGATAATTTTGGTTCAAATTCAGTCTCAAAATATCAAGCCCAACACAATAATCTCAAACATTACCTCTGCATTACCTCTAATTCAATATGCAAAAAACACTTCCCCTCTAACATTTCAAAGTAATAAATCAGCACCATCTGTCCCTAAGCTCTACTTCTTATCTCCTCCTTACACTGTGCTCAAGGGCATTTGTCATGTTTCTTCCATTAGTGGATGCCATAAAGATGTGTTGTTCTGACACCTGTATATCTGCCAAAGTTGCACTCTAGGAATATGAAAACACCGTAACATATTGTCATGAATACCAGTCCCCATCCCTTTTTTTTTTTTTTTTTTAATTGAAGAGCTCTTCAGTTTTCTGCAGAAAACTGGTTCTACATAAATTTATCATTATTGTTTGCATTTTGTTTAAGAAAACCTAATGTCATTTACATTACAGCTTGATCTTAGAATGATTTCTAACATCAGATAGTGAGAGTGAGAATGGAAAAATACAGGCCTGTCTTCAAATATGGCAATACCTTAAATTGTAATTAATTTGAAATCTTCTGGACATAGGCTATATCTATATCTATCTATATATTCCAAAGACAGATATATACATAGATAGATGATAGATAGATAGGTAAATATATCCTAGATTATTTACATTAGATATACAGATATATAAATATACATACAAATAGATAAATAGGTATACATATAGATATATCTTAGATTATTTACATTACCTAGATACCTGTCTTAGACACACACACACATATATATATATATATATATATATATATATATATATATATATATATAATCCTGCAGAGTAGTTTTGTACCTCATAGATAACAAAAGTGTTATGGTATACAGATTTGACAATTGTGATTTCACTAATGACAAATGACTTGGAAAATCCCTGTTATTTGGTAACTTTTATTTTATTATTGCATTCAATAACACTGCTCTGGAGAATGGAGTTATCTTAGCATGCAGCCTTATGTTTTTCTAGTCATTATTTTGTGAGCTGTAACATTTCAGAGGTGAGGCAAAACTTATTCCTAAGAAAATGCTTCCTCCCAAAATGTAATGCAATTGAAGAATAAGCAAACGGGGCTAAAAGTAATAGTATACATGGCTTTCAGGACTCCTGAACATCTATTAATAGCCTTCCTATTCTAGATAGGAAAAATCAGAATGGTTTTATGGAAGAAGCAGATGCAAATAGGGATAATCTAATAGTTAAGAAGCTTTACTTGCTATTCCATATTTAATCCTCTTAAAAGTTTTGTTTTATAGGAGGAAATGGTCTCAGAGAAGAATAGTTGAGAAACTTTTCTGAGTGTCATATTCTCCATCTAAAAAAAGAGGTTAGATGCCTCAAGGACACCTAATAGTTATGGGAGTCTATGATTCTTAGTTATTCCCACCTTATCCTGTTTCAGGATCTGCCACCCCTCAGATTCCATATTGCTATAGAGATTGTCAGTGCATGCACATGCATGCACGTGCATGCATGTGTGTGTGTGTGTGTGTGTGTGTAAAAGTGGTGATTGAATTAGGAAGAAGAAGAATATAATGAGAACCCTGAATTTTGCTTCTTGTCCTCTTCTAACTTTTTTCCACAACTTTTGCCTCAGGTTTTCCCAACACTAGGTTTACTACCTGGAATACTGGTTCCCCAGTACCTAAATCCTGCCAATGCACTTGTTGCCTTGTCCATGCTTCTACCTGTCTAGTAGTTTCATCTCAACTTTTCCTAGTTCAGCATCCTTAACTACAGTCTGATTCTCAACTTTCAGTGAGTACTCAAAGCACACATTTTTCTGATCTTCATATTGATTGGTGTATATTTGAGTATGTTAGAACAAGACCCCTTCTTGGGTGCCTGGGTGGCTCAGTTGGTTAAGCCTTTGCCTTCAGCTTAGGTCATGATCCCAAGGTCCTGGGGATTGAGTCGGTATCTCATCAGGCTCTCTGCTCAGTGGGGGGTCTGCTTCTCCTTCTTCTTCTGTCATTCCCCTCTGATTGTACTCTCTCTCTCAGCTCTCTGTCTCAAAATAACTTGATAAAATCTAAAAAACAAAACAAAACAAAAAAACCCCAGAAAACAAACAAACAAAAAACTCCAAAAGAACAGAACACCCTTTTTAATGTCAGCGCTTCTTTATCTCCTTTATCACATTATTCCAAAAGATCTAGTCTTTAGGAATGATTCTGTTTGAGTTGTTGGGACTTCAGAGACCTCTGAACCCTTTCTGTAATGCTTGGTAGAGCTTCACATTAGACAGAAACAAAACAAAAACAGACAAGCAAAAAAACAAACAAAAAAACAAGTAACAACAAAGGAGAAGAAAGTGTACAATACCAATACATTAAAACAAAATGAAGCAAAACAAAACAGGAGCAACTGTGTGGCTCAGTCATTCAAGTGTCCTGTATTCAAATCCCTCATGATGAAACCCTTCCCTGATGAGCAGGGAGCCTGCTTCTCTCTCTCCCTCTGCAGCTCCCCCTACTTGTGCTAGCTCTATAAATAAATTAAATCTTTAAAAACAAACAGAAAACCAAATATTTTTCTTCTCTATCTATAAGATACTTTCAAAACTAAGATAAAGTTATCATTAGATTAGATCTTTTTTCTTAATTAGATTACAAGTGGAATAGCATAGAAGGATGAGTTAATTTGAAACAAACCATTGTACTTTCACAGTCTGATATAAAATGAAGAGTTTACATTTAAAGGATAAAATTAAAATTTGTCAAACAACTTACAGAACTATATGAGATTTATATTGTAGGTTAGTTAATGTGACTATTTAGCTTTATATGACCATCCATAGTGCTTATTTGATGTGAGGATAAATTTTGATTGAGGTATGATAATTTTTAAGAAAATTAATTACATAGACAAAAGTTATGTTAATCAAAATAATAACATCATTAAGTTTCACCTAGGATCATCATCTTTACTAGTGAATACATTCTTCTGGAAAATAAACAACAAAACTTTTTATGAGAATTGTGTACAAAACTACAAAACACAAGATGTTTTAAATACTACAGGCTTTTTTTTTCCTTTAGTGGTTTACATAACCATTTTGTCTTATTATTCTTATTAGTGTAAACCCCTGAAGCAAAGCGGAATGTATTATTAAAAATGACTACCAGAAATCCTGGGAGACAACATCCTTCCTGCAATTTCTGTATCACTCTTTTTTAACTAACAGTGACAGTAGCATTTATCTTTTCCTGGTTTGTCAGAAAGCAAGCATCATTATCCATAATGCTTTTTTAAGTATTATTAAAAATATTTTTGTCATATTTGATATATTTTGTGCTATCAGTGAGGAAAACATATTTTCTTTTAGATCAAAGAGTATTTATAATAATCTATAAAAACAAGCAAAATCAATTCTGTAATGTGAGAACATATTTTCCATCATATTGCATTATATTCCAACTTTAATAATTCATCAGAATTATAACACATAAATTATATTTTAAGTTTGAGTAGATGTTTTAGAAACATACACACATGCACGCACACATCTTCTGACTTATTTTTAAAAATAACTTGTGTCTTAGAATATACAGTATGTGGGTTTAGGCAATTGCCCAGATCAAACTTGTGAAAAGTATTGCTTTTTAATGAAAATGTAAGGATGGGAGTACCATGACATTTCCACTACCTTTTCTATAACCAAATAAAGTGAAGTGTGTTTGCTTCCAAAAGTACTTTTGGTCTTGTGCTATTGTCAAAAAGAAGGCATATACTCAAACAGAATACAAATGTTGACATTTTTGTATTCCATTTTCTCTAAATAGGCTTCTTTTTGAATAAGATTGCATTCAAATACTGTCTTTCAAAACAGTTCTATTTCTCTTTGAAGTGAGAGTTTTGTTTCTACATTTGCATTTGTAAAAGTATTCTAGAAGGAAAAGATGACACCCCAAACAGTGATGCAACACTTACTATCTTGGAAATTTAAAAGCAAGCCTAATACTCTATAATTAATATACTTCCAAACTTTCATTCAAATACTGTTCAAAGTAGTTTTCTAATAAACAGATCCTTTGCAATCTCACAGCCAAGAATAAGAGTAAAATAATCCTTTGAATCTTGTAAACAGAATTAAAGAAAAGGAAAAACACTTTCATAAAATTATTTTTCTGAAAGTAACTGTTCAAATTGGCCTGACCTTTTCTTTATAATGACAAAGGGCATAGCATTCCTCGGATTCATTCAATTTTATAGTTTTGGAGCCATGCTTACCTTTAAATTTCCCTAGCCAAATGTTTTAAAATGGCAATCATTTTCTTACATAAATTTATTCTCTGCTCCGAGATCAAATAGAGAAAGCTCATTCCTGAAATGGAGAAGAGTTTTTGCAATAACAGTATCACAATGGGAAGACTGACATATTTGACTACCAAAACATTTATACAATATTTGAAAAAAAAAAAAAAAAAGACTACCAAAGAAAACCAGTTTGGGAAAATACCAGAGGTAGACCTCTGTGCATTGATTTCTCTTTTTTCTTCAAATTTTAACTTAAATTTTAAATTTAAATTTAAATTTTATTTTAATTTAAAATTTAATTTAAATTAAAGTAAATTTAAAATTAAAATAAAATTAATTTTTAATTAATTTAAAATTAAAATAAATTTTTAAATTAAATTTTAAATTTTAACATATAGTGTAATATTGGTTTCAGGAGTGGAATTTAGGGATTCATCACTTACATTTAACACCTAGTGCTCATGATAACAAGTGCTCTCCTTAATACCCACCATCCATTTAGCCCATCCCCCACCAACCTCCTTCCATCAACCCTGTTCTTTATCAGTAAGACTTTCTTAGGGGCTTCTTCTCTCTCCCTCTCTGTATCTCTCTCTGCGTTTCTCTCTCTGTGTGTGTTTATCTCTCTCTCTCCACACAGCAAAAAGGCAGCTATCAGGGTCCTTGTGTGGCTCAGTCCTTTAAGCTTCTGACTTCAACTCGTGTCATGGTCTTCGGGTCCTGTGATCTAGCTCCAAGTCAGGCTTCCTGCTTATCAGGGAGTCTTCTTCTTCCTCTCCTTCTGCCTCTGCCCCTTCTTCTCCTGCACCACTTGTGTTGACTCTCTTTCTCTCAGTATACCAAATAAATAAGTACAATCTTAAAAAGAAGAAGAAGAAGAAGAAGGAGTTTCTTATGATTTGCTTCCCTCTTTTTGTTACCCTCCCCATATGTTCATCTGTTTTGTTAGTTTTATTTATTTATTCATTCATTTATTTATTTATTGGTGAATCTTTAAAAAGTCTATTTTTACACATGTATATTTCAAGAGAAAAATTAAGAATGCTTTAAGGGCTTTGCAGGGAAACAAAAAATATGAGTAGAGACGACAAGTCTATTAACATTATTACAATCCTTTTCCTTAATTGTTGGGTGTACCAACTGGGTAGAGTCCAGTAGGATGGGCAGTGAAAGAACTGACCCAAGACAGAGCAAAGGGGATTAAAGTTTATTGAATACACTGCAAGGGAGCAGTGTACAGTGCAGCAAAGGAGAGACTATCTGCCACAAGGCAGTGGTTTGGAGCTATAGTTACACGGTGGAGTTTAGAAGTATACACCAAATTCCCATTTTTGGTAAGTAATACACCAAGTTCCCTTTTTTGGTAACCATGCCCAGTTGTAAGTAGCCTATTCGTCACCTAGGCATATGACTATTTTCAAGGGGGTCCCTTAATGAGCCTGTTTGCTTTCAGCCTAGTGGTCACTATGAGTCATTTTATCTTTCTCAGGTTTCCATTTTCAAGCTTATTGTCTAAAAGTGGTCTCTACATTAATGTTTCCTTAATGATTTCCCATGAAGGAGTTCAGATTATGTCACCAAAAAATATGCCACTTTGACATATTGATAAATTTCAGTTAAACAGACATAGGAAGCAGCAGATGCAGGAAGGGCACTCTGACTTCCTTTTTATTTCTAAAAGCAGATGCATTATGCTATGAAATATGTGCTCCCTGTATTAGAAGGAAAGCAACATTTTTATCACCAAGGATGAGCAGTTGAGAACAAAAGAATTCTATACAAATAGATGTTATGGAAATAATTTGTAGCTTCCTTTAGCCTCCCTATATACTTTTCCACATTGCCTCTCTTTTGTCAGCATACTATAAAAGCATATAGATTTCAACATTTCTATGAGTCTTCATTCTTTCTGAGGGCTTCCAAGTGAATAAGACAATATAAATATATATATATATATTTTTTTTCTTTTGTTGATTGGTCTTATATTAGTTTAATTCTCAGACCCTGCTAAAAATCTCTGGGTGGAGGTAAAAGTTTATTTCCACTATACCCGTATAAGAATATAAACAAAACACAAACTAATGGATTATTAAATTAAATATTGTCAAAGCATGTTAGGGAAAATTATATGTGAAAAATAAGCTGTTCTTAATTTTTTTTAGTTTTCCTATATAGTGGCACTATTTACACTCCTGGTGATAGTGCAAGCCAGGACTCTTGAAAAGTGGCTTTTTTAGAACTGGAAAGCAAGTATAGGTAATTCCTTATCTGCACTAACAAAAATGTTATTTAGAAAGTTCAGTCTCATCTTGATGGATAGCATTCACTATTTTGCCTTTTACTAACTCCTTGAGCAGCTCTGTGGCTTTGTGTGTTTATACCCTCATAAAATCTGGTAACTTCTCAGATATTTTAATTAGTGCAGTGCCTGTGAGATACTTGGAAAGTTGTGAAAGCTACTTTCTATTCAGAACTCATAATAATTGGCATCTTTCTGCTTTAAGAGAGTAAAATAATTGATTGTAGCAAAAATCCTCTTAAACTGTAATACTGTCTACCTGAAGTAGAGGTTAGCACAGTATGGTCCACTAGCAAAGCTAGCCTACCAGGAGTTCTTGTAAATAATTTTTTTTTGGAACACAGTCACACTAAATTGTGTACATATTGTCTATTGCTGCTTTCACACTATAGCAGAGTGGAGTAGTTGCAACAGACAGTATGACCTGCAAACTCTTGCAATTATTCTATAATTGCATAATTGCATAATTCTATCAATTATTCAAGATTTGCATTGCGAAGTATTCATTTTATAACAGGTGGGCCTCTATATGCTGCTTACTATAGATTCATATTCACTTTCCTTAATCTAAATCTTCTCATTAAAACCTGAGAATTTATGAAAATCTATTATCTTTATTCTGACCTTTGTGTGGTAAAAATCTCAGTGTATGAAGAATCTCACTCATTCATTCACTCCATGCTTATTTAGCAATTATTGTATTGTGTTAGATCCTCTTCCAATAGTTGTGAAAATCTCAGACACATCCCTTGATTTTATGAAACTGAAAGTTCTGTGACTTCCTTCTCATGGCCAGCTTTCCTGCAGTGTCTCCCAATATTTCCCTCCCCACTCTATTGTGGGTCAGACTAGATTATTCACTAACCTCCAAAGACAATGTCATACTATTGTTTCTATCTGGGATACATATCTGTTTCATTCCTAGTTTTCAAAACCCTACCACGGTTTTCATTCTAAAATGAAGGCTGAGCTTATTTTACAGTTTTCCTTCTAACCCTCACATTTCAAGAAGTGATATACAATAGATATAAACAATAAAGTTACTTTTATGCTTAAAAACAATAAGGGTTGACTAGTAGATGTGAGAAAAACTTGAAAGAGGAGGACGTTCAATAGATGATCAACCTGAAGAAAGAAAATATGCCCAAAATAGGTATGAGGGACTATTCTACTGTAAAACATGAACTAAACACTGAGAATTATCGATCCTTGTAGAAAAGGAATACCAGAAGTAAGAAGAAACTCAAAGGCAGCCAACAACAAGGACAATTGGAGTATCATAGAATGGGAAACTGGTCCATTTTGCCACTGCAAGTTACATGCCACCTGACATTTGGGGTAAGTAGCAGCTATTTCAATGTCAACATTGATTTTTTAAAATTTTTTATTTTTGTAATTTTATTTTTTTTCAGTGTTCCAAGATTTATTGTTTATGCACAACACCCACTGCTCCATGCAATACATGCCCTCCTTAATACCCACCACCAGGTGCTCCCAAATTCCAAACTCCTTCCCCCCAAAAACCCTCAGTTCATTTCTCAGAGTCCACAGTATCTCATGGTTCATCTCCTTCTCTGATTTTCCCCAACTCACTTCTCCTCTCTAACTCCCAGTGTTCTCTGTGTTATTCCTTATGCTCCACAAATCAGTTGAACCTATGATAATTGACTCTCTCTGCTTGACTTATTTCACTCAGCATAATCTCCACCAGTTCAGTCCATGTTGACAAAAAGTTAATATTCCATTGTATATATGGACCATATCTTCTTTATTCATTCATCTGTTGAAAGGCATCTTGGCTCTCTCCACAGTTCGGCAATGGCGGCCATTGCTGCTATGTTGAAAAAGAAAATCAAACCTGGGACATCATGTTGCCTCATTTCAAGCTTTACTACAGAGCTGTGATTACCAAAATGGAATGGTACTGGCACAAAAACAGACACATAAACAAGTGTAACAGAGTAGAGAGCCCAGATATGGACCTACAACTCTATGGTGAACTAATATTTGACAAAGCAGGAAAAAATATCCAGTAGAGAAATATAGTCTCTTCCATAAATGGTGCTGGGAATATTGGACAGATATATATAGAATAATGAAATTTGACCATTCTCTTACACCATACACAAAGACAAACTTGAAATGGATGATAGATCTTAATGTGAGGCAGGAACCTATCATCATCCCAGAGGAGATCACAGGCAGTAACCTCTTCAACACTGGCCACAGCAACTTCTTTCAAGACATGTCTTCAAAGGCAAAGGAAACAAAACTGAAAATGAACTTTTGGAACTTTATCAAGATCAAAAGCTTCTGCACAGCAAAAGAAAGAGTCAACAAAACAAAGAGGCAACCCACAGAATGGGAGAAGATATTCGCAAATGATGCTACAGACAAAGGGCTGATATCCAAGATCTATAAAGAACTCCTCAAACTCTACTCACACAAAATAGATAATTATGTCACAAAATGGGCAGAAGACATGAACAGACACTTCTCCAAAGAAGATATACAAATGGCTAACAGACACATGAAAAAATGTTCATCATCATTAGCCATCAGGGATATTCAAATCCAATCCACATTGAGATACCACCTTACACCAGTCAGAATTTTGAAAATTAACAAGACAGTAAACTAGAAGTATTGGAAACATTGTGGAGAAAGGAGCACACTCTTACCTGTTGGTGGGAATGCAAATTGGTGCAGACACTTCGTAAGAAAGTGTGGAGATTCCTTAAGGAATTATAAATAGAACTACCCTATGACCCTGCAATTACACTACTGGGTATTACCCCCAAAGATACAGATGTAGTGAAAATCAGGGCCATCTATACCCCAAAGTTCATAGCAACAATGGCCACAGTCTCCATACTGTGAAAAGACCCATGATGCCCTTCAACAGATGAATGGATAAAGAAGATATGGTCCATATATACAATAGAGTATTATGCCTTCATCAGAAAGGATGACTACCCAATTTTGTATCAACATGGATGGGACTAGCAGAGATTATGCTGAGTGAAATAAATCAAACAGAGCGAGTCAATTATCATATGGTTTCACATACTTGTGGAGCATAAGGAATAAGATGGAGGACACTGGGAGAAGGAAAGGAAAAGTGAATTGGGGAATTGGAGGGTGAGATGAAGCATGGGAGACTGTGAACTCTGAGAAACAAACTGAGAGTTTTGGAGGGGAGGTTGGGTTTAGGTAAGCCTAGTCATGGGCATTGTGGTGGGGACATATTACCTGGAACACTGGCTGTGGGGCCTAAACAATGAATCTTGGAACACTGAAAATGTAAAATAAAATTTAAAAAAAAGAAACAAATAAAAATTGTTGAAATGGAACACTGTTGATGATTTTAAAAATGTTAAATTAAAAACTGGAACTGAAATTTGACAGTTTAAAAAGGAAATGTCAGGGTACCTAGGTGGCTCATTTAGTTAAGCATCTGCCTTCACAACTGGTTATGATTCCAGGGTCTTAGGATGGAGTCCAGCATCGGGCTTCTTGCTTAGTGGGGAGTCTGCTTCTCCCCCTCCCTGTGTCCCTTTCTCCCACCCCCACTCATGCTCTTGCTCTTTCTCTCAAATAAATAAATAAAATATTTTAAAAATTAAAAAAAAATAATAAAGAGGGGGGAGAGGAGAAGAAGCAGAAGGAAAGGAGGTATAAAAATATATGCTACATTTCTTGTTTTGTGTTGAAGGACAGAAAATAAATACCACTGAATATTTTAGAAAATATAAGTTTAACGTTTGCATCTGAAATTTAACGATAACCACTAGTAGAATACATGCAGAGAGAGACACACTCAAACAAATACAAACACACATATATTTCAAGAAAAAAAATTAAAGGGGAAAACAGGAATTAAGAAAAATAAATGCATGGATATTAGAAAAGACAAAAGTATATAATAATAATAGAACCAAATATATGAAAGTTCATATATATATAAATATAATCAGATTAAGCTCCCTGAGATTTGCTAAAATAACCAATTTAAGTGTTATGTATATGAGATACAAGAAGTGTGAGAATAAGAGATAAAATGTGTACTGGAAAAATACTAATGAAGACATTCAAGTGTGACATTATTAATGTCATTAATTCAAAGCAACAAATATCAAAAGGGGACAGAGAGAATATTTCATATTGAAAGAATGGCCCATGGGGAGGAGTCAAGATGGCAGAGAAGTAGCAGGCTGAGACTACTTCAGCTAGCAGGAGATCAGCTAGATAGCTTATCTAAAGATTGCAAACACCTGCAAATCCATCGGCAGATTGAAGAGAAGAAGAACAGCAATTCTGGAAACAGAAAAACAACCACTTCCTGAAAGGTAGGACTGGCGGAGAAGTGAATCCAAAGTGATGGGAAGATAGACCCTGGGGGGAGGAGCCGGCTCCCGGCAAGCGGCGGAGCAACGGAGCACAAAATCAGGACTTTTAAAAGTCTGTTCCACTGAGGGACATTGCTCCAGAGGCTAAACTGCTGCGAAGCCCATACGGGGTCAGCCTGGCCTCAGGTCCTGCAGGGTCACAGAAGGATCGGGGGTGTCTGAGTGTCGCAGAGCTTGCGGCTATTGGAACGGGAAAGCCGGCTACAGAGATAGAGCCCACGGTAAGCTCGCAGCTCGGGGTTGGTGAGCTCGGAGCACGGCCAGAGGTCAGGCAAACCGGAGTTACTGGGTGCTGTTCTCTGAGGGCACACTGAGAAGTGCGGCCCCGGGCTCTCTGCTCCTCCAGGCTGGAGACCAGAAGCCGCCATTTGTATTCCCATCCTTCGGAACTCTACGGAAAGTGCTCAGGGAACAAAAGCTTCTGAAAGCAAACCCGAGTGGATTCCTCAGCCCGGCCCCTGGTAAGGGCGGTGCAATTCCGCCTGGGGCAAAGACAATAGAGAATCACTACAATAGGTCCCTCCCCCAGAAGATCAACAAGAAATCTAGCCAAGACCAAGTTCACCTACCAAGGAGTGCGGTTTCAATACCAAGGAGAGCAGCAGAATTCCAGAGGAGGAGAAAGCAAAGCACGGAACTCATGGCTTTCTCCCTGTGATTTTTTTAGTCTTGCAGTTAATTTAATTTTTTTTCTTTTTCATTTTTTTAAATATTCTTCTGCTAAATTTTTTTTTAACTTCCACCCTTTTCTTTTTTAAGGTTTTTTAAATAGTATATCTAATATATATATTTTTCTTTTTTTTATATTTTTCTTTATTCGTTTTCTTTTTTTAAATTCTTTTCTTTTATTTATTTATTTTTTTCTTTCTTTCTTTTTGAACCTCTATTTATCCCCTTACTCCCCGCTCAAGTTTTGGGATCTCTTCTGATTTGGCTTAAGCATATATTCCTGGGGTTGTTGCCACACTTTTAGTATATTACTTGCTCCTTCATATACTCTTATCTGGACAAAATGACAAGACAGAAAAATTCAACACAAAAAAAAGAACAAGAGGCAGTACCGAAGGCTAGGGACCTAATCAATACAGACATTGGTAATATGTCAGATCTAGAGCTCAGAATGACAATTCTCAAGATTCTAGCCGGGCTTGAAAAAGGCATGGAAGATAATAGAGAAACCCTCTTGGGAGACATAAAAGCCCTTTCTGGAGAAATAAAAGAACAAAAATCTAAACAAGTTGAAATCAAAAAAGCTATTAATGAGGTGCAATCAAAAATGGAGGCTCGCACTGCTAGGATAAATGAGGCAGAAGAAAGAATCAGTGATATAGAAGACCAAATGACAGAGAATAAAGACGCTGAGAAAAAGAGGGACAAACAGCTACTGGACCACGAGGGGAGAATTCGAGAGAAAAGTGACAACATAAGATGAAACAACATTAGAATAATTGGGATTCCAGAAGAAGAAGAAAGAGAGAAGGGAGCAGAAGGTATACTGGAGAGAATTATTGGGGAGAATTTCCCCAATATGGGAAGGGGAACGAGCATCAAAATTCAAGAAGTTCAGAGAACGCCCCTCAAACTCAATAAGAATAGGCCCACAACCTGTCACCTAATAGTAAAATTTACAAGTCTCAGTGACAAAGAGAAAATCCTGAAAGCAGCCTGGGAAAATAAGTCTGTATCATACAATGGTAAAAATATTAGATTGGCAGCTGTTTTATCCACAGAGACCTGGCAGGCCAGAAAGAGCTGGCATGATATTTTCAGAGCACTAAACGAGAAAAACATGCAGCAAAGAATACTATATCCAGCTACGCTGTCATTGAAAATATAAGGAGAGATTAAAAGCTTCCAGGACCAACAAAAACTGAAAGAATTTGCAAACACCAAACCAGCTCTACAGGAAATATTGAAAGGGGTCCTCTAAGCAAAGAGAGAGCTTACAAGTGGTAGATCAGTAAGGAACAGAGATAATATACAGTAACAGTCACCTTACAGGCAATACAATGGCCCTAAATTCATATCTCACAATAGTTACCCTGAATGTTAATAGGCTAAATGTCCCAATCAGAAGACACAGGGTATCAGAATGGAAAAAAAAATTTATATGTTGCCTCCAAGAAACTCATTTTAAGCCCAAAGACACCTCCAGATTTAAAGGGAGGGGTTGGAAAAGAATTTACCATGCTAATGGACATCAGAAGAAAGCATGAGTGGCAATCCTTATATCAGATCAATTAGATTTCAAGCCAAAGACTATAATAAGAGATGAGGAAGGACACTATATCATACTCAAAGGTTCTGTCCAACAAGAAGATCTAACAATTTTAAATATCTATGCCCCCAACGTGGGAGCAGCCAACTATATAAACCAATAAATAACAAAATCAAAGAAACACATCAATAATAATACAATAATAGTAGGGGGCTTTAACACTCCCCTCACTGAAATGGACAGATCATCCAAGCAAAAGATCAGCAAGGAAATAAAGGCCTTAAATGACACACTGGACCAGATGGACATCACAGATATATTCAGAACATTTCATCCCAAAGCAACAGATTACACAATCTTCTCTAGTGCACATGGAACATTCTCCAGAATAGATCACATCCTCAGTCCTATTTCAGGACTCAACCGGTATCAAAAGATTGGGATCATTCCCTGCATATTTTCAGACCACAATGCTCTGAAGCTAGAACTCAACCACAAGAGGAAGTTTGAAAAGAACCCAACATGGAGAATAAACAGCATCCTTCTAAAGAATGAATGGGTCAACCGGGAAATTAAAGAAGAATTGAAAAAAATCATGGAAACAAATGATAAAGAAAATACACCGGTTCAAAATCTGTGGGACACAACAAAGGCAGTCATGAGAGGAAATTATATAGTGGTACAAGCTTTTCTCAAGAAACAAAAAAGGCCGCAGGTACACAACCTAACCCTACACCTAAAGGAGCCCGAGAAAGAACATGAAAGAAACCCTAAGCCCAGCAGGAGAAGAGAAATCATAAAGATCAGAGCAGAAATCAATCAAATAGAAACCCAAAAAACAATAGAGCAAATCAACGAAAATAGGAGCTGGTTCTTTGAAAGAATTAATAAAATTGATAAGCTGCTGGCCAGACTTATCAAAAAGAAAAGAGAAAGGACCCAAATAAATAAAATCATGAATGAAAGAGGAGAGATCACAACTAACACCAAAGAAATACAAACTATTATAAGAACATACTATGAGCAACTCCACACCAACAAATTTGATACTCTGGAAGAAATGGATGCATTCCTAGAAACATATAAACTACCACAACTGAACCAGCAAGAAATAGAAAGCTTGACAGACCCATAACCAGTAAGGAGATTGAAACAGTCATTAAAAATCTCCAAACAAACAAAAGCCCAGGGCCAGACAGCTTCCCGGGGGAATTCTACCAAACATTTAAAGAAGAACTATTTCCTGTTCTCCTAAAACGGTTCCAAAAAATAGAAATGGAAGGAAAACTTCCAATCTCATTTTATGAGGCCAGCATCACCTTGATCCCAAAACCAGACAAGGAGCCCACTAAAAAAGAGAGCTATAGACCAATATCCTTGATGAACACAGATGCAAAAATTCTCACCAAAATACTATCTAATAGGATACAACAGTACATTAAAAGGATTAATCACCACCATTAAGTGGGAATTCTTCCAGGGCTACAAGGTTGGTTCAACATCCGCAAATCAATCAATGTGATACAACACATCAATAAAAGAAAGAACAAGAACCATAGGATACTCTCAATAGATGCTGAAAAAGCATTTGACTAAGTACAGCATCCCTTCCTGATCAAAACTCTTCAAAGTGTAGGGATAGAGGGCACATACCTCAATATTATCAAAGCCATTAATGAAAAACCCACTGCAAATATTCTCAATGGATAAAAACTGAAAGCTTTTCCACTAAGGTCAGGAACACAGCAAGGATGTCCATTATCACCACTGCTATTCAACATAGTACTAGAAGTCCTAGCCTCAGCAATCAGACAACAAAAGGAAATCAAAGGCATCCAAATTGGCAAAGAAGAAGTCAAACTATCACTCTTCACAGATGATATGATACTATATGTTGAAAACCCAAATGACTGCACTCCAAAACTGCGAGAACTTGCACAGGAATTCAGAAAAGTGTCAGGATATAAAATCAATGCACAGAAATCAGTTGCATTTCTCTACACCAACAACAAGAAAGAAGAAAGAGAAATTAAGGAGTCAATCCCATTTACAATTGCATCCAAAACCATAAGACACCTAGGAATAAACCTAACCAAAGAGGCACAGAATCTATACTCAGAAAACTATAAAGTACTCATGAAAGAAATTGAGGAAGACACAAAGAAATGGAAAAATGTTCCATGCTCCTGGATTGGAAGAGTAAATATTGTGAAAATGTCTATGCTACCTAAAGCAATCTACACATTTAATGCAATTCCTATCAAAGTACCATGATCTTTTTCAAAGAAATGGAACAAATAATCCTAAAATTTATATGGAACCAGAAAAGACCTCGAATCGCCAAAGGGATATTGAAAAAGAAAGCCAACGTTGGTGGCATCACAATTCCGGACTTCAAGCTCTATTACAAAGCTGTCATCATCAAGACAGAATGGTACTGGCACAAAAAGAGACACATAGATCAATGGAGCAGAATAGAGAGCCCAGAAATAGACCCTCAACTCTATGGTCAACTAATCTTCAACAAAGCAGGAAAGAATGTCCAATGGAAAAAAGACAGCCTCTTCAAAAAATGGTGCTGGGAAAATTGGACAGCCACATGCAGAAAACGAATTTGGATCATTTCCTTACACCACACACAAAAATAGACTCAAAGTGGATGAAGGACCTCAATGTGAGAAAGGAATCCATCAAAATCCTTGAGGAGAACAAAGGCAGCAACCTCTTCGACCTCAGCCGCAGCAACATCTTCCTAGGAACATCGCCAAAGGCAAGGGAAGCAAGGGCAAAAATGAATTATTGGGATTTCATCAAGATCAAAAGCTTTTGCACAGCAAAGGAAACAGTTAACAAAATCAAAAGACAACTGACAGAATGGGAGAAGATATTTGCAAAGGACATATCAGAAAGAACTAGTGTCCAAAATCTATAAAGATCTTAGCAAACTCAACACCCAAAGAACAAATAATCCAATCAAGAAATGGGCAGAGGACATGAACAGACATTTCTGCAAAGAAGACATCCAGATGGCCAACAGACACATGAAAAAGTGCTCCATATCACTCTGCATCAGGGAAATACAAATCAAAACCACAATGAGATATCACCTCACACCAGTCAGAATGGATAAAATCAACAAGTCAGGAAATGACAGATGCTGGCGAGGATGCAGAGAAAGGGGAACCCTCCTACACTGTTGGTGGGAATGCAAGCTGGTGCAGCCACTCTGGAAAACAGCATGGAGGTTCCTCAAAATGTTGAAAATAGAACTGCCCTATGACCCAGCAATTGCACTATTGGGTATTTACCCTAAAGATACAAACGTAGTGATCCGATGGGGCACGTGCACCCGAATGTTTATAGCAGCAAAATCCCCAATATCCAAACTATGGAAAGAACCTAGATGTCCATCAACAGATGAATGGATAAAGAAGAGGTGTTATATATACACAATGGAATACTATGCAGCCATCAAAACAAATGAAATCTTGCCCTTTGCGACAACATGGATGGAACTAGAGCATATCATGCTTTTTTAAATAAGTCAAGCGGAGAAAGACAACTATCATATGATCTCCCTGATATGAGGAAGTGGTGATGCAACATGGGGCTTAAGTGGGTAAGAGAAGAATCAAGGAAACAAGATGGGATTTGGAGGGAGACAAACCATAAGTGACTCTTAATCTCACAAAACATTCTGAGGGTTGCTTGGGGGAGGGGGGTTGTGATAAGGGGGGTGGAGTTATGGACATTGGGGAGGGTATGTGCTTTGGTGAGTGGTGTGAAGTGTGTAAACCTGGCCATTCACAGACCTGTACCCCTGGGGATAAAAATATATGTTTATAAAAAATTAAAAATTTAAAAAAAAAGATTAGCTACATAGACAAAAGTTACTGGCTTCATAAGATCTGTTACCGGTGCTTGGGAATTGGGTTTCATAAAAGCTTATGTGGTTTCATGTGAATGATACGTGTGTATGAACAATCATCCAAGAAGTTAACTGTATAATGCCTCACAGCCTTGAATAAAATTGGCACTGTTGGACAACCTCCTCAGTGCTCCTCCTTCCCCCTTCTCTTTGTCTCTTAACTTCTTTTCACCATCCTCTTACCCTCACGTTCCTGGTTGATTTGTTGCGCCGGCCACAACAGATATATGTGTGTTTTTATTTCCCTGTTCTTTTTTCTGTTTCCTTTTTCTGTGTTTTTATACTTCCATTAATAACACACAGTCTGGATTATTTTAACTATATAATGTCTTGAAATTATACTGAGAGATTCCTCCCACTATGTGTTCCTTTTTCAAAATTGAATTAGCTATTCTAGATCCTTTACTTTCTTTGTCTAACTTAGAATAATTTTGCCTATAACTACAAAACTGTTTAGGATTTTGATAGAAATTGTAATATCACTTTGGAGAGAATTGATGTATTTACAATGTCAAGTTTTGCAATTCATAAACATGGTTTGTCTCTTCATTTATTTAACTTTTTGATGTTTTATGTCAGCATCATGTAACTTTCAATAAGCAAAACTATACATATTTTATTAGAATTACACCTAAATAGTTCTCTTTTTTGTGCAATTATAAATAATACTGCAGTTTTCATTTTAGTATCCATGTGTTGTTTGTTATAGACACATAATTAATTCTTAATTTTTTTTTATATTGCATCCTGTTATCTCACTGAACTCACTGATTAGTTCTAGGAGATTAATTTTGTAGACTCCTTAAGATTATCTGTATAGACAATTATGTTATCTGCAAGTAAGAATAGTTTTATTCATTCTTTTGTAGTTTTCTGATTATGAGTTATGTCGAGCATCTATTCATGTGTCTGTTGACCATCTACGTCTTCTTTGGAGAAATGTTTGCTTATGGCTTTGGCCCATGTTTAATTGAACTATTTTACTTTTGAGTGTTGAGTTGTATAAGTTGTTTATATATTGTGGATACCAACCATTTATCAGATACATCATTTGCAAATATATTCTCCCTTTCAGTGGGCTACCTGTTAGTTTTGTGGCTTGATTCCTTTGCTATGCAGGAGTCTTTATTTTGATGTAGGCCCAATAGATTATTTTTTATTTTATTTCTCTTGTCTAAGGAGACATATGGAGAAAATTTTTCTATGGCTGATGTCAGAAGAATTGCTAAATATCCCCTTTTCTAGTATTTTTATTGCTTTAGGTCTCACATTGAGGTATTTAATCTTTTTTGAGTTTATTTTTATGTATGGTGTAAGAAAATGGTCCATTTTCATTCTGCATCTTGCTGTCCAGTTTTCCCAAAATCATTTTTTGAAGACTGTCACTTTTCTATTGCATATTTCTTTCTTACTTAGCTGAAGATTAATTGACCATATAATTGTGGGTTTATTACTGGATTTTCTGTTCTGTTCTGTTGATACATGTGTCTATTTTGGTGCCTCTCCCATACTGTTTTGATTAGTACAACTTAGTGTTATAACTTGAAGTCTTGAATTCTGATGTCTCAAGTTTTGTTTTTTGTTTTCAATATTGCTTTATTATTTGGGGTCTTTTGTGGTTCCATACAAATTTTAAGATAATTTGTTCTAGCTCTGTGAAAAATGCTGTTGGTATTTTGATAAGTATTGCATTAAATGTGTTGATTTCTTTGGGTAGTGTGGACAGCGATTAACAGACCTGTACCCCTGGGGATAAAAATATATTTTTATAAAAAAAAATTAAAAAAAAAGAAAGGAAGAATGGCCCATCATAATATATAACCTTTACTGCTTAATTATGTACTTTCAAAATATATCAACAAAAACTGATAGAATTTTATGGAGAAATCTGCAGTAATAGTAACAATTTAATATACTTCACTGTCTATATCAAATACACTAAAAAGGTAGAAAGAATATAGAGTATTTGAATTTTACATTTAACAAACTCAATTTAGCATACATATATTATGAACATTCACATACCTACATACATACATATATGTACTTATAAAAGAAGAAAGTGGGTTATTTTCAATCACATGTGAAATATACAAAACTGATCACACATTAAACCTCAAGAAGAAAAATCTCAACAAATTAAAAAGGCCACTTTACATTTGCTGATCACCATGCAATAAAATTAGAAAACAATACCCCCACATCCAGCAAGACAAACAAAATTCCTATGCACTTGCAAATTTAAAATTACACTTTGAAATATATATTGGGTTAAAAATGAAAATTATAATTTATTTAGAGCTGAATGACACCACATACCAAACTGGTAAAACAAAGGGAGATTAATGACAATATATATAGCTCTTAATTTACTTTATTAAAAAAAAAGCAAGGAAAATACAAAATAAATGAAAAACTGTTTTTTTTTAATTTAAGTATAGTTGACCCAAAATATTACATTAGTGTAAGATGTATAAAAGTGATTTCACAAGCTTATACATTATGCTATGCTTAAAAGAAGTATAGCTACCATCTGTCATCATACAATGCTACTACAATATCATTGAGTTTAATTCCCATGATTTATTCATTCCACAGCTGGAAAACCTGTATCTCCCATTCCCCTTCACCCATTCTGCCCATCCCCCCAACTCCCTGTCTTCTGGCAACCACCAGTTTGTTCTCTGTATTTATAGGTCTGATTTTACTTTTTGTTTCTTTGTTTTTAAGATTCCACATATGACACCTGTCAGAATGGCCAAACAAACATACAGACAAACAAGAAACTCAATAAATAACAACTGTTAATGAGGATGTGGAAATAAAGGGACACTTGTATACTGTTAGTAGAAATGAGTTGGTACAGCCACTATGGAAAACAATATGGAGGTTCCTCAGATAATTAAAGTATAAATACCATATGATCCAGTAATTCCACTTCTGGGTATTTACCCAAAGAAAATGAAAACACTAATTCAAAGAAAAGTATGCACCCCTATGTTTATTGCAGCATCATTTACAATAGCCAAAACAGGGAAGTAACCTAAATGTTCATTGATAAATGGTGAATGAATAAGGAGGAAGTTATATATATATATATGTATATATGTATATGTATATATACATATATACACATACATATACATATACATATATATGATTTATAGATATACAGATCTATAGATAGAGAAAAAAAGTGATATATATATAGAAAAAAGTGACATATATAGAAGATATATATATGTGATATATGTAGTTATATTCCATGATTTATAGATATATATATATATCTGGAATATATCTCAGCCATAAAAATGGATGAGATCATGCCACTTGCAATAACATAGATGGATCTAGAATATATTATGTTAAATGAACTAAATCAGTCTAAAATAAATTTTTGATTCAAAAACTTAGAGAACCATAAAATATAAGTTACAGAAAAAATTAATAAAGTTAAGTACAGAAATTAATGATAGAAAATAAAACAAAATATAAACTTGATCAATAAAACAAAAACTAATTGCAAGGACCAAAAAGTTACACAAACTATTCTTGCATACAACTAAGGAAAAAACAGAAATATAAATAAACAGCATAAGGAATAAAAAGAGAACATATATAAAGAGGAAATTAAAACTGTTAATTAACTCAAAGTATGGAAATGCTTTAATGCTGATATGGTAAAATTGCCAAGATATTTGTTGAATAAAATAAATTTCAAAGCCCATACAAAATATGCTCCTCTTCAGGTGAAAACTCAAAACAAAGCAATGTTATGTATGTAAATGTGTTTTAGAAAAGTGTGTAAGGACAAATACTTACCAAAAGCAGTTGCTGCTGGCAGACAGAACATGGCTTTTGGGATAGTGTTCAAATTGTGTTTTAGCCTTACTTGTAATATTTTAATTATTTTACCAAGGGAACATATTTATTTATTACTTATTAGTTAAAATTATCTCATGTCTGTCAGAATGGCTAAAATTGAAATCTCAAGAAATAAGTGTTGGTGACAAAATGGAGAAAAAGGAACCCTTACACTGTTGGTGGAAATGCAAACTGGTGCAGCCTCTGTGGAAAACAGTATGGTGATAACTCAAAAATTAAAAACAGAGCTACCCTTTGTTCTAGTAACAAATACTGGGTATTTACTCAAAGAATACAAAAACACTAATCAAAGGAATATATGCACCTCCAAGTTTATTATAGCATCATTTACAATAGCCAAACTATGGAAGCAGCCTAAGTGTCCATCAATAGATGCATGGATAAAGAAGATGTGGTATAAATACATATATATACACTGTGGAATATTATTCAGCCATAACAAGTGAAATCTTGCCATTTGCAACATGGAGTTAGATAGTGTATTGCTAAGCCTTATTTTAAACCAGTCAGAGAAAGACAAACACCATATGATTTTATTCACAAGTGGAATTTAAGAAACAAAACAAATGAGCAAAGGAAAAAGAGAGTGGGAGACAAACCAAGAAATGCACTCTTAACTATAGAGAACAAACAGTTGGTTACCAGAGAGGAAGTGGGTGGAGTGATGGGTGAAATAGGTGATGGGGATTAAGAGTACATTTTTCTTGAGGAGCACTGAGTAATATATAGAGTTGCTGAATCACTATATTTTACACCTGAAATTAATATTGCACTTTGTGTTAACTACACAGGGATTAAATTTTTAAAAATGAAAAAAAAATAGCCTAATATGTCACAATCACAACAAAATAATTTCAACAATGTTATTGTTATTGGATTACAGAGATAATGGAGTGAATTTAAGGAAACAACAAGGGGGTGGGGCAGGTAGGAATCAGATAAAGATTCTTGTAAAATATTGATGCTTGCCATGAAGGTGAAATGGGAGCAGATGAAAAGTATTAAGAAAGATTTGTGTTTGAGAAAGTTAATCAGTTGTTAGAGAATGTTTGTAATGCATCTGTAATAAAAAAGTTATTTGTGAGCATGCCTTATTTCCCTTTCTAAATTGTATGTTGAGGGCATGAGTTTCATTTATTTTGGAATCCAACCATAGCACCCAGCCAAATGTTTATTTGTAAGTAAGGACTTAAGAAAGTTTCTTAAATTGAATTTAAATTGTAATGCTCTAATTTCATACAAGTGAGAGTATTCTCAAAGTGTATTACTCTCCTTAATTCCTAAAATATTATCAATGATTAGAATTATGTGATTCTTAGAGAAAAATACTTAAAGTACAAAATTTATTAGTTATTAATCATAACCACTGCTGAATTTTGCAGTAAGTTTTCCTGACTTTCAGTATTGTAATTTAGCAATGCAATGCTTGTTAATAGAAAATAACTAATGTAACATAACAAATAATAATAATGGAGAAAAAAAAGAAAATGGAGATATGGTTAAAGTCCTAGGCCTCATTATAGAATCTAAAGACCTTATTATTTCAAACTATATGAGGAAAAAAAATTTTCAAAATGTTTTAGTATGTTTAAAAAATGATAATTGTTTTTTCATGCTATTATTTGATTCAAACATGGAATAATCCATTAATTAACTATTTGAAGTAGTGGGTGCAGTTTGAACTTACGGGTAAGCTGTAGTTCCCCATGGATAACTTAGAGTTCAAGCAGATCTAAGACACCAATGAGTCCTTGATGTATAACTGGTAATTTCTGTCTTTCAAAACATTCCGAATTTAAGAAGTTGCCTATCAGAATAAACTTCTATGATGAATAAAATTCACCAAATGGTGAATTATTAATGTTCCTCAGGAATAATTTGATAAGGAGATTCTTATTGTTAGGCTGTCTATCATCTATAAAGCTTTCATATAAAGCATTTTTTGACTTCTACTACAGTAACAATAATAAAAAAAGAAGAATCATTTACTTAATTGCATGTGATCTTGATATTTTTTGTGTTAAATTTCCTTTCTTTTAGTCATAGTCCTATTCTTCACTCAAGACTTAAAACAACAAGGGGCATCTAGGTGGCTCAGTCAGTTAAGCATTTGTCTTGGGCTCAGTTCACAATATCAGGATCCTGGGATCGGGTGCCACATTGGTCTCCCTGCTCAGTGAGGAGCCTGCTTTTCCATATCCCTCTGCCACTCACCATACTTGTGCTGCTCTCTCTCCCTGATAATTACATACGTACATACATACATACATATATACACACATACATACATGCATGCATACATACATACACAAGTCAGCCAGAGCTGCAGAAAATTCCACGCTCTGAATTTCTGGCCTCTTCCTTTGATCTCTATGCATGTTCTAGATAATTCCAGTATTCACTTTATACTACCAAAAGATAGAAAATCCTTGTCAACTCTTCTACTATCCCCACCCCTGCTTTATTGAGATATAACTCACATATAACATTATGTAAGTTTGAGGTGTACAACATGATGATTTGATACACATGTATTTTCTGAAATGATTACTACAATAAATTTAGTTAACACTTCATGATATTACATGATTACTTTTTATTTTGTAGTGAGACCATTGAAGATTTATTGTCTTAAAGACTTTCAAGTACATAAAGAAGTAGTTTTTTAAAGATTCTATTTATTTATTTGAGAGAGAGAGGGAGAGAGAGAGAAAGCATGAACAGTGGGGAGAGGGAGAAGGAGGGTCCCTGCTGAGCTAGGAGTCCTACATTGGCCTTGATTCCAGGACCCTGGGACCATGACCTGAGCTGGAAGCTGATGCTTAACCGGCTGGGCCACCCAGGTGGCCCAGAAAACAGTATTGTTAACTGTAGTCACCATGCTGTGCTTTAGATCCCAGAATGTGTTCATCTTATAACTGAAAGTTTGTACCCTCTGACCAATGTATTTCCATCCTATTTCCCAGCTCCTGGCAGCCACCACTCTACTCTGTTTCTATGAACTTGTCATTTTTATATTCCACATGTAAGTGATATCATACAGTATTTGCCTTCTGTTGCCTGGCTTATACCCCTTATATCTTTTAAGACATTTTGTTAACACTTATGAACAAAGAATTGCCTTGAGCTAGTAAAGTTCTCAAAGTATTTTATAAAAATCACAACACTATTTTCCACATACTTATAGAAATGTCTCCACACAACACAAACTTTCAACTATTTAACTATTAAACAGAATTTCCCTTTCCATATTGACATAATTTGTAGCAAGAAGAAAACAAAAAATAGGAAAATTCAGCCTCCCTCGAAAATTAAGAATAGATGCAATAAACTTCTCCCTTGAACCTATCTTAAATCTTTGTTTGAACATGGGTTTGTGAACAATGCAGATGTCAGTTTGCAGCTTTATTCTCTAAAAAACTCAGAAAAGCATTCCTGGAAGGGATCAAAGAAGGAGTAGTTACCTTGCTCTATAGAGAATTTTTTCTTTAGACTTATAGCTAACGACATGACAGAAAATGAGTTGATTACTCAAAAATTTATGATAGTGGAGATATCTAAAAGTAAATGAACTAACTACAGACCTTTGTTCACTTGGCTTGTGTCTTCCTCACTAGAATTACTATCTAAACATAAAAAAAATATCCTTCTTCAATGTGCATCCTGAAGTTTATATTCATGCTGTCAATTTATGTTGCAATTATATTGGGGTAACATAACTCTACAAATAATCACACTAGTTTTTTCTTTTTCATTAAAACAGTCCCATTTCGGGACACCTGGGTGGCTCAGTCAATTAAGCCGCTGCCTTCGGCTCAGGCCATGATCCCAGAGTCCTGGGATCGAGTCCCACATCAGGCTTCTTGCTTGGCAGGGAGCCTGCTTCTCTCTCTACCTCTGCCTGCCACTCTGCCTGCTTGTGCACTCTCTCTCTCTCTCTCTGAAAAATAAACAATCTTAAAAAAGAAACAAAAAAAAGCAGTACCATCTCCATGATAAGTGTAGGAGATTTTATATATATATATATAAAATATATCCTACATATTATATCATATAATTATGATTTTTATATATCATATATTATATAATCATAGCAATGATTATATAATAATTATAACAGAATATATTATATATTATATTTGTATTTGTATTACATATATATGTATATATACATATATATATATATATATATATATATATGCCTTGATTTTTAATTCAGAAGCAAATTCATCAATTATGTAGACATTCTATTCTCCTTATTGGTAGTTTGACAAATAAAGGTGTGCCTTGGTATAGGCCACAGAGGAAGTTAAGTGGACAAACAGTAACAATAAGGTAAGGCAGAGTGGGTTGCCTGCTTCTTAGTACTCATAGTAATTGTTTTAAACTGCATTCCTTAACTTACTATGCTGCAAATAATTATAATAATTTTAAATACAAAATGCTAATTTCCATGGAAGAAGATCCATTATTGCACTATGATTATCCAGACTTTTTGGTTGTTTTGAACCTATGTAGCACTAAATTCTATTAAAGATGCCATTGGTTAATACAGATAAATCAGTTTAATGACAATAGTTTTTATAATGGTAACTCAGTTAATTTTGAACCCGTAATTTGTCTATGTTTAAAAAACAAAACACTGAAATTGTGGTGAAAGTGATTGACTTATTTTAGGAATGGACTGGAGAAGGAAGAAGGAAACAATGTCTACAAGTGCTGAAGACACTAATCAAGAGTACAGTCCAGGAATGGAATAGTGTTCCAGCTTGGGAGTGGGAGCATGGAACTGAAAGACAAGCAGCTCCCTTTGTCCACTCTTTCTTCCCTGTCCCTCGGTTTCTTATTAATTATTCTGTCTCATGGAAAAGGATTGAAAACATGTTAGAGGAATAAAAAGCACATTGAAGACCTGCTGTAAAAACAGCACAGAGGGAGGCTGTCCTGATCCTGATTGTTGGGGTTTATGTAAGGACCCCCCCCACACACTTTGTCTTGGCATGATTAGGCAAAGAAGGAGACAGAGGACAACTTTCTCTTCTCTGGGCAATGAACTTTGGGTAGCTGAGAAAAGTGGCACTTGCCTGAGGAGACTGGGAAATTGCCTATCTATAAAAATGTGAGGGGTACTGGAGCTGGCTTTCCCTAGATTTCAGTGCCTCCAATATGCACTGCCATTCTTCCCATAACCATCCCTAGCATCAGTTCTAGGCATTTTTCTGTCCCCCAAATATTTGCCTTTAGTTTTTCTTTTGATTATATACTACTCTATATGCCTTTAGTTTTCCTTTTGATTATATACTACTCTATATGGGGAGAGATGAGAAGAATATTTTAATTATTAAAACGTTGAATGTAACTTGTGAATAGCCAGTGCAATGTAAGAAAAAAAGAATATGATCACAGTGGTTGTTACAGGGTTACTTGTTATTGTAGCCCTATTTGAAAGGATAATGTTTAACTGGGGACTCACTGATATGTAAATTTTAAAAACACCAGTCAGAAAGAACTTATATCTAAACATCATGTTTTCCAGAAGGACGTTTATTCTGTAGAAAATTGTAAGGTAATTTCTCTATTTTTTTTTTTACTTTATCAGCAGGCCACAGTTAAGAAAAAAAAAAAACATAACATTTAGGAGTCCCATTTTCTTTAAAACTAGTGAAAGGAGTAATCTTCCTCATGCATGTACTATATACTCATAATCTAAAGATAGAACATTGGGGCACCTGGGTGGCTCAGTGAGTTAAAGCCTCTGCCTTTGGCTCAGGTCATGATCCCAGAGTCCTGGGATCGAGCCTTGCATCTGGCTCTCTGCTCAGCAGGGAACCTGCTTCCCCCTGTCTCTCTCTGTCTGCCTCTCTGCCTACTTGTAATCTCTGTCTGTCAAATAAATAAATAAAATTAAATAAAATAAAGTAAAATAAAATAAAGGTGGAGCACTATTCAACAGGGTTTTATGTGATTTTGTGCACATTGAAATAAACTTCCTTCCCATGGCATGCAATTTGTTACAACAAGGTCAGTTTGAGGCAAAAAGGCCTATTCTTAAAAAAAAAAAAAAAAAAAAGGCCTATTCTTTGGTCAAGAAGGTCCTTATGTGCTATTTGTAAACAGTACTGAAGCACTAGGATCATTCTTTTTTTCAAACTAACAGAAAAATCTGAGGAAGTAAAAAAAAATAAAAAAAGAAAAGAAATGAAAAAAGAAAAAGCCAACTTTTTTTTCCAAACTTATTTGGGCAGAAGGGTGACCTGAATTCAGCTAATAGTAGGCATAATAAAATAATTAAGGACATTAAGTATACTATAAAAAAAGTTAGGGTTAAATAACAACCACACCATATACTAACTGTATGACCTTGTATATATTATTTAATTATTCTCTCAGTTTCCTTGTGTAAAAAGTGAAGAAAGTGATTGTATGTATTTCACAGAGCTCTTGTGCCATTTAAATATGTTAGTACTTACTCATAATAGCCAAGATATGGAAAACTGCATGAAGATTCTTCAAAAAATAAAGATCAAAGTACCTTATGGTCAAGCAACCCATTTCTGGGCACTTATCCAAAACAATTAAAATCAGGATCTCAGGACACCTCAGTGGCTAAGTTGATTAAATGTCTGTCTTCAGCTCATGATCCCACGGTCCTGGGATCAAGCCTTGTGTTGGGTTCCTTGCTCCACAGGGACGCTGCTTCTCCCTCTCCTTCCACCCCCCTATTCATGTGCGCTCTCTCTGTATGTCTCTCAAACAATTAAGGTCTTTAAAAACATCAGGATCTCAAAGAAATAATTGCACTTCCATGTACACTACAGCATTAGTCACAAAAGCCAAGAGCTAGAAACAACTTAAATTTCCATTATTAGATGAATGGATTAAAAAAATGTGATATATATGGAATATTATTCAGTCATAAAATGAAGATCCTGGCATTTGTGACAATATGTATGAAACTGGTAGACATTATGCTATGTGCAATAAGACAGATAGAAAAAAACATATACTCTATGATCTTACTTATTTGTGGAGTCTTAAACTTTTTTTTTTTTTTTTTAACTCATCCAACCAGAGTAGAAAGGTGTTTGCTGCATGGTTGGGGGAAATGGTCAGATATTGGTCAAAGAGAACAAATTTTTTTTTATAAAATGAGTAACTTCTGGGTTTCTAATGTGCTGCATGATGACTCTAAGATTGTATTGGATACTGGTATGCCTGGGTGGCTCAGTGGGTTGAGCCTCTGCCTCTGGCTCAGGTCATGATCTCAGGGTCCTGGGATACAGCCCTGCATCAGGCTTTCTGCTCAGCAGGGCTCCCCATCTGCCTCCCCATCTGCCTGCCTCTCTGACTACTTGTGATCTCTCTCTCTGTCAAATAAATAAATAAAATATATTTTTTAAAAAGATAGTATTGGATACTGAAATTGGTTAAGAGAGTAGACCTTAAGAATTCTACATGCACATGCACACACACACACACACACACACACACACCAAATGCTAACTATGTGAGCTGATGAATATGTTAATTAATGTGATTGTGGTAATCATTTCACAATGCATACATATATTAAATAATCACATTAAACCCTTTAAATATATACAATTTTATCAATTATATGTCAATAAACAATATATTGACTAATGTAACTTGAATTTGAAGAACAGAGCTAAATTAGTACAGAATCGGCTGGATCCAAGATTCCAAATAATGTCTTTTGGGTTTTAGATATTTTTCTCTCTTTCTTTCTCTCTCTTTGTCTACCCCCTTCTCTCTCTTCCTCCATTTCTTTCATTTAGTCTCCCAGCTTTTCTTTGTTGTTGTTGTTGTTGTTGTTTACATAATTCTTAGACAGATTCTTTCATATTGTGAAATACGTATTCCTAGGCAGCTCTAGGATGACACTGTCTTCGATGTCCAGGTTTTCAGAAAAAAAAAAAAAAAATCTCTTTCTGAGTCCATATCTAGCCCCATAAAATACTCTGATTATTCTGACTATGGACCATTCATTGTGTCCAGCGCTACTGAGTACTCTGATTGGTCAGGCTGATTCATAAACCTGCCATTTAGAAAGAATAAAAAGAGCCTCATCATTTTGGGGTCTATGAGAATTGTATGGCACAATGATGCTGAACTCTATTTAACCTTAGAAACAACTGGGAATCTCTTTTGTAAAAAATAAAGGGGGGACGCCTGGGTGGCTCAGTTGGTTAAGCAGCTGCCTTCGGCTCAGGTCATGATCCCAGCGTCCTGGGATCGAGTCCCACATCAGGCTCCTTGCTCCACGGGGAGTCTGCTTCTCCCTCTGACTCTGCCTTCCACTCTGTCTGCCTGTGCTCGCTCTCCCTCTGAAAAATAAATAAATAAAATCTTTAAAAAAATGTTTAAAAAATAAAGGGCCCTAGGGCATAGCCATTAAATTATGTAAAAAGAATGTGCATCAAGAGTTGAAGACCACTGAAATAACATGATATGAGAGGTCATTCCCAAAGGAGGAAAAACAGGTCTTGTTTGTTTTGGCCAGAAAAGAAAAGAGTCATAGAAAACAGCACAAAGCAGACGTTAACTACTAGAGTTTAGCAAAATGCTTAGTACATCCTAAAACCTAAAATTTTAGTTATTATTAATATTTCATTATGAAATAGGAAGATGCAGGGTGATGACTTAAAATGTACCCCTGGGGATAAAAATATATGTTTATAAAAAATAAAAAGCTAAAAAAAAAAAAAAAAAAAAAAAAAAAAGAAAAAGACATTAAAAAAAAAAAAAAGTTAGTGTGTACCACTTCCTTTACATATGCAAGCAGTAACTGTAGGTTAATAGAAAAGAAAAAAAAAACAACAATTTTGAGGAAAGAAAGATTAAAAATATGGTAGATGATCAAAGCAAGGCATAGGTAGATTTTTATGAGAACAAAATTATTCTAAAAACCTGAAAAAAAATTCTAATTAGGGTGTCTGCATGGCTCAGTCTTTTAAGCATCTGCTTCATCTCAGGTCATAATTCTAAGGTCCTGGGATTGAGCCCCTTGTTAGGCTGCCTGCTCAACAGGGAGTCAGCTTTTCCCTCTGCCCCTCCCCCCACTCATGCTCGCGCTCTCTCTCTCTCTCTCTCAGATAAATAAATAAAATCTTTAAATAAATAAATAAATAATTTTAATAATTGATTCAGAACATTTTATGGCTTAAACAAATATTTATTGAGGATCTACTATGTACCAGACATTGTTCATGTACTATGGGTTTATTAGTAAATAGAAGAAAAAAAGAAAAAAAAATTCCCTACTCTTGTGTAGTTTACTTTTTAGGCAATTAACAAAAAGAATAATCAATATATCATGTAGTCATAAGTGCTATGAAGACAAAAGAGAGAATAGGGAGACACCAGATAGAGGGTAGGAGAGGAGGTAGTGGTTTGCTGCAAGTTTACATAGGATGGCCTGGGAGTCTTCTATGAAGTAACGTTTGAGTAAAATCTGAAAGAAGTTAAGAGAGTACACATATTTACATTTAGAAGATAAGTATTCTAGGCCAATTAAAGTAAAAAGGAAATACTTTAAAGTGGGAACATGCCTGGAGCTTTTGAAGGACAGAAAGGAAGCCAGGACAATTTTAGTAAAGTAAATAAGGGGGTGTCACAGCCAGTGCAACAAATTGACCAAGAAAACGTGAGGGCTAAGAGGATGGTGAAAAGAAATTAAGAGACAAAGAGATGGGGGCAGGAGGGACACTGAGGAAGATGTCCAACAGTGCCAATTTTATTCCATATCTTACAAGCATTTATAAGGCAGACCACAATAGAAGGAGTAATACATCAATATCTATTCAGATGACTGCAAGTTTCTATAACAAGTTTACATTAACTACAAGCAAACCTCATGATGCCAAGTAGTCTCGGCTAAAGCCGTTAGCAAGACAATCAACCAGGGAGTGGGTTATGGGAGGTACAGGAACAACAAGGACCACTAAGAACTTATGACCCTGACCACATTGTTCCCTTCTGTAGGGGGAGTGTGTGGGAAGTCACGTAGGTGAGTGCACGACACATAGCATAGACCCTTTTCTCAGTGTTACTCAACTTTCCCATCCTTAACCTTGTCAAGGTGTCTGGACTTTGAAGGAGACACAAGTCAGGGCCTGGTTTGATCCTCGACTCCAACCATGCCATAGCTTCCAACAAGGGGGAGATAAATAGGACATGACATTAGGGAGGTCGAGAGAGACCAGATTATGACCTTATAGATAAGAGCTCGACAAACTTACTATAATGGGCCCAGATAGCAAAAATTTCAGGCTTCATGAGCCAAAAGAAAAAATTGAAGATATTGTGTAGGTACTTAACGTAACAACAGAGAAAACAAATATCCACTATTTTTATTGACAAAATTCAAAATACAATATTCATAACTGACTACAATATTTTGTAACACAGGTTGACCAACCAGAAGAATGGCATTCTTTCAGATGGGAGGAGCATAAAATTTATCTTAGTGTACTTCAAATGTTGTGTTTCCTATGATTAAAATCAATTGCAATTATTAAGCACTTAATGCTAATCTGTAATGAGGGTTTATGTATTTCATTATTGAAAGATTTATATTTTTACACCAATAGATATTTCAAAATATTGATATTGATTTATGGGTCTATAGCTTTAAATGAGCATACTCATTGCTTGGAAGACATAAAAAGAATTCCATTATCCTTTTGATATTTGTCTTTTAGTATGTCAGTATATTGCAAATTAACCTAAATTGAAGGTGAACATGAGGTGACAGTTCCTCAGTGGCACAGTTTAGATTTTAAAAAATGGATATTTTCTTTTGCACTGGTGTAAAAATCAGGAAAATACTTTTGGAACTGTATTTTGAACTCAGTAAATGTATCCACACAAATTTTTAGAGAAATCTAAGCCTTGTTTCCTATTTAAACTTTTTATAGGATAGAAGTGTACTGAGGTTCTTGACATTACTTGTGATGCAAATGTTAATGGTCTTCAAAATGGTTGCCACAGTACAAGCTTCACAAAAAAGTGCTATTTTGCCTTATAACTGTAGGTTGAATTCATTCATAAACATTATGAAGTTTCTGCAGCAAGAACTAATTCATAAATCTTTTTGGTGTTCAAAAATAAAGGTTGAAAACAATTATTATTCAGAAAAACTTAAATTATCAACTGTGAGATAAAAAAGTAATAAAACTATAAAACTGCTAAGTTATCAAACTGTTTTCTGTTTGAGGACGTCAAGATACACAGGTTTTAATACTGATAATGGTTCTGTACACAAGAATGAGTAAAATTTACCATTGACTAATGGTTCAATAACACATGACACATTCAGAAGTTTTCCATAATGTACCTGCTGATGAATAATATAATGAATAACCATAGCCTTTAAACACTTCACATTTCCATGTGATTTGAAACTTTATTCAACTAATACTTTCTCTGCTCCATGAATATTGTTACTACCATCAATTTCACACTTCTTAACAGACTCCATTTCATGGTGTACTGAGTTGGTGTTTTCTCAACTTCTTTGAAAATGTTCTTTCTGACAGCTTTGGAGGACAGGAATGAAGACAGTGGTCTCCCAATCTGCATAACCGTAGGAGCTGAGAGCTTAGGGCCCCACTCCTGAGTGCACCCTCAGAGAAAATTAGTAATTTCCTCCCTTCTCCCTGGTCCCCAGCTGCACTCTGAACTCACCCAGCCTGTGACTGAGCATTTCTATTTCTGGTACATGGCTCCATTTGGAGTCTTCAAACCCAGCTGATTATTGCAGCATGCTCCCATATACCTCCTCGCAAGAGAAGATTTATTTATCTGGAGAGAAGGGACAAGGTGGCAGAGGAGTTGGAGACGTATATTTCTACTGGTCCCCAGAAGTGAGCTAAATATCTACCATAACACTCTGAACACCCATGAAATCAGACTGAGGTGTAAGATTATACACATCTAGATCTCTATGGGGGGGTGGGGCAGGAGATCATGAGTGAAGAGGGACATCTTGACTGGATCATGGTTGATTCATTCAGCTATAGATACCCTCAACCTCCTCTCACCAAAATGACTACGAGGAGGAACAACCAACAGAAGAAAAATTCAGAGACTGTGACCTCTGCCAAAGAACAATTGGCTATGGAAAACAAACAACAACAAAAAAAAAACCAATATGTTGGAAATGGAATTCAAGGTAAAAAATTGTCCAGGCAATAGTTAGGTTGGAGAAGACCATTAGCAGCAAAATGGAATCTCTAATGGTGGAAGTGAGAGCTGATATGGCAGAAGTCAAAAATGTTATCCAGGAGATTCAATCTAATCTAAATACTCTAACAGCTAGGGTAACTGAGTCAGAAGATAAAATTAGTGATCTAGAAGACAAACTGATAGAAAAGCAAGATCAGGAGGACGCCTGGAGCAAACAACTTAGAAGCCATGAAAACAGAATTAGGGAAATAAATGATGCCATAAAACATTCCAATGTCAGAATTATTGGGATCCCTGATGGGGTGGAAAAAGAGAGAAACTAGGAGTTATATTTGAAGAAATACTGGATGAAAATTTCCCTAATCTGGGGAATGGAACAAGTGTTCATGTTCTAGAGGCAGAAAGGACATCCCCAAAGATCAACGAGTCTATAAAGCCCTCCAGACACTTAATTGTGAGATTCATGATAATAAATTCAGACATGAAGTCTTAAGGGCAGCTAAAGGGAAGAGATTCCTTACATACAGAGGAAGGGCCATCAAAATAATGTTAGCCCTGTCTACAGAAACCTGGTGAGCCAGAAAGGGCTGGCAAGACATATTTAGGGCACTAAATGTTAAGAACATGCAGCCAGGAATACTTTATCCAGGAAGGCTGACATTCAGAATGGATGGAGAGCTAAAGAGTTTCCAAGAACAGCAAGGTCTAAAGGATCATGTGACCACCAAGCCAGCACTACAAGAAATACTAAGGGGTGTTCTATAAAAGAAGAAAGAACCCAAGAGTGACATAGAACAAGAATTTACAGAGACAATCTGTGGAAAGAAGGGCTTAACAGGCAACATGATGTCAATAAAAATTTATTTTTCAATAATCACTCTCAATGTGAATGGCCTAAGTGCTCCCATAAAAAGGCATAGGGTGGCAAACTGGATAAAACGACAGGACTCATTCATATGCTATCTACAAGAGACACTTTTGGAACCTAAAGATACATCCAGACTGAAAGGGAAGGGATGAAGAGCCATCTTTCATGCCAATGGGCCTCAAAAGAAAGCTGGGGTAGTGATTCTCATATTAGATAAATTCAATTTTAAGCTAAAAACTGAACTGTAATCAAGGATACAGAAGGACACTACATCATCTTAAAGGGTCTATCCACCAAGAAGATCTAATAATTGTAAATATTTATGCCCCCAACATGGGAGCACCAACAACATAAGCCAACTGGTAAAGAGTCCTATTGATATGAATACATCATATTCATATGGGGATCTTAACATGCCACTCTCAGCAACAGAGAGATCATCTAAGCAGAAAATCAACAAAGAAACAAGATCTTTGATTGAAACATTGGAATGGATGGACCTCATAGTTATATACACAACATTCCACCCTAAAAAAGCAGAATGCTTATTCTTCTTTAGCACACATGAAACTTTCTCCAGAACAGACCATAGACTGGGTCACAAATCAGGGCTCAACCAATACCAAAAAATTGAAATTATTCCCTGCATATATTCAGACCACAGTGCTTTGAAACTGGAACTCAACCATAAGAAAAGTTTGGAAGATATTAAAACACATGGAAACTAAAGACCACCCTGCTTAAAAACGTTTGAATCAACCAGGAAATCAAAGAAGAATGTATTTCATGGAAACAAATGAGAATAAAGACACATGGGTCCAAAACTTCTGGGATATGGCAAAGGCACTCCTAAGGGGGAAATATATAGGCATCCATGCCTCACTCAAAAAATGAATGAATGAATGAATGAATGAATGAATAAATAAATAAATAAAATAAAAATAAAAATAAAAATAAAAAAAATAAAAATCCCCAATGTACCAACTTCTTTTACACCTTAAGGAACTGGAAAATCAACAACAAATTAAGCCAACCCCACACACAAGAAGGGAAATAGTCAAGATTAGAGCAGAGATCAATGAGTCAGAAACTACAGATACAGTAGAACACATCAGCAAAAGTAGAAGCTTGTTCTTTGGAATAATTAATAAGATTCATAAACCACGGGCCAAACTAATCCAAAAGAAAAGAGAAAGGACCCAATTTAATACAATTATGAATAAAAGGGGAGAGATCACGACTAACACCAAGAAGGTAGAAACAATCATCAGAAATTGTTATCAACAGTTACATGTCAATAAGTTAAGCAACCTAGATGAAATGGATACATTCCTGGAAACCCATAAACTTCCAAGACTGAATCAGAAAGAAATGGATGACCTGAACAGACCAATATCTAGTAACAAGATTGAAGCAGTGATCAAAAACCTCCCCAAAAACGAGAGCCCAGCACCTAGTGGATTGTCTAGGGAATTCTACAAAACATTCAAAAAAGAAATAATACCTGTTCTCTTGAAGGTGTTTCAAAAAATAGAAAGAGAAGGAAAACTTCCAGACCCTTTCTATGAAGCAAGCATTACCCTGACCCCCAAACCTGAAAAGGACCTCATCAAAAAGTAGAATGTTAGACCAATATCTCTGATAAACGTGGATGATGAGATACTCAGCAAGATCCAAGCCAATAGGATTCAACAGTACATTAAAAAGATTATCCACCATGACCAGGTGGGATTTTTCCCTAGGAGGCAAGGCTGGTTCAGCATTCACAAATTAATCAATGTGATAGAATAAATCAATAAGAGTAAATCAGAGAACCACATGGTTCTCTCAGTTGATGCAGAAAAAGCATTTGACAAGATATAGCATCCGTTCCTGACTAAAACAATTCAAAGTAAAAGAATAGAAAGAACATTCCTCAACTTCGTAAAATGTATCTATGAAAAACCCACAGCAAATATCATCCTCAATGGTGAAAAGCTGACAGCCCCCACTTTGAGATCACGAACATGACAAGTATGTCCACTCTCACCACTATTGCTCAACATAGTACTAGAAGTCCTAGCACAGCAGTCAGACAACAAAAACAAATAAAATGGATTCAAATTGGCAAAGAAGTCAAACTCTCTCTCTTTGCAGATGACATGGTACTTTATATAGAAAACCCAAAAACCTCCACCCCCAAACTACTGGAGCTCACAAAGCAATTCAGTAATGTCACAGGATACAAAATCAATGTACAGAAATCAGTTCCCTTCTTATACACTAACAATGGAACTATAGAAAGGGGAATTAGAGAATCTATTCCATTTACTATAGCACCAAAAACCATAGGAGACCTGGGAATAAACCTAACCAAGGAGGTAAAGGATCTGTACTCGAGGAACAACAGAAAATTCATGAAAGAAATTGAAGAAGACACAAAAAGATGGAAGAACATTCCGTGTACAGGGATCAGAAGAATAAACATTGCTAAAATGTCTATTGCCTAGAGCCATCTATACTTTTGATGCCAACCTGATCAAAATTCCATGACATTTTTCAAAGAGCTGGAACAAACAATCCTAAAATTTATATGGAACCCTAAGAAACCCCAAATTGCTAAGGAAATGTTGAAAAAGAAAAACAAAAATGAGGGCATCACGTTGCCTGATTTCAAGCTTCACTGCAAAGCTGTGATCACTAAGACATCATGGTACTGGCACAAAAACAGACACATAGAGCAGTGGAACAGAGTAGAGGGCCCAGATATCAACCTATAACTGTATGGTCAACTAATCTCTGACAAACCAGGTGAAAATATCCAGTGGAATAAAGAAAGTCTCTTCGATAAAAGGTGCTGGGATAACTGGACAGCTATGTATAGAATTCTGAAACTGGAAAATTCTCTTACAACATACACAAAGATAAACTCAAAATGGATGAATGGCCGCAATATAAGGCAACAATCTACCAAAATCCTAGAGGAGAACATAGGCAGTAACCTCCTCAATAGTGGCCACAGCAAATTCTTTTAAGACATGTCTCCAAAGGCAGAGGAAACAAAAGTGAAAATGAACTTTTGGGACTTCATCAAGATCAAAAGCTTCTGCACAGCAAAGCAAACAGTCAACAAACAAGGAGGCAACACACATAATGGGAAAAGATATTTTCAAGTGACACTAGAGACAAAGGGCTGATATCCAAGATCTGTAAAGAACACTTCAAACTCAACACACGTGAAACAGATAATCACATCACAAAATGGGCAGAAGACATGAACAGACAGTTCTCCAAAGAAGACATACAAATGGCTAACAAACACATGAAAAAATGTTCATCATCATTAGCCATCAGGGAGATTTAAATCAAAACCACATTGAGATACCACCTTACACCAGTTAGAATGGCCAAAATTAACAAGACAGTAAACAACAAGTGTTGGAGAGGATGTGGAGAAAGGGGAATCCTCTTACTCTGTTGGTGGGAATGCAATTTGGTGCAGCCACTTTGGAAAACAGTGTGTAGATTCCTTAAGAAATTACAAATAGAGCTACCCTATGACCCTGCAATTGCACTACTGGGTATTTACCCCAAAGATACAGATGTAGTGAAAAGAAGGACCATCTGTACCCCAGTGTTCTTAGCAGCAATGGTCACTGTCACCAAACAGTGGAAAGAGCCCAGATGCCCTTCAACAGCCAAATGGGTAAAAAATGTATGGTCCATATATACAATGGAATATCATGCCTCTATCAGAAGGGATGAATAACCAAATTTTGCATAAACATGGATGGGACTGGTGGAGATTATGCTGAGTGAAATACATCAATCAGAGAAAGTCAATTGTCATACGGTTTCACTTACTTGTGGAGCATAAGGAATAACATGGAGGACATTAGGAAAAAGATAGGAAAAGTGAATTGAGGTAAATCAGCAGGGGAGATGAAAGATGAGCAACTGTGGATTCTGGGAATGAGTCTGAGGGTTATGAAGGAAAGGGAGGTGTTGGATGGATGAGCCTGGTCATGGGCACATCTTTCATGGAGCACTGAATGTGGTGCATAAACAATGAATCTTGGAACATGAAAAACAATTAAATAAATATATTAATAAAATGAAAAAAAAAGTATTTCCTATAGCTGTTCTATGCAGACTATTTCTACATGTTAATTCTTCAGTCAGTTTATTTTTTTAAACAATTTTATTTATTCGTTTGAGAGAGAGATAGCATACAAGCAAGGAGAGTGGCACAAAGACAGTAAAAGTAGGCTTCCTATTGAGCAAGAAGCCTGATGTGGGCCAGGACTCTGGGATCATGACCTGAGCTGAAGGCAGATATTTAACCAGCTGAGCCACCCAGGCATACCTTGTTAGTCACTTTAAACTTAGCATTGCCTCTTGAAATAAATGACAACTGAGCAGTGTTTATAACTTTTCTTGATGTATCAAAAGCCAAAGAAAACTCATTGTAACAGTTTTCTTTGTTTTTCAATTTATTGACATTACTACCAATGTCCTTAACTCTTTAAGCATCTACTACAACTAAAAATTTGTAATCAAAAGTTTAATCCACTCACCATTACTAAATGGCTTTTCCTGCATGGCTAACACATGAGCCACTCAGAAACTTACCTTGGTCATGGTTTCATTTTCTTTCTTTTTATTTATTTTTATTGTTAATTTATGATTTATGATTGACATATGGTGTTACATTAGACTTAGGTGCACAAAATATTTGTTCAGTAATTCCATACATTATTCAGTGGTCACCACAATAAGTATATTCACCATGTACCACTTTATAATGTTATTATAATATTATTGGCTGTGTTCACTATGCTATACTTTTCATCTCTGTGACTTATTTTTTTTTTAATAATAAGTGCTGCTGCCCCTCGGAACAATTTGTTACTTAAACTGTAACCCCTGGAGGATTTTACTAGTTGCCAAGCACATTTAGATATGGCCTTAAGAAATACATATACTGACAACAGGTCTTTGGGGAGAAGGACGATGTACGACCTTGAAGCTGGGCAGCTGGGGATGCCTGGCTCCCTCAGGGCGGAATGTTGCCCCTTCACAGAAGCCGGGCAGCCGTGAATGCCCAGCCTGCCCAGGGCGGAACACCACCTGCTTCAGGGAAGCCAAGCACCCGGGAACGCCCGGTCAGCTCAGGGTGGAAAGAAAACCGCCTGCTTCCCTTTTTCGTTATCGCTCCTTTCTCTTCCCAGAAGTGCTTGTTGTTAGTTAGATGAGTCTTTTGAATGTGCTTGGTTAACTATAAACTTTATCCTCCTTCTTGCTTGTCAGCAAGACAGGATTAACATTTGACCTTCATCAATCCTTCTGTTGGCTATTGTTTTCTATCCAATAAAAGTGAGACGGTGGAGTTGCTCATGGCAGCAGTCCTTTTCGACCGTTGTCCCCTGCTCCCAGTCTTTTGCAGCTGACTTGTTTGTGCCTAATTCCTCTCTCATCGCTGACTGGAAGCGGCAATAAGTTTGCATTTCTTAATCCTCTTTATCTACTTTGACCATCCCACCTCCCCTCTGACAATTACCAGTTTGCTCTCTGTATTTAAGAGTCAGATATTTGTTTTGTTTATTTATTTTATTGTTTAGATTCAAATACAAGTGAAATCATATATTTGTCTTTCTCTGGTTTTTTTCACTTAGCTTTTGCCATCTAGATCCATCCATGTTGTTGCAAATGGCAAGCTTTCATTCTCTCTTTAAATGGTTAAGTGATATCTCATTATATATGTATATACATATATATGTACACACATATATGGATGAAGATATTATATATGTGCAAATATACACACATTAAATGTATGTATATAATTACATATATGTATTTAATTATATATATATAATATATGTATGTCATATATATAATATATGTATGTCATATATATATATATATATATATGTCATATATATATAAAATCTCTTCATCAATTCATCCATCAATGGACACTTAAGTTGCTTTTACGTCTTGGCTATTAGGAATAATGTTTCTAGGAGCTCCTGGGTGGCTCAGTGGGTTAAAGCCTCTGTTTTTGGCTCAGGTCATGGTCCTAGGGTCCTGGGATTGAGCTCCACATTGGGCTCTCTGCTCAGCAGTGAGCCTTCTTCCCTCTCTGCCTGCCTGTCTGCCTACTTCTGATCTCTCTCTGTCAAATAAATAAAATAAATAAATTAAATAAAATCTTTTAAAAAAAGAATATTGTTTCTATGAACATAGGGGTACATATATATTTTCAAAATAATGTTTTCATTTTCTTTGGAAAAATACCAAGTAGTAGTCTTATTTTAACTTTTTATTTATATTAAGAAACTCTGCTGAGAGTACATTTTAAATATTCTTATATTTCTGATTGTTGTTTTAAGTTGGGAATATTGGGATGAGTGTTTCTCTAGTAATGACATTATATCTTATATTTGGTTATCACAAAATGCAATACAGGGTGTCTGGGTGATACAGCCAGTCAAGTGTCAACATCTCTCTTTTGGCTCAGGTCATAATCTCATGTCAGATCAAACCCCCATCAGGTTCTAGCCTGAGTGTGTAGTCTCTTTGAGATTCTCTCTTCCTCTCCCTTTGGTCCTCCTGCTCATGTTCTCTGTCTGTTTCCATTTCTAAAATAAATAAATAAATATAAATAAATAAATCTAAAAGGAAATACAATGCTTTGGCATCTAACTCAGTAACAAAATAATCCATGCTTTATTGTGTCTTGAAAGAATGATATGGAAGTCCATTTTTTTAATCATTTTTAAAATTTTCTATGGATGTTCACTGGTAATGAAAAGTTAGTAAAATATATGTATGGTGGCCCATGTTGCAATTTAAATGTGTTAGAATTATAACCATAAGTCACTGTGATTTGTAATTAAATGAAGTGTGAAGCAATGAGGTCCCTATATCTTTGTTGTTGTTGTTATAATTACATTGAATGTAGCTAAGTTTGTAGTTGATCTAAGTTTTATTGATCTTTTCTATTGTCTTTTTAGTCTCTATTTCATTTATTTTTGCTCTGGTTTTTCTTATTTTCTTCCTTCTAATATCTGCAATTTTCAGTTATTCTTCTTTGTCTACATCCTTTAGATGTAAATTGAAGTTATTTGAGATATCTTTTTATTCTTGAGATAGGCCTGTATTGCTTTTTACTTTCCTCTTATAACTGATTTTGCTACATCCCATAGATTTTGGTATGTTATATTTCTGTTTTCTTTTGCCTCTTGGTATTTTAATTTTTTTTTCTTTGAAATTTTCCATGACCCAGTAATTACTCAGTAACATGTTTAATCTCTGCATACTTTTAGTTTTCCCAGTTTTCTTCTAGTAATTGATTTCTGGTTTTATACCATTGTAGTTGGAAAGGGTGCTTAACATGATTTCAGTCTTCTTGAATTCATTGAAACTTGTTTTGTGTCCTAACATGTGATCTGTCTTGGAGAATACTTCATGTTCATTTGAGATGAAAGTATATTCTTCTCTTTTGGATAGACTATACTGTATGTCTCTGTTAAGTCCATCTGGTTTAATATGTTGTTTGAAGCCAGTATTTCCTCACTGATTTTATGTCTGGATGATAAATAAATTCATATAAGTGTGGTTAAAGCATGTCATTATTATTGTATTGCTATCAATTTCTCTCTTAATGTCTGTTAATATTTACTTTATATTTAGGTGCTTCTTTGTTGGGTACACAAATATTTACAAATGTTATATCTTCTTGTGGCACTAATCCTTTCATCATTATGTGGTACCATTTTGTCTCTTGCTACAGTCTTTTATTAAAGCATATGAGTATGGCTACACCAGCTTCTTTTTTCATTTCCACAGAGTATCTTTTGCCATCCCTTCACTTTCAGTCTGTGTGTGTCTTTACTTGTGAAGTAAGTCCCTTGTAGGCAATATATAAATGAGTCTTTAAAAAAAAAATTTAGCTACTCTATGTCTGGTTTAGTAATGATAAACTATTTTACCTTTTGCATGTCTAGAAAACTCTATGTCTCCTTCAATTCTGAAAGGTAGCCTTGCTAGGTGGAGTATTCTTGGTTGGAAGTTTTTTTTTTTTTTTTTTTCCTTTTATCTCTTTGAATATGTCATGCCATCATCTTCTGGCCTGCAAAGTTTCTGCTGAAAAATCTACTGATAACATTATGGGGTTTCCCTTGGGTGTAACAGTTTGTTGTGCTCTTGCTACTTGTAAGATTCTATACCTTTAAACTTTGACATTTTAATTACATGTGTTTGGGCTGGTTGGTTTTTTGTTTGTTTGTTTTTGTTTTTTTAACTTTCTGTACTTCCTGGGCCTGGATGTCTGTTTCCTTCCCTACCCTAGGGACAATTTGAGCCATTATTTCCTCAAATAATTTTTCTACTCTTTTATCTCTTCTCCCTCTGAGTTGCCTATAAAACAAATGTTATTCTGTTTGATTTGTCCTATAGGCCCCTTAAGTTAAGTTCATTGTTTTTTAAATTTTATTTTATTTAAACTCAAGTTACTTAACATACAATGTAGTATTGGTTTCAGAAGTAAAATTTAGTGATTCATCAGTTATGCATACTACCCAGTGCTCATCACAAGTGCCCTTCTTAATGCTCTTCACCCATTCAGCCCATCACACCACTGACCTCCCCTCCAGCAGTTTATTCTTTATAGTTAAGAGACATTTATTGTTTGATTCCCTCTGTTTTTAACTTACTTCATTTTTCCTTCTTTTCCCCTATTTTCATCTATTTTGTTTTTTAAATTCTGCATATGACTAAAATCATATAGTATTTGTCTTTCTGTGACTGACTTCTTTCTTTTAGCACAATACACTCTTGTTCTATACATGTCATTGCAAATGGCAAGATTTCAATATTTTTGACTGTTGAGTAATACTCGTGTGTGTGTGTGTGTGTGTGTGTGTGTGTGTCCCATTTTTTTATTCATTCATCGGTTGATGGATGTTTGGGGTCTTTCCATAATTTAGGCATTATTGATAGTGTTGCTATAAACATAAGATTGCAGGGGCACCTGGGTGGCTCAGCAGGTTAAGCCTCTGCCTTCAGCTTAGTGTCCTGGGATTGAGCCCCACATTGGGCTCTCTGCTCAGTGGGGAGCCTACTTCCCCTTCCCTCTCTCTGCTGCCTCCCTGCCTACTTGTGATCTCTGTCAAATAAATAAATAAAAATTAAAAAAAAATGAAACAAACATAAGATTGCATATGCCCCTTATAATCAGAATTTTTTATCCTTTGGATAAATACCTAGTACTGTAGTTGCTGGGCCATACAGTATTTTTACCATTTTTAAATTGTTGAGGAATCTCCATAATATTTTCCACAGTAGCTGCACCAGTTTGCATTCCAACCAACAGTTCAAGAGGATTCCCCCTTCTGTGCATCTTTGCAACATCTGTTGTTTCCTGTGTTGTTAATTTTAGCCATTCTGACAGGTGTGAGGTGGTATCTCATTGTGGTTTTGATTTGTGTTTCCCTGATGATGACTGATGTTTAGCATTTTTTCATGTGTCTGTTGGCCATTTGTGTATCTTGTTTTTTTTTTTTAAGATTTTATTTATTTATTTGACAGACAGAGATCACAAGTAGGCAGAAAGGCAGGCAGAGAAAGAGAGAGAGGAGGAAGCAGGCTCCCTGCTGAGCAGAGACCCTGAAACGGGGTTCAATCCCAGGACCCTGGAATCATGACCTGAGCCGAAGGCAGAGACTTTAAGGTCTCTGGCTTTGAAATCAAGATAATTCTGGCCTTGTAGAATGAGTTTGGAATTTTTCCTTCCATTTCTATTTTTTGGAACTGTTTGAGGAAAAATAGGTTTTTATTTTTTTTTAAAGATTTTATTTATTTATTTGACAGAGATAAATCACAAGTAGGCAGAGAGGCAGGCAGAGAGAGAGAGAGAGGAGGAAGCAGGCTCCCTGCTGAGCAGAGAGCCCGATGCAGGACTCAATCCCAGGACCCTGAGATCATGACCTGAGCCGAAGGCAGCGGCTTAACCACTGAGCCACCCAGGCACCTGAGGAAAAATAGGTTTTAATTCTTTTTAAAATGTTTGGTAAAATTCTCCTGGGAAGTTATCTGGTTCTAGACTCTGGTTTGTTGGGGATTTTTGATGATTCATTCAATTTTTTTGTTGGTTATTGGTCTGTTCATATTTTCTATTTCTTTCTGTTTCAGTTTTGGTTTTTAGGAATTTATCCATTTCTTCCAGATTGTCCAGTTTGGTGACATGTAATTGGACATAATTATCTTATATTTGTTTATGTATTGTGGTGCTGGTTGTTATTTCACCATTTCCATTCATGATTTTATTTATTTGGGTTCTTTCTCTTTTCTTTTTGATAAGCTGGCTAGGAGTTTATCAATTTTGTCAATTCTTTCAAATAACCAGTTCCTACTTTCATTGATCTGTTTTTACTGTTGTTGTTGTTTATTTCTGCTTTACTCTTAAATATTTCCCTTCTTATCCTGGTTTTAGGCTTTATTTTCTGTTCTTTTTCTAGCTGTTCTAGTTGTAAGCTTAGATCGTGTATTTGAGACTTGTTTTTTGAGGAAGGCCTGTATTGCCATATACATCCCTCTTATGACTGCCTTTGCAGCATCCCAAAGGTTTTAGACTGTCATGTATTCATTTTCATTTCTTTCCATGTAGCTTTTGATTTTCCCTTAATTTCCTGGCTTGCCCATTCATTGTTTAGTAGGATGTTCTTTAACTTCCATGTATTTGTGTTATTTCCAATTTTTTTCTTGTTGGTTGAGACAAGTTTCATCAAATTGTGGTATAAAATATGGGTGGTATGATATCAGTGTTTTTGTACTGCTTGAGGCCCCATTTATGATGCAGTCTGTGGTCTTTTCTGGAGAATGTTTCAAGTGTACTAGAAAATAATGTGTATTCTGCTGTTTTAGGGTGAAATGTTTTGAATATATCTGTTGAGTCCATCTGCTCCAGTGTGTCATTCAAAGCCATTGTTTCCTTGTTAATCTTCTGCTTAGATGATTTGTCCATTGCTTAATGGGATATTAAAGTCCCTAATATTATTGTATTATTAATCAATGAGTTTCTTTGTTTGTTATTAATTGATTTGTGTGTTTGGCTTCTCCTATGGTTGGTACATAAATACTTGCAATTTTAGTACTTCTTGTTGGATAGAGCCCCTTATTATCATATTGTCTTTCTTCATCTCTTATTACAGTCTTTGGTTTAAAATCTAGTTTATCTGTTGTAAGTATGGGTACTCCAGCATTCTTTTGATGTCCATTAGCATGACAAATTATTCTCCACCCTCTCATTTTCAGTCTGCAGGTATTTGGGGTCTAAAATTAATATCTTTTAAGCTGCACGCCAATGGGTCTTGGGATTTTTTTTGTTGTTGTTGTTTGTTTGTTTGTTTATCTCTTTTGATATCCTATGTCTCTTGACTGGGAATTTTAGCCCATTTACATTCAGAGTAATTACTGAAAGATATTAATTTATTGCTATTGTATTACCTATAAAGTTGTGTTCCTGTAGATTGTCTCTGCTTCTTTCTAGTTTTTAATCTCTTTCCTATCCAAAGGGTATCCTTTAACATTTCTTGAAGAACTGTTTCACTGTTTGCAAACTCCTTTAGTTTTTGAATGACTTGGCAACTCTATCTCCTTCTCTTCTGAATGGAAGCTTTGCTGGATAAAATATTCTTGACTGCATGTTTTTGTCATTTAACACATTGAATATATCCTGCCACTCTCTTCTGGCCTTCCATGTTTCTCTGAACAAGTCTGCTGCTAACCTTATGTATCTACCCTTATAGGTTAAGGTCCTTTTATATCTAGCTGCTTTGAGAATCCTCTTTATTTTTGTATTTGGCAAGTTCTGCTATGATGTGTCTAGGTGTTGACCTGTTTTTCTTGATTTTGAAGGTAGTTTTCTGTGCCTCTTTGACTTAAATGTCTCTTTCCTTCTCCAAATTAGGTAAGTTCTCAGCTATAATTTGGCCAAATAAACCTTTGCCCTTTTTTCCCACTCATCTTCTTCTGGGATTCCTACAATACAGATATGATTGCACTATATGTGATAGCTGTGATCCCTAAGTCTACCTTCATGAACTAACAGTTGTTTTTTTAACCTCTTCTTTTAATCTTCATTATTTTCCATAAATTTATGTTCTACATCACCAATCTCCTGTCTACTTCTTCTATCCTCATTGTGATTAAATTCCATCATTTTTGTGGGTGCCCGATTGGCTCAGTGGGTTAAGGCCTCTGCCTTCAGCTCCAGTCATGATCCCAGGGTCCTGGGATTGAACCCCATACCAGGTTCTCTGCTCAGCAGGGAGCCTGCTTCACCCTCTCTTTCTGCCTGCCTGTCTGCCTACTTGTGATTTCTCTTTCTCTGTCAAATAAATAAATAAAATCTTTTTAAAAATTCCATCATTTTTGCATTTCAGTTATGGATTTTTTTTAACCTGACAAGTTTTTAGGTCTTTTATCTCTGCAGCAAGGATTTCTCTGGTGTCTTCTATGCTTCTTTCAAGTCTTCCTAGTATTCTTATGTCTGTTGTTCTAAATTATTGTTCAGAACTATTGTGTATCTATTTTGAGAAAATCCCTGGCTGTGATTTCTTCTTCATCTTTCTTTTGAAGTGAATTCCTCTGTATTGTCACTAGGTTTCTTTCCTGTTTCTAAGAATGATGTTATGTTAAGAAGAAGTCATACAGGGGCGCCTGAGTGGCTCAGTGGGTTAAGCCTTTGCCTTCGGCTCAGGTCATGATCCCAGGTGCTGGGATCGAGTCCCACATTGGGCTCCCTGCTCAGCCAGGAGCCTGCTTCCTCCTCTCTTTCTGCCTGACTCTCTGCCTACTTGTGATCTCTGTCTGTCAAATAAATAAATAAAATCTTTAAAAAAAAGAATTAAAAAAAAAAGAAGAAGTCATACATTATCCAGAACCTGGTGCTTCAAGAAGTATTTTAGGTGCATGCTGTGTGTACTCTGCTGTTGCATTTTGGCTGGTCTTTCTACAGTCCTCTGCAGAGTTCCTCCTTGCTTATGGTGGGAGTGTTTGGAAATTTAGTTCTGCTTTGATTTGTTTGTTAAAATAAGCCTTCTGAAGAAAAAAAAGAAAGAAATAGCTTGATTCAAAAATAAAAAAGAAAGAAAGAAAAGGAACAATAACCACAAAATAAACTAAAAAAATCTATAAGCCTGATTCTAAAGGGGGAAAAAAAGAAGCCTGTTACAAAAAGAGAAAGTGTGCACAAACGAGAGAGAGAAACAAGCAAAAATATTGAACAAAGAAAAAAAATAAGATTGATTCCAAAAAGAAGAAAAAGGAAAGAAAGAAAAGAAAAAGAAGAAAAAAGAAAACCTGGTCCTATTTCTAACAGAATGGAAGCTGACATTTTAGAGCACTATATAATCATTAGATTTCATGCATGTATGGTGACTGTGCTGGTCTTCTGGAGGAGAGGACGACTGTGCTGACTCACAGTCATATCTGCCTTTTAAACCCTACACTTGTACAGCACGGGGTGGCAGGGTTTCATATAAGTGGATCCCACCTCCCCTGGGGGCCCTGTGTTTCTCACTGACGTCTGACCATGTTGGTGGTTAGACGGAAAGTAGCACCACCCCAATCTCTTGTCCCTGCACAGGGGATTTCATGTCTCCCACTGTTTAAGAAGTCCTTGCAGAAAAGTTGAGAAAGAAAACAACAACAACAAAAAACTCTAATCTTGTGTCCCAGGACTCTGTCAGATTCCTGCCCTGACACCATCTGTTCCCCAGAGCCATTGCTGTGCCTAGCACCACAGTTTTATTGCCTTTTGTCTCTGGCATGCAGCTCAGGTTCAAAACTCCAAATCTCAAGGGACCTGGAATGGTGAGGACACTCTCCACTCCCTCAGAGAAGAGCCTCATAGTGCTGCACCCAACACTGCTCTGTCCAAGAAAAACAGTTATAAGCCTGCCTTGGTGCTCAGAGTCTGCCATGAAACACAACAAAAAGCAGCAACCAGGTTATCTGTTCTCTGCCTGCACCTCAGTCCCTTGCTGATAAATGGCCACTCACTGGCACCAGCAGGGTCTTTTATGATTGGAGAGATAATATAAGCTCTTTCAAGTGTAATCCAGGAAGGGAAAGACTCTCCCAGTGAGATGCAAGGGATTCCCTACACCATGCTGTCTTCTCCTAGGCCTGTGCCCTCCTTCTTCCCAGGAGCACACACCATGACTCAACTCCAGCAAAAGTTATCTACTTCCAAAACTGAGAATTTAAGCACCACACAGCTTATAAACACTTGTGATATGTAGTTCCTCTTGACTCCTCAGTCAAGAGGTTTTGGGGAAGTGTTTTTCTTGAACAAACATTATACATTATTCTCCTTTACTTTCTCTCTTTCTCTCTCTTTTCACTCTCCACAGAAAGAACTCCTTCTACACTGTGGCACTGTGGCTTTTCTCTCCCCCAGTTCACATCTATGTGCTTTGTTTTTGCCATGTTCTCTCCCTCAGAACATTCAGATCATTCTCCTAATCCTCAGATGAATTCCCTAAGTGGTCCAAATATTTCATATTAATCTAGTTGTGTTTGAAGGATGAAAAACTCCCAGGGTCCCCTTAGTATTCCACTACCTCCTAAGTCAAATTCATTTTTTAAAAAATCTATTTATTTATTATTTTTCAGCTCTGTCTTGGTGTTTCATTTCTTTCTTTTCCAGCTTCTTGATCCATTCTTCGGTTTTATCCAGTCTTCTGTTGAACCCTTCTAGTATATATTTCAGTTTAGTTATTGCATTCTTTAAGTCCCCCCCCCCCCGAGCTTTTATCTTGTTCTTTCATTTGGAACATATTTCTGTTTCCTTCCCTTTTCTTTTCTTTTCTTTTCTCTTTCTTTCTTTCTTTCTTTCTTTCTTTCTTTCTTTCTTTCTTTCTTTCTTTCTTTCTTTCTTTTTCCTTGACTCTCTGTGCTTGAGCCTATGTATTGGGTGAAATAGCTACTGTTCTCAATCTTGAAGGACTGGCCTTGTGTAGGTGATGAAACTTCTCATTCAACCTTGTACTAACACTTGGATGTCTTTCAAACCTTTGCAATTGCCTAAACTGCCTGATTTATTATTGATAAGTTCTTATGGTTAAGGGTGTGCCAAGACCTGTAAGTATCCCAAGGGAAGAAATCTCATTTAACACCTAGTTTCAGGCTGATTTGAAGCCATACCCTCAGGTAACACCTTTTAAAGTATGAAATTATATACAGTCCTATAAGGCCACAATCATAATTCCTGCTGGGCTCCAGACCAGGAGGTCTGGATGTGTCCCCTGTTTGATAGTTTCAAAAATTGGGTCTTCAGAGGAGTATAAAAGCTCCTTTCTGGGAGGTCTTGTTGAGCTCTGGAAAGGCCAAAGAGATGCAAGGACAGTGTATCTCTGCTTATGTACCCTGAAAGCACCTCCTTCACTTCTAGATCCATGGGAAATCTATAGTCTGTTCTCGGGATGAAGCTCAAGCCAAGTAATGAGGCATTTTTCATAGGAAAACTGAGGTTTTTTAAAATTTTCTGTATGTGCAGTGCCCTGGTGGGGGAGAGTGGCTTGCCAAGAAATTTCTTTCTGTTTGTGACATTCCTGCGGAGCTCAGAAATGCCAGCCTCCTTGGCCACCAAGACCAGGAGATCAAGGAGTATCCCTTTGTGTGGATTGTGTGTGATTACTGGTTTTAGCTGGGCAGCTGAGGAGTGTGGAGGATGGGACATCCTCGGTAGCTTCAGAAAAGCAGTGGGAAAAAGTTTCCACTGTGCATGTCTACATGCTTCATGAATTCAGCAGGAAAGTCCCTTGTGTGTGGATGCACAGGAGAGTGCTGCCACCACTCCCATTTACCAACACCGTTCAGGGAGTGGGAAACTATATAAATGCTCTCAGTATCTGTCTTCAGCAAGTAAGCAGGATAGTGCTGTGAACACTCACCTTTGCCTGTTTTAGCAAGATGGGAGGAGGAAGCTGTGTCAAAACCCACCTGTTCTAGCAGTGTAGGTGGGCAATGCAAAAGTGCTGTCTTCCAGTGTTTTTATCTCTTGGGAGAATTTCAACTGAACCCTGACCCTCTAGCAAATCTTTTTAGATTAGCACACAAATTTTCTTCATATATAGTCTAAGTGCTTTTAAAAATTGCATGGTATTTCCTTGTTTTGCTGGGTCTTATGAAGAGTCTTACTGCACACAAGCTCTTTAAAAAGAGGAACCTGTTTTCTATACAACTTCAAGTCCCTTGTACATCAGCCCTATTGGGTTTTTCTAAGACAATCATTTTAAGGTCTTGCCCCTTAGGTTCAGATCCCAGGAGTTGGGATGCCTAATGTGGGACACCAACACAATGCTCCTCCAGGAGAAGTACCAGGCTGATGATATCCCTGCCTATTGTGTGATACTGTATTAAGGGTGAGGTTTTTTGGCAAGACCATATCTGCCTCTCGTACTCCTGTTACAATTATATGTATCTAATCCATTATGGAAAAATATGTATCTAATATGTATCTAATCCATTATGGAAAAATATATGAGTATGGAGATTCCTCAAAAAATTAAGAATAGAATTTTTCTTCTTGAAATCTACCTGAAGGAAGCAAAGACCCTATGTTGAAGAGATAGCTGCACCCCCATGTTCATAGCAACATTATTTACAATAGCTAAGATATGGAAACAACTTAAGTGTCCATTGAGGGATAAATGGTTAAAGGGGTGTGTGTGTGTGTGTGTGTGTTGCCCATGTACCCATGTTTGTATATTATTCAGCCATAAAAAGAAAAAAATTGTTGCCATTTACAACAACATGGATGTACCATGTGGAATCATGCTAAGTGAAATAAGTCAGACAGAGAAAGATACATACTGTATGATCTCACTTATATGTGGAATCTAAAAAACAAAAATGAAAACAGCAACCACAACAACAAAAACAAAACCAAAAACAGAACAAAACAAAAGCAAGAAAAGAGATCAGATTTTTGTTTGCCAGTAGCAAAAAGGAGAAGTAGGAGTAATTTGAGGAAGGTAGTCAAAAGGTATAAACTTACAGTTATAAGATAGTTAAGTACTTGAGATATAACATATAACATGATGATTATAGTTAACAGTGCTCTATGGTATATTGGAAAGTTGTTAAGAGTGTAAATCTTAAGTGTTTTAAAACAAGGAAAGCAATCTTTTCCTTTTTAAAAAAATCTATATGAGATGGTGGATTTTAACTAAATTACTCTGGTAATAATTTCATAATATTTGTAAGTCAAATAATTATGCTGTGTATCTTTATTTTTCAGGATTGTATTTATTTATTTGACAGAGAGAGAGAGAGAGAGAATGAGAGAGGGAACACAAACAGGGTGAGTGGGAGTGGGAGAAGCAGGCTTCCCTGTGAGTATGGAGCCCCACATGGGGCTTGATACCAGGACCCTGGGATCATGACCTGAGCTGAAGGTGGACACTTAACTTCTGAGCCTCCCAGGGGCCCCTATGCTGTATATCTTAAACTCGTACAGTTCCATATGTCATTTTTGTCTCAATAAAACTGGAGAAAAAAACACATGTATTTGCATACTAATGGATATATAATGCATAAAAACATTAAAGCTTATAGGGTATGCAAAAATTATTCTCCAAATATTTATTAAATTTCAATGTTTAGGGACAAGTATGTAGAGAATTAGAAGACTATAGTATTTTCCCTTCAAATTCTATCATTTTTCCTTAAAATTATATCTATGTAATTAATTCTCTGAGCTCCTTAGTCCAGAAATTCAAAGAGGGAAATATGTGTGCAAAATTCACATACAAAGTATATAGCAAAAAAGATCTAGTTTCATATGATGTTAGGCCATCCTCATTGATGCTGGCACTTTAAGTTAGTTCTACTTTTTGCTATAATTTTCCTTAGCTCTCTCTCGAAAAGAAAAAAAAAAAATCTTGTTAAGACCTGCTCCAAACAGATATATGAGTAGCACACAATTTCCCTTTGGCAAAAGCCTCCCTCTATCTGAACAACTCTGAGGCCTAGACCTCTCAGTGACACATCCATATTCCCATGGCAGTCTTCCCCTACCCACCACTGCTTCTACCTTGTACATGTCATATCTTTGTTTTTTTCCCTTGAAACTCTGGATCCTGTACCTCACTCCCTCAAAGGGAAATTCTCTGTGCTTTCCAAGAAGGCTGATAATCTAATTAACTACCATGCACTGTGACTTGGAAGAAGTAAGCACATCAGAAGAATTTTAACAGTGTTTTTTGTTGTTGTTGTTGTTGTTTGTTTGTCTGTTTTTTGTTTTGTTTTGTTTTGTTTTTAAGCAAATGTCCCAGCTCGTGTTGCCTAAATGCAAGTGTTAGGATGCTGAGAATTTCAGAGAAGGAAGGAAGAAAAACAAAATTCAAAAGGGAAGATATTTGTGTGTAGGGGAAAATGATATTGCTCCAAAATCTTACTAAACCTGGCAGCTTCCCATTCAGCTTACTAAGTGTTAGCCTTGGATACAAAAGATATGACTAAAGTAATACCTATATCTAGTGCTGGAAGAAAAGCCAGCAGAGAAGAACTAGGACAAAGGCTTCAAAGAACTAAGTGAGGTCAATGGTCTAATCATTGAGACTGATGTCTAACTAACCCTGAAAAGAAGAAAATTTAGGAGATACTATTTTTATTTGTTTTTTATTTTTAAATTCTTTATTGAAATTCATTGTAGTTAACATACTATATAATTAGTTTCAGGGATAGAATTTAGTGATTCATTATTTTTGATGAATGATGTGATTCATCATCATTATAACACCCAGTGCTCATTATATTAAATGCCTTCCTTAATGACCATCACTCAGTTACTCCTTCTTCTCACCCACCTTACCTCTAGCAACCCTTAATTTGTTTCGTAGGGTTCAGCATCTCTTATGGTTTGCTCCTTCTCTATTTTTATCTTTCTTTTTTTTTAAAGATTTTATTTATTTATTTGACAGAGAGATAGAGAGAGAGCACAAGTAGGCTGAGTGTCAGGCAGAGAGAAAGAGAGAAAAGCAAACTCTCTGCTGAGTAGGGAACCAGACGCAGGGCTCGATCCCAGGACCACTGAGATCATGACCTGAGCCAAAGGCAACCACTTAACTAACTAAGCCACCCACCCAGGTGCTCCTCTGTTTCTGAGGACTCCATCTAATTTTCCAAATTTTAGGAGTTGCCACCTGACTTAATGAAACATGACTATGTCAGCCATATGTGAGCCCCAAGGGCTTTTCTGCTTGCTCCTTTTGGATGGGGTTCCCTTTGATCTAAGCAGTTTACTGACACAATGTACAGATAAGTTCATAGCCAAATACTCAAGAGAAGCCTTATGTAGATGTTAAGAACCTTCTCTTTTTGGGCAGATGTCTCCTTTATGGAAAACCTGTGCTATGGATTCTACTTTCTGTGCTTTCTTTGAATGCTGGATTTTTTCTTCACTTTGGAAAATTACCAGTCTCTGTTTGTGTACCCCTGCCCTGTGCTATAGCCTAGAATCTGTCCAGATAGTAAGCTGGGCTACTCATATTGGGAATTACCTCACTTTACTCCTTGCTTTTAGAAACCATAATTCTGCACTTCCCTTTGTTCAATGCCTAAAACAATATTTAAATATTTTGCTTGGTTTTTAGTTGTTTAAGGTAAAAGAGTAAATAAATCAAGTCCTTATTCAATTATAGATGAAGATGTAGTTCTAGGTGAATATTTTGAGCTGAAAAACAAACAAAAAAAACAAATCCACATATTAATTCAGATTTTAGGTTCAACTGCCATTTTTATTAAAATCATACATATATAGAGGTGACAAGAAATTATCTGTATTCTTCCAGCTTAAATCATAGGTTTCTTTGTATCCTTGCTGAGGACAGAAAAAAATCCCCTTCTTTCATTTAAATATATATATTTTTATTTGAATGTACAGCAAATTGTCAACTTTTCTCATATTTCTATGAAGATCATATAATCTTAGTACTTTGTTGGAAAATTTTAAGAATTCTATATAAAATAAGCCTCCTTAAATAAGTTTCATAAAAGGATGCTAGGATGAGATGAATTCGAGTTGCCAATTATAATTAAGATGAAGGAAGACAAAAGGTAAACAAATTTATAAACATCATATTCTCATGCTTGTCTTGCTTGTTACTTCACATTCTACTACACATATTTTATACATCACATATATGTTTTTATATGCCATATATATAAAAATATATATGCCATATGTAAATATGGCATATATAAATATATATGCCATATATATATAAATATATATGCAATATATAAATATTTTCTTTTCAGTGTTCTTTTCAGTGTTCCAGAATTCATTATTTATGCACCACACCCATTGCTCCATGCAATACATGCCCTCCATAATACCCACCACCAGGGTCACCCAACACCCCACCCCTCTCCCCTCCAAAACCCTCAGGTTGTTTTTCAGAGTCTACAGTCTCTCCTGGTTTGTCTCCCCCTCTGATTTCCCCCAACTCAATTCTCCTGTCCATCTCCCAATGTCCTCCGTGTTATTCATTATGCTCCACAAATAAGCAAAACCATATGATAAATAATTCTTTCTGCTTGACTTATTTCACTTAGCATAATCTCTTCCATTCCTGTCCATGTTGATACAAAACGTGGATATTCATCTTTTCTTTTCTTTTTTTTTTAATTTAAATTTTTTATTTTTCATAAACATTTATTTTTATCCCCAGGGGTACAGGTCTGTGAATCACCAGGTTTACACACTTCACAGCACTCAAAAAGCACATACACTCCCCAATGTCCACAATCCCACCCCCTTCTCCCAAACCCCCTCCCCCCAGGAAAACTCAGTTTGTTTTGTGAGATTAAGAGTCACTTATGGTTTGCCTCCCTCCCAATCCCATCTTATTTCATTGATTCTTCTCCTACCCACTTAAGCCCCCATATTGCATCACCACTTCCTTATATCAGGGAGATCATATGATAGTTGTGTTTCTCTGCTTGACTTATTTCGCTAAGCATGATACGCTCTAGTTCCATCCACGTTGTTGCAAATGGCAAGATTTCATTTCTTTTGATGGCTGCATAGTATTCCATCGTGTACATATACCACATCTTCTTGATCCATTCATCTGTTGATGGACATCTAGGTTCTTTCCATAGTTTGGCTATTGTGGACGTTGATGCTATAAACATTCGGGTGCACGTGCCCTTTTGAATTACTACGTTTGTATCTTTAGGGTAAATACCAATAGTGCAATTGCTGGGTCATAGGGAAGTTATATTTTCAACATTTTGAGGAACCTCCATGCTGTTTTCCAGAGTGGCTGCACCAGCTTGCATTCCCACCAACAGTGTAGGAGGGTTCCCCTTTCTCCACATCCTCGCCAGCATCTGTCATTTCCTGACTTGTTGATTTTATCCATTCTGACTGGTGTGAGGTGATATCTCATTGTGGTTTTGATTTGTATTTCCCTGATGCCGAGTGATATGGAGCACTTTTTCATGTGTCTGTTGGCCATCTGGATGTCTTCTTTGCAGAAATGTCTGTTCATGTCCTCTGCCCATTTCTTGATTGGATTATTTGTTCTTTGGGTGTTGAGGTTGCTAAGTTCTTTATAGATTCTGGACACTAGTCCTTTATCTGATATGTTATTTGCAAATATCTTCTCCCATTCTGTCAGTTGTCTTTTGATTTTGTTAACTGTTTCCTTTGCTGTGCAAAAGCTTTTGATCTAGATGAAATCCCAATAGTTCATTTTTGCCCTTGCTTCCCTTGCCTTTGGCGATGTTCCTAGGAAGATGTTGCTGCGGCTGAGGTCGAAGAGGTTGCTGCCTGTGCTCTCCTCAAGGATTGGGATGGATTCCTTTCACACATGGAGGTCCTTCATCCATTTTGAGTCTATTTTTGTGTGTGGTGTAAGGAAATAGTCCAATTTCATTTTTCTGCATGTGGCTGTCCAATTTTCCCAGCACCATTTATTGAAGAGGCTGTCTTTTTTCCATTGGGCATTCTTTCCTGCTTTGTCGAAGATTAGTTGACCATAGAGTAGAGGGTCTATTTCTGGGCTCTCTATTCTGTTCCATTGAACTATGTGTCTGTTTTTGTGCCAGTACCATGCTATCTTGATGATGACAGCTTTGTTATAGAGCTTGAAGTCCGGAATTGTGATGCCACCAACGTTGGCTTTCTTTTTCAATATCCCTTTGGCTATTCGAGGTCTTTTCTAGTTCCATATAAATTTTAGAATTATTTGTTCCATTTCTTTGAAAAAGATGGATGGTACTTTGATAGGAATTACATTAAATGTGTATATTGCTTTAGGTAGCATAGACATTTTCACAATATTTATTCTTCCAATCCAGGAGCATGGAACATTTTTCCATTTCTTTGTGTCTTCCTCAATTTCTTTCATGAGTACTTTATAGTTTTCTGAGTATAGATTCTGTGCCTCTTTGGTTAGGTTTATTCCTAGGATTCTTATGGTTTTGGGTGCAATTGTAAATGGGATTGACTCCTTAATTTCTCTTTCTTCTGTCTTGCTGTTGGTGTGGAGAAATGCAACTGATTTCTGTGCATTGATTTTATATCCTGACACTTTACTGAATTCCTGTACAAGTTCTAGCAGTTTTGGAGTGGAATCTTTTGGGTTTTCCACATATAGTATCATATCATCTGCGAAGAGTGATAATTTGACTTCTTCTTTGCTGATTTGGATGCCTTTAATTTCCTTTTGTTGTCTGATAGCTGAGGCTAGGACCTCAAGTACTATGTTGAATAGCAGTGGTGATAATGGACAACCCTGCTGTGTTCCTGACCTTAGCGGAAAAGCTTTCAGTTTTTCTCCATTGAGAATGATATTTGCGGTGGGTTTTTCATAGATGGCTTTGATGATATTGAGGTATGTGCCCTCTATCCCTACACTTTGAAAAGTTTTGATCAGGAAGGGAAGCTGTACTTTGTCAAATGCTTTTTCAGCATCTATTGAGAGGATCATATGGTTCTTGTTCTTTCTTTTATTGATGTGTTGTATCACATTGACTGATTTGCGGATGTTGAACCAGCCTTGCAGACCTGGAATAAATCCCACTTGGTCGTGGTGAATAATCCTTTTAATGTACTGTTGAATCCTATTGGCTAGTATTTTGTTGAGTATTTCCGCACCTGTGTTCATCATGGATATTGCTCTGTAGCTCTCTTTTATGATGGGATCCTTGTCTGGTTTGGGGATCAAGGTGATGCTGGCCTCATAAAATGAGTTTGGAAGTTTTCCTTCCATTTCTATTTTTTGGAACAGTTTCAGGAGAACAGGAAATAGTCCCCAACTATTATTGTATTATTGTTGATGTGTTTCTTTGATTTTGTTATTTATTGGTTTATATAGTTGGCTGCTCCCACGTTGGGGGCATAGATATTTAAAATTGTTAGATCTTCTTGTTGGAGAGACCCTTTGAGTATGATATAGTGTCTTCCTCATCTCTTATTATAGTCTTTGTCTTAAAATCTTATTGATCTGATATAAGGATTGCCTCTCCTGCTTTCTTCTGATGTCCATTAGCATGGTAAATTCTTTTCCACCCCCTCACTTTAAATATGGAGGTGTCTTCGGGCTTAAAATGAGTTTCTTGGAGGCAACATATAGATGGGTTTTGGTTTTTTATCCATTCTGATAGCCTGTGTCTTTTGACAGGGGCATTTAGCCCATTAACATTCAGGGTAACTATTGAGAGATATGAATTTAGTGCCATTGTATTGCCTGTAAGGTGACTGTTACTGTATATGGTCTCTGTTCCTTTCTGATCTACCACTTGTAGGCTCTCTCTTTGCTTAGAGGACCCCTTTCAATATTTCCTGTAGAGCTGGTTTGGTGTTTGCAAATTCTTTCAGTTTTTGTTTGTCCTGGAAGCTTTTAATCTCTCCTTCTATTTTCAATGATAGACTAGCTGGATATAGTATTCTTGGCTGCATGTTTTTCTCGTTTAGTGCTCTGAAAATATCATGCCAGCTCTTTCTGGCCTGCCAGGTCTCTGTGGATAAGTCAGCTGCCAATCTAATATTTTTACCATTGTAAGTTACAGACTTCTTTTCCCGGGCTGCTTTCAGGATTTTCTCTTTTTCACTAAGACTTGTAAATTTTACTATTAGGTGACAGGTTGTGGGCCTATTTTATTGATTTTGAGGGGTGTTCTCTGAACCTCCTGAATTTTGATGCTCGTTCCCTTTGCCATATTTGGGAAATTCTCCCCGATAGTTCTCTCCAGTATACCTTCTGCTCCCCTCTCTCTTTTTTCTTCTTCTGGAATCCCAATTATTCTAATGTTGTTTCGTCTTATGGTGTCACTTATCTCTCAAATTCTCCCCTCGTGGTCCAGTAGCTGTTTGTCCCTCTTTTGCTCAGTTTCTTTATTCTCTGTCATTTGGTCTTCTATATCACTAATTCTTTCTTCTGCCTCATTTATCCTAGCAGTGCGAGCCTCCATTTTTGATTGCACCTCATTAATAGCTTTTTTGATTTCAACTTGGTTAGGTTTTAGTTCTTTTATTTTTCCAAAAGGGCTTTCATATCTCTCGAGAGGGTTTCTCTAATATCTTCCATGCCTTTTTCGAGCCTGGCTAGAACCTTGAGAATTATCATTCTGAACTCTAGATCTGACATATTACCAATGTCTGTATTGATTAGGTCCCTAGCCTTCGTTACTGCCTCTTGTTTTTATTTTTTTGTGTTGAATTTTTCTGTCTTGTCATTTTTTTCAGATAAGATTATATGAAGGAGCAAGTAAAATACTAAAAGGGTGGCAACAACCCCAGGAACATATGCTTAACCAAATTAGAGGTGATCTCAAATCGTGAGGGGGGATAAAGGGGATAAAAAGAGGTTCAAAAAGGAAGAAAGAAAAAAAAAGAAAAAAGAAAAAAAAAGAAAAGAAAATAATTAAAAAAAAAGAAAACAAATAAGAAAAATATGAAAAAGAAAGAATATATATGTTAGATAAACCAGTTAAAAAACATTAAAAAAGAAAAAGGTAAAAGTTAAAAAAAAAATTTTACCAGAAGGCAAGAAAAAAACCAAAAAATTAAAAAGAACAAAATTAAATTAACCACAAGACTAAAAAAAATCACAGGGAAAAAGCCAGGAGTTCCGTGCTTTGCTTTCTCCTCCTCTGGAATTCTGCTGCTCTCCTTGGTATTGAAACCGCACTCCTTGGTAGGTGAACTTGGTCTCGGCTGGATTTCTTGTTGATCTTCTGGGGGAGGGGCCTGTTGTAGTGATTCTCAAGTGTCTTTGCCCCAGGCGTAATTGTACCGCCCTTACCAGGGGCCGGGGTGAGTAATCCGCTCGGGTTTGCTTTCAGGAGCTTTTGTTCCCTGAGCGGTTTCCGTAGAGTTCTGGAGGATGGGAATACAAATGGCGGTCTACTGGTCTCTGGCCCGGAGGAGCCGAGAGCCCTGGGCCCCACTCCTCAGTGCACCCTCCGAGAACAGCGCCCAGTTACTCCCGTCTGCCTCAACTCTGGCTGCGCTTCAAGCTCACCAAGCCTGCGACCGGTTCAAGGTAACACCAAGCTGTGAGCTTACTGTCGGCTCTGTCTCTGTAGCCGGCTTTCTCGTTCCAATACTTGCAAGCTTTGCGACACTCAGACACCCCCGATCCTTCTGTGACCCTGCGGGACCTGAGGCGTTGCTGACCCCGCGTGGGCTTCGCCCAGGTTTAGCCTCTGGAGCGATGTCCCTCAGCAGAACAGACTTTTAAAAGTCCCGATTTTGTGCTCCGTTGCTCCGCCGCTTGCCGAGAACCGGCCCCTCCCCCTGGGGTCTATCTTCCCATCGCTTTGGATTCACGTCTCCGCTGGTCCTACCTTTCAGAAAGTGGTTGTTTTTCTGTTTCCAGAATTGCTGTTCTTGTTTTCTTTGATCTGCCGATGGATTTTCAGGTGTTTGCAATCTTTAGTTAAGCTATCTAGCTGATCTCCTGCTAGCTGAATTAGTCTCAGCCTGCTACTTCTCCGCCATCTTGACTCCTCCCCGATATTCATCTTTTCTGATGGAAACATAATAGTTCATAGTATATATGGACAATATCTTCTTTATCCATTCATCTGTTGAAGGGCATCTTGGCTCTTTCCACAGTTTGGCTGGCAACTGTGGCTATTGCTACTATGGACATTGGGATACAGATGGTCCTTCTTTTCACTACATCTGTATCTTTGGGGTAAATACCCAATAGTGGAATGGCAGGGTCATAGGGTATCTCTAGTTTTAATTTCTTAAGGAATCTCCACACTGTTTTCTAAAGTGGCTGCACCAACTTGCATTTCCACCAACAGTGTAAGAGTGTTCCCCTTTTTTTACATCCTCTCTAACACATGACATTTACTGTCTTGAGACAGAAGAAAATCTTACAGCAAATCCTGTTTCTAAATTGGTTCTTCCAATATATGCACAGAATTGTGAATGTATGTGTGTCTGTGTTGGTTTCTTTACGTTCAATGTAATCAGTTCTTAAGACATTCTACCAGATTCAACTTTTTCTAAATGTGTCATGCTAGATTGGGGGTGTTAATATTTTGCCCGAATCATATCACCCTCTACTAACACAGACTTAAATCAAGCCTTTCTTTTTATCATGTACATATATTAGGATTTTTTAATTTTTTTTCTAAAGATTTTATTTATTTTATTTAACAGACAGAGATCACAGGCAGGCAGAGATGCAGGCAGAGAGACAGAGGTGGAGGAAGCAGGCTCCCTGCCAGGCAGAGAGCCCAGTGCGGGGCTCGATCCCAGGACCCTGGGATCATGATCTGAGCTGAAGGCAGAGGCTTTAATCCACTGAGCCACCCAGGCACCCCAGGATTTTGTTTAATTTAGTTATGTCTCTCTGTCTCTGTCTCTCTCTTATTACACACACACACACACACACACACATGCATATACACAGAAAGAAAGACACACATATAAAGATGCACACATACAAAATTAACATAAAAGTAAACATGTAATTTTAGATTATCTTTGTGAAAAATATTCATTCATTTATTTATTTATTTAATCCCTGCATACTTATTTCAGGACAGCTAGGTGGCTCAGTTTGTTAAGCATCCATCTCTCTCTCTCTCTCTCTCTTTTTTTAAGATTTTATTTATTTATTTGACAGGCAGAGATCACAAGTAGGCAGAGAGGCAGGCAGAGAGAAAGAGAGAGAGGAGGAAGCAGCCTCCCTATGGAGCAGAGAGCCTGATCTGGGGCTTGATCCTGGGACTCTGGGATCATGACCTGAGCTGAAGGCAGAGGCTTTAACCCACTTAGCCACCCAGGCACCCCAAGATTTTGTTTAGTTTAGTTATGACTCTCTGTCTCCGTCTCTGTCTCTCTCTCATTAGACACACAGACACACACACACACACACACAGAAATAAAGACACACATACACAGACACACACACATACAAAATTAAACATAAAAGTAAACAAGTAATTTTAGACTATGTGAAAAATATTTATTTAAATTGCAAGAATATTTCTAGAATGATTGAGGAGATAGAACTCCTTGCTTTCTGCATGTGGATTCATTTCTTTCTGTATTTTTTCCTTCCATCCTCAAGTTTTCTATAACTTTCACACTGTTCTGTTCTGGACATGTAAACTTATTCTTGGACTATTAGCCACTTCATACCCTCTCCATACCACCAGAATGATGAAATCATGAGTGCTGAGTGACATATATTTAATAAAATAGTACTTTATATAACACTTTTCTTATTTGTGATTTTTGACAAGGATATACTATGCAGAAAATAATTTCAGTTTCCACCTTTTATCTTTTGTGTTTCCAAATACTTTATTGAAAATAGGAGAAGAATAAATAAAACAAGATGGGATTGGGAGGGAGACAAACCATAAGTGACTCTTAATCTCACAAAACAAACTGAGGGTTGCTGGGGGGAGGGGGTTTGGGAGAAGGGGGTGGTATTATGGACATTGGGGAGGGTATGTGCTTTGGTGAGTGCTGTGAAGTGTGTAAACCTGGTGATTCACAGACCTGTACCCCTGGGGTTAAAAATATATGTTTATAAAAAATAATAAATAAATAAATAAATAAATAAATAAATAAATAAATAAAATACCTTGACATAACTGGCCTATCAGGTGACTTTTGAACCTAGACACATATCTTGGGTCTTCTGGCAGGGAGAAGATGACCCTCTGTTATCCTGGCCTAAATGTATGAAGATTTGAGGTCAGGTGAGGCTCCATGAGTCTGTTTTTAAAATGACACTACAGACAAAAGGCTGATATTGAAGATCTATAAATAACTCCTCAAACTTAACACACACAAAACAGATAATCTCATCACAAAATGGGCCAAAGACATGAACAGACACTTCTCCAAAGACAGAGAAATGGGTAACAGACACATGAAAGAAAAGGTTAATCACCATTAGCCGTCAGGGAGATTCAAATCAAAATCACATAGGGATGCCACCTAACACCAGTTAGAATGGCGCAAATCAATGAAAATGTAAACAACAAGTGTTATAGAGGATGTGAAGAAAGGGTCACCTTCTTACACTGTTGGTGGGAATGAAAGCTGGTGCAGCCACTTTGGAAAGCAGTGTGAAGATTCCTTAAGAAATTAAAAATAGATGGTACATAAACAATGAATTCTGAAACACTGAAAAGAGATAAAATAAAATAAAATGAAATAAAAAAATAGAAATTAAAAAAAAATAGCTAACTTATGACCCTGCAACTGCACTACTAGGGATTTACCCCAAAGGTACAGATGTAGTGAAAAGAAGGGCAATCCGTACCCTAATGGTCATATCAGCAATGACCACAGTCATGAAGCTGTGGAAAGAGCCAAGATGCCCTTCAACAGATGAATGGATAAAGAAGATATGGTCCATATATTCTATGGAGTATTATGCCTCCATCAGAAAGGATGAATACCCAACTTTTGTAACAGCGTGGACAGGACTAGAGGAGATCATGGTAAGTGAAATAAGTCTAGCAGAGAGAGTAAATTATCATATGGTTTTCCTTATTTGTGAAGCATAAGGAATAACAAGGAAGACATTGGGAGAAGGAAAGGAAAAGTGAATTGAAAGAAATTGGATGGGAAGACAAACCATGAGAGACTGTGGACTCTGAAAAACAAACTGAGGGTTTTGGAGGGGAGAGGGGTGAGTGGTTGGGTGACCCTGGTGGTGGATATTAAGGAGGGCACGTATTGCATGGAGTACTGAGTGTGGTGCATAAACATTGAATCTTGGAACACTGAAAAAAAATAATAATAACAATAAATAAATAAGTAAATAGGTAGATAAAAAATAATTAAATAAAATGACATTTTCCAAAGTCAAAAAGTATGTCCAGACTAGGGATGGAATTAAAACATGTGCTTCCTGGCAGTGAATCCCTCTGATATTTGTGTTCCATTTTTAATATGCAATTTAAAAATATTACTGACTCACATGTTGATATCAGAGAATTTACTTCTCAAAGAGAAGCTAAGACATGAGACATCATTTAAAATTTAATATTTTTTTATTTTATTAAAATTAGGGACATTTAGTTCTATATCATGCAAGTGAAATCCACACTATGCATTTCATTTAGAAAATCCACAAGTTCAATTTACATTAAACTACATTTTATTTTACTTCTTGTGCAGTGTGATTTGCAATAAAAGGACAAAATCTCCTGTGTAGATGTTTGGCTATTTAACCAAGTTTCTAAGAGCTGATTTTATTTATTTATATCTATCTGGAAATTATATTTAAACTCTTTTAGTAAAATTCACTTGCCAAATGTGGATCAGGCCCTAATTACTCAGTATATAATATCCTTTTTATATATCACACAAGCCGATTGTTCCTGTCATTTTTTAAGTGAACAGACAGTATATTATATTCAAAGTTTATGAAATCCAGAATGAAAGTTACATTATGCCAACAACATGCTGAAATACATTCAAGAATACTTTTCATTATAGTCTTGAAAACTGTAATTTTGGAAGCAAACTGTGGAAACAAAATTTTTCTTTTTTTCTCAAAATTATTTCTTAATCATAAATAAAATAGAGCTGGAAGTTACCTGACACAATCAAGTTCTAAGAATCCATCAGAAGAAAAAAATTATATCTGTCTATGGGAAATGCTTTTAAGTCAATCAAAGCAGGAATCATTGTGTTTGGGAGACTTTTTTTTTAATTTTACTTACCAAGAAGGACATATAATTATCAAATTATCATAGTTAATAAACATTGACTGGAATGCCTGGGTGGTTCAGTCATTAAGCATCTGCCTTTGGCTCAGGTCATGATCCCAGGATCCTGGAATTGAGCTTTGCATCAGGGTCCCTACTCAATGGGAAGCCTGCTTGTGCTCCCTCTCTTGCTGTTTCCCTCTCTATCAAATAAATAAATAAATAAAATATTTTAAAAAATATTAAAAAAATTGATTGTCAGACACTAAGATAAAAATATATATAATTCTTAAAATTTTCTAAAATGTGTTTGCTGATATTATACATATAAAAAATAGAAATAATAATACAAAGTAAAATATACTATGAAAAGTATATCTAGGAAGACAAAAGAATACGTAATACCCATGGACTGTGGTGGTAAAGAAATTCTTTGTCAGTAAACTGGAGTTAAAGCCAGAATTAGAAGAATGAATGGTTATTAAATGAATAAAAATGAAGGAAGTCACTCAAAGCAAAGAAGATCAAATAAGAAACAAAAAAAAGCACAGATGAGGAGATTACATCTCTGGGAAAGAGGAATCACCTGTAGAAAAATGGAAAGATAGGAATTTTAGTTTTTCATTTTTTCCTAAGTTAGTTATCCAGTATTTCTATTCATCAGCAAAGCAAGTAGGTTATGGAAAGCCACCAACTCCAGGAGGTACCGCATGCAATTTAGAGTAGTAGAATGACAACTGATGGTTTCTAAAGGTTAATCTGGCAGCAGACCATAGTATGACTTGGACCAGAAAGAGATTTGCAATGAGAAGATAAACTTGGAGATTTAAAAATAATAAGCATAGGTCTGGAGATATTATAATGTAATATTTTTAATGAGATATATTGTTATGAAAAGGATTTGAAAGAAAGGTAAAACTAGTAAGGTAGAGAAACCGGTTGACTGGTCCTGCAGAAGGCAGGGGAGGTGGAAAAAAAATCAGAAATTGGAGACAAATAAGATAGTGAGAAAAGTATTAAATTCAGAATTAGGAAACCCTACTTGTCTTTACAGTTCTGTGTGACTCTTGACAATTCATTTCACCTTTGTATCTCCTTCCCCTATGTAAAATGAAGATATTGGATGAAAGTATCATATGTCTTTTCCATTTCCAACATCTATATAATTTCAAACACATGAATAACATGAATAAATGTAGGTGTAATTGAAAATAGGAAATAAACAGCAAAAGAAATAGGTATGAACTGTGAGACTTCAGAGGAGAGAAGCATTATTTTGGTCTAGGACTATCTGGAAGCTTTTATAGCATTTTGCAGCATTTCAATAGGTCCTTATAGGATAGTTTAGAATATTAGGAGTTGGGTGAAAGGTAATTTGAGGAGAATAATGTGATCATATATGATTAATATGTTGTTATGACCAAACATTGATCAGTGCTAAGTTAATAGAACACATTTAATGAAGTATGTCATTTATAAAGATTAAAATGCTTCTTTTTGAGTTGCAGTTATGGGACCACATGTATTACAAACTTGCTCATCTATAAACTTAGAGATAAATATGTCTACTTTCGGAGTATTCATATAAGAAGACATGAGGCTTAAAGAGACTGAATAACTTACTTAATTGGTAATGGACAAAAATGGGTTTTATAACCAAGGTAATGTGACTACTAAATAGATCTATTTTTGCTTAGCTATGACTTCTTCTACTGTGCTTCATGGTAAAACCAGGCCTAAATATTCAACAGTTACCTAAAAATTTTACACCTAAAAATTCATTGAATTTTTACACACATGAACCACATTTTCAGTTTTCTTTTTCTAAATTAAAAATACACAAAATCTCAACACAGACCAACATTAATACATAAAATTTGCAATCAATTTGAGTGCTAGAGAATATTGACTTTGAACTCCAATTGAAGTGAAATCTTACCCCTTACCCCCCAAAAAAGACTTTCATTCTTCTCATTAGTTTTCCAATAGGAGGGGGAAAAAAAGGCCAAATTCCAACAGTTTCCACAGATACCAGGGAAGATTTAAACATATTAAGTCTTAATATATGTAAGACTATATAGTTTATAATTTATATTAAACTATATTAAATTATAGTTTATATTATAAACTTATATTAAATAATATATAATATATATAAAACAATGTGATATTAATAAATAATTATTAATAATTAATAACAAGTATTAATATTTAAGCATATTTGATATTATTTATGATTATAATTATATTGAATATAGTATTTATTATAATATATTTAATATGTAATATTAAATGATTTATTAATATTATATTAAATTATAGTTCATATTAAACTATATAGAGACCCATTGATATTCATCTATTTATAGTGAAAGATCACAGTTCTCTTCTTGCATGCACGCAAACTATGGTTCCTTGTTTTCTTCTCACGTGTACTCATGTCTATTCACTTCCATATTCATGCTCACTTGCCTACACTCTCATCCCTTTCCAAAACACACACACACACACAGAGGCACACCTCCCTTATGAGAAACCTAGGAGTCATTTTGCAGGGCTCTTAGCTTGCCTGAGAGTGTGGAATCAGTGAGATTTGAAACATTAGAAATGCTGCATTATGAAGGAACAAATTGCCTGCAAGACAGTGATAGCATATTCATTACATTGCAGAGTGATAGGTATATCCAGTCTGGGAATAGTGATTAAAGTGAAGGGGAATGGAAATCTGGGAATGGAAATATGGGAACAGAGCAGTTAAGAAACAGCCTAATAGAAAGAAAAAGCTATATCCCCCCTTTTAATTTTAATCTTCTGCCTCTTATCCTTCTAAATATTCTGCCTCCAATACCAAAGCAAATCACTTGTAATTATGGCTGTAACACAGGAGCTTAGTAGAGGGTCAGTAAACAGCAATCAGTGGTCTAAATCTAGGCTGCCACCTGCTTTTGTTAAGTCCATGAGGTGAGAATTGTTTTATATTTTCTAAATGGCAAAAAATCTCAAAAGAAATTTAATATTTTGTGGCATGTAAGAGTTCTATGAAATTCAAATATCAGTTTTATAAATAAATATTTATTGAAACACAACCACACTCATCAATCCATTCTCTATGGATGATTTTGTGCTACAACAGCAGAGTTGAGTAGTTGCAATATATGGCGTTATCATTTTTCACTGCTATTATAAATCACAATAAAGCAGCTATTAGCATTTTGAATGCCATATGTATTACCGATTTATTAAAAGACATGTTATTTTTTAAAGGTTTTATTTATTTATTTGAGAGAGAGAGAATGAGAGAGAGAGAGAGAGCATGAGGAGGAAGGGTCAGATGGAAAAGCAGACTCCCTGCTGAGCAGGGAACACAATGCAAGACTCCATCCTGGGACTCCAGGATTGTGAACTGAGCCAAAGGCAGTAACTTAACCAACTATGTCACACAGGCACCCTGAAAAGACATTTTCAACAATGAAATAATTAAGATCTTATTACAGATAAGCATTAGCAAATGAGTTTTCTAGTCAATTTTAATCATAGGAAATACTAATTTTAAACCCAGATTACATGAAGTATTATTGCTCCTTTAAAAAAAAATCTTCTCATTAGTACACTGATATTGCAAAAAAAAAAAAAAAACTTCTTCTGAATTATTATTATGAATTATTATTATTAGCACATTTTGAATTTTGTCTGTCAATACAAAAATTGATGAAGTTTGTTTTCTTTTTTTTTATGAATGTTCACATAATATCCTTAATTTTGTCTCTTGGCCTACAAAGCTATAAATATTTATTATCTGCCTCTTTTCAGAAAAATAAAATTGTCAATCCTGGCCATAGAGCATTGGGAACTTACTTGGAAAAAGAATCAAGAAATATTGGTAGCAATCCAGCTTACTTGGAAAAAGAATCAAGAAATATTGGTAGTAATTCTATAGTCTCCAAGTCATAACTAGAGATTTTTTGTTTGTTTTATGCTATTCCTTTTTTGCTTCACTAAAATCTTAAGAATCATGTGTTATAGATTAAAAACAAAACAAAACAAACAAAACAAAACAAAACTCCCCAAACAAACAAACAAAAAAACTCAAGTGGACAAGCAATAGAAAAAAAAAAAAAAAAAAGAAAGTAGAAAGACTCAAATATCTATCTCATTAAAAGTTTGGAGCTGATGTCCATAACAAAGAACTTTTATAAGAATAGTAAACAAACAAGCAAACAAGGAGACCCCAAAATCAAAACACAAAAAACAAATCATTGCTTCCTTTATGCTAAGGTTTTGATGTAGATTTTGTCAGTATAAGAAAGTTCAGCTTTAATTTTACTTGACTGAATTCATGCTTGTTTATATGATATTTTTAAATGATAAATTCTACATTATTTAAATAATGCTATGGATAAGAGTATCTGAGATACATTTAAGATATTCTGTGGAGCAGAGATGCAAGGATGATAGAAACACAACTACACAAGTCACATAGAGATTACATAGGCAGTGACTGGTCAGGACAGAGAAGGCACAAAGCTCTCCCCATCTGTCACATATATATACACACAAGCAAGTTTATCTCAGAGGGTATATTCGTGGTTTTATTTATTTCTATTTAACAGTTCTGTGGCTGGAACTGTGCTGGGTACAGAGGGTGGGAAGAAGACATGATCAATGACTTTAATGATCTCTCAATCTAGTGGAGGAGAAAGATTAAAAATTTAAAATAAATGTAATGAGTGGTGGTATATCAATCCTGTAATTATTTGTACAAAAATTAGTACACAATGTAATTAAAAGAGAAAGGGAGTACCTAGTAGCTCTGTCTTGGGGAGTTAGGAAAGGCTTTTCAGAAGAGAAGACCTTTCAACTGGGTTTTTATAAGTGAGAAAAAAATAATCAGGAAAAAAAATATACAAAAGGTACAAAATCACAGATGCATAAAGAACATCTTTGTGTGTTTGTGTGTTTTAGAATATAATTCTGCATAGCTAGAGTATTTACTAATTTCTGGTTATGAGTTGTTGGGGAAGAATGAATAAAGGTAAAAGTAACTATGCTTCTTTAATTTAGGGAAAAGTTGAAAACAAATCTTTTTTTTTTCTGCTACCACTAAAGAATTAAAATTAAAAGATAACTTAATAGCTCTTTAAAGATAACATTTACTCCTAAGAATGATTATTCTTCAAAAAATACTCAACTTTAAAGTGATTCTTTATCCCAGTGATTTTTATTTTAAAACATTTAAGAATTTCATATGTACAATAAAGTGTTTTAAAAAGTTTCATATGAAGAGACTGTCTTTTTCCCACTGTATATTTTTTCCTGTTTTGTTGAAGATTATTTGCCCATAGAGTTGAAGGTCCATATCTGGGCTCTCTACTCTGTTCCACTGGTCTATGTGTCTTCTTTTATGCCAGTACCATGCTGTCTTGGTGATCACAGCTTTGTAGTAAAGTTTGAAATCAGGTAATGTGATGCCCCCCATTTTATTTTTGTTTTTCAACATTTCCTTAGCAATTCGGGGTCTCTTCTGATTCCATACAAATTTTAGGATTATTTGCTTCAGCTCTTTGAAGAATAGCGGTGGAATTTTGATCAGCAGCTATATGTAGAAGAATGAAACTCGACCATTCTCTTCCACTATACACAAAGCTAAACTCAAAATGGATAAAAGACCTTAATGTGAGACAGGAATCCATCAGAATCCTAGAGAACATAGGCAGTAATCTCTTCGATATCAGCCACAGCAACTTCTTTCAAGATATGTCTCCAAAGGCAAAGGAAAAAAAAAGCAAATATAAACTTTCGGGATTTCATCAAAATCAAAAGCTTCTGCACAGCAAAGGAAACAGTCAAAAAAACAAAGAGGCAACCCACGGAATGGGAAAAGATATTTGCAAATGACAGTACAGACAAAAGGTTGATATCCAGGATCTATAATGAACTCCTCAAAATCAACACACAGGAAACAGACAGCCATATAAAAAAATGGGCAGAAGTTATGTACAGACACTTCTCCAATGAAGACATACAAACGGCTATCAGACACATGAAAAAATGTTCATCATCACTAGCCCTCAGGGAGATTCAAATTAAAACCAAATTGAGATATCACCTTACACCAGTTAGAATGGCCAAAATTAGCAAGACAGGAAACAACATGTGTTGGAGGGGATATGGCAAAAGGGGAACCCTCTTACACTGTTGGTGGGAATGCAAGTTGGTGAGCCAGTTTAGGAAACAGTGTAGATATTCCTCAGGAAATAAAAATAGAGCTTTCCTATGACCCTGCAATTGCACTACTGGGTACTTATCCCAAAGATACAGATTTAATAAAAAGAAGGGTCATCTGTACCCCAATGTTCATAGTAGTAATGTCCACAGTTGCCAAACTGTGCAAAGAACCAAGATGCCCTTCAACAGATGAGTGGATAAGGTAGAGGTGGTCCATATACACTATAGAGTATTGATCATCCTTCAGAAAGAATGAATACCCAACTTTTATATCAACATGGACAGGACTGGAAGAGATTATGTTGAGTGAAGTAAGTCAAGCAGAGAGAGTCAATTATCATATGGTTTCACTTCTGTGTGGAGCATAAGAAATAACATGGAGGACATGGGGAGATGGAGAGGATAACGGAGTTGAAGGACATTGATCGGAAGATGAACCATGAGAGACTATGGACTCTGAAAAACAATCTAAAGGTTTTGAAGGAGCAGGGGGTGGGAAGGTGGGTGAGCCTGCTGGTGGGTATTATTGGAGGCACATATTGCATGGAGCACGAGGTGTGGTGCTTAAAAAATGAATTCTGGTACACTGAAAAGAAATTTTTAAAAAATTAAAAATTAAAAAAAAATACTATGAATGAGATGCAGTCTAAACTGGATACTCTAAGAGCCAGGGTAAATGAGGCAGAGGAATGAATCAGGTATCTGGAAGACAAGGTGATAAAAAGGAAGGAAGCTGAAGAGGATAGGGATAGGTTGCTAGTGGCCAATGAAAATGGACTTAGAAAGATCAATAACAGCATATAACGTTCCAATGTCAAAATTATTGGGATTTCCCGAGGGTGTAAAGAGAGAGGACTAAAAATATATATTTGAGCAAATCAAAGCTGAGAACTTCCCTAATATGGAGAAGGAAACAAGGGTTTGTGTCCTAAAGGTAGAGAGGACACCTCCACAAATCAATAAAAATAGACCAAAACCCATGCATATAATAGTGAAGCTTGCAAATCTTAGAGTCAAGGAAGCTATCTTGAGAGAAATTAGGGGGAAGAGATTTCTTATGTATGGAAGGGTTAACATCAGAACAGCATCAGACCTATTCACAGAGACCTGGCAAGTCAAAAAGGGATGACAAGTAATATTCAGTGTACTAAATGAGAACATGCAGCCAATAATACTTTATTCAGCAAGGCTATCATTCAGAACAGATGGAGAGATAAAGAGATTTCAGGACAGGCAGAAACTGAAAGAATATGTAACCACCAAGCCAGTTCTAGAAGAAATATTAAAAGAAAGACACCAAGAGCATTATAGGCCAGAAATTAACAGAGACAATCCATAGAAACGGGGACTTTACAGGCAATTCAATGGCACTGAATTCATATATTTTAATAGTTACTCTTAATGTAATGGGCTGAATGCTCCCATTTCAAATAGATTCCTATATTCCAACCAGTCCCAAAACCAAGGATCCCATCAAAAAGAAGAATTACAGACCAATATCCCTGATGAACATAGATGCAAAAATAATCAACAAGATCCTAGCAAATAGGATCTAACAGTACAATTAAAAGTATTATTCACCACGAACAGGTGGGTATTATTCCTGGGATGAAAATGTGGTTCAAAATTTGGAAACAAATCAATGTGATAGATCGCATTAACAAAAGAAGACACAAGAACCATAGGATCCTCTCAACTGATGCAGAAAAACCATTTGAAAAATATAGTATCCTTTCCTGATTAAAACTCTTCAAGTGTGAGGGAAGAGGCAAGATGGCTGGGAAGTAGGAGGAGGCACCGTTTTAACCTGTACCCTAAAGTGAGCTGATTACCTACAAAAGAACTCTGATCACCCATGAAATCAGCCTGAGATCAGAATTATACACGTCTGGATTTCTACAGGGGCAGAAGATGCCAGTGGGCAGGTAAAGCAGAGTGGGAACGTCAGACTGATATTGGAAGATAAACAAAAGGGGGAGGGAGCCACCAGAGGCAATTGATTGGAAAGTAATACCCCAATATGAGAGTTCCCTGCATCTGGGGACCAGTATTAACTTGGAGTCTGGTTGAAAGCACTCAAAAAGAGCAAAGGATCATGGGGGGAAATTGTGGGAATCGGGGAGTCTAGAGCCAGAGAGAAATTGTGGGAATGGGGGTGGCTAAAGTGGCAGAGAAACCAGGTCTTGGTCCCTGAGCTGCCAGCGTGCCCAAGAATGTGTGAGGTCCGGCTCTTGTGAGGGGCTGGGAGCCTCGCCAGATGGCAGAACGCCGAGTCATGCTAACAGAGCCTGAGACATGAGGGCTTCTCACCTTCCCCTGAGAGAGGTGAGCGAAGGCCCAGCCTGGTGCTTTCAGACCCGTGCCATACTATCAGAGCCTGAGACGCACATGCCCCACACCCTCCCCTGAGAGAGGTGCATGCAAGCCCAGTGCTCTTAGACATGGAAAGACCAGGCACACCCACCCTAGGCCAGAGGGAAAATCTCAGTGTGCGATTGCTGCTTGGAACCTCTCTGGCAGTCTGGAGCTGCCCAGACAGCCGCTGCTGCCATGGTTTTGGGTACAAGCAGAAGATACTGCATCCCCAGAGACTAGGAACTCAGAAAATACTCTGCCAGCGGCCAAGGGGGAATTTATATGGGCTCTGCAGCACCCACAGGGCACCAGACTGAGGCTTCTCTCTGAGAGGGAGATAGGGGTGCAGTTTGCTTTCCTCTAAACCTCCAAAAACTATCAAAAGCAGTCAAAGTGAGAGAAAAGAAGTGAACAAACATAACAACCTCCAGAGAACAAAGGCCTGAAAAAAACGGTTTCCTCAGAGCCCACCCCCTTGAGGAGGGTGGGAGGACTTACCTCAGGCAACATCATTGACTGAAAACCCAGGTGGAGTTTTCAGGTGGCAGGCCCTTCCTCCAGAAAACCAACCAGGAAAGAAAAAAAAAAAAAAAAGACTACAAGAGAATAACCACCGCTACTTTATAGATATAACTTTTATTTTTAACTCGTTCCCACTATTCTCGTTCATTTTTTTATATAGATAATTTTTTAACCTATTTACCATCACAGTACATCAAACTACAAAGTAACCATCTAACCTGAACTTTTTGATACATACACTTGTGTTTTTCTTTTTCATTTCTATTTTTAATTTTTTTTAATTTTAATTTAGTTTAGTCTAGTTTATTCCTTTTCTATTTTTATTTTCTAATATTCATATAGAGTTAAACTTCAAGGTAATCCCCTTTCCCCAATCAATGCTACCCCTATAGGTAAACCAATTTTTAATCCCCCTTTATCTTAGGAAAATCGAGTACTTTAACAAAGATATCAGGATACATCAAGGAAGAATCAAAATAACCTTCCTCGACCACACTGAGAATTTATTACCACTCTCCCATTTTTTTCTTCCACTAGTGATTCTTTTTTTGCGTGTTTCTCCTTATAGTATATAAATTATATACTTGGGGTTCTTTTTGAAGAGGTTCTTCCTTTATTTGCTTATATATATATATTTTTTCTCTTGTCATATACTTTTATCAGTCTTTTTACTTGTGTTTTTGAGTGTACTTCCTAAATCTTATCTTGGGGCCCATTTGGGCTGAACCTTCTCTTTTATCTACCCTTTTTTCCCTGTCTCTCTCTCTCTCTTTTTCTTTTTCTTTTCTTTTTTCTCTCATTTGGGTGGAGAATCCTGATAGCTCAGAAGTGTTCCAGGGCACCTCTTGACTGCACCATGGTCGATATATACAGCTACATCCGTCAGTCATCTCTCACCAAAACGACTAGGAGGAGGAATGGCCAACAGAAGAAAAATACAGAGGATGGGCCTTCTGCAACAGAGCTAATGGCTATCAACATAGACAATATGTTGGAAAGAGAATTCAAGCTAGCAATTATCCAGGCAATAGCTAGGTTGGAGAAAGCCATGCATGACCAAACAGAATTGATTAGGGCAGAAATGAAAGTCACCAGGGATGATATTCACTATGTTAGGGCAGAACTGAAAGCCACCAGGGATGAGGATCACAATGCTCACAATGAGTTGCAATCTATTCTAAATTCTCTCAAAGCTAAGGTAACTGAGAGAAAGGATAGAATTAGTGATCTGGAGGACAAATCAAAACAACCTTCATCGACCACACTGAGAATTTATTACCAGTGAGAAAGGAAATTTATTCTCCAGAGAGAAAGGAAAAGGAGGAAGTCTGGAACAAACAGCTTAGAAGCCATGAAAATAGAATCAGGGAAATAAATGATGCCATGAAACATTCCAACGTCAGAATTATTGGAATCCCTGAAGGAGAGGAGAAAGAAAGAAGTCTAGAAGATATAGTAGAACAAGTTCTTCATGAAAATTTCCCAATCTCACGAATGGAACCAGCCTTCATGTACTAGAGGCCGAACAGTCTCCACCCAAGATGATAGATTTCAAAAAAAATCAAGGCACCTGATAGTCAAATTGAGGAATCATAATTGTAGATATAATCTCTTGAAAGCCGCTAGGACAAAGAGGCTCCTTACTTACAAAGGAAAGCCCATCAGAATAACATCAGACCTGTCCACAAGACCTGGCAAGCCAGAAAGGGATGGTAAGACATATCCAGGGCATTAAATGAGAAGAACATGCACCAAGAATACTTTCTCCAGCAAGACTGACATTCAAAATGGATGGAGAGATAGAGTTTCCAAGACCGACAAGGCTTAAAAGACTATGTAACCACAAAGCCGACACTGCAGGAAATATTAAGGGGGGATTTATGAAAGAGGAAAAATCCTAAGAATAGCATTGAACAGATATATAGAGACAATCTACAGAAAGAAAGACTTCAAAGGTAACATAACATCAATAAAAATGTATCTATAGATAGTCACTCTCAATGTGAATGGCCTAAATGCTCCCTTAAAAGACATAGGGTTGGCAAATTAAGGAGGAGGAGTCAAGATGGCGGAGAAGTAGCAGGCTGAGACTACATCAGCTAGCCGGAGATCAGCTAGATAGCTTATCTAAAAATTGCAAACACCTGCAACCCATCGGCAGATCAAAGAGAAGAAGAACAGCAATTCTGGAAACAGAAAAACAACCACTTTCTGAAAGGTAGGACCGGCGGAGAAGTGAATACAAAGCGACCGGAAGATAGACCCCGGGGGGAGAGGCCAGCTCCCGGCAAGTGGCAGAGCAATGGAGATCAGAAAGGAACAGAGACCATATACAGTAACAGTCACCTTACAGGCAATACAATGGCACTAAATTCATATCTCTCAATAGTTAACCTGAATGTTAATGGGCTAAATGCCCCTGTCAAAAGACACAAGGTATCAGAATGAATAAAAAAACAAAACCCATCTATATGTTGCCTCCAAGAAACTCATTTTAAGCTGGAAGACACCTCCAGATTTAAAGTGAGGGGGTGGAAAAGAATTTACCATGCTAATGGACATCAGAAGAAAGCAGGAGTGGCAATCCTTATATCAGATCAATTAGATTTTAAGCCAACGGCTATAATAAGAGATGAGGAAGGACACTATATCATACTCAAAGGGTCTGTCCAACAAGAAGATCTAACAATTTTAAATATCTATGCCCCCAACGTGGGAGCAGCCAACTATATAAACCAATAAATAACAAAATCAAAGAAACACATCAACAATAATACAATAATAGTAGGGGACTTTAACACTCCCCTCACTGAAATGGACAGATCATCCAAGCAAAAGATCAGCAAGGAATAAAGGCCTTAACGACACACTGGACCAGATGGACATCACAGATATATTCAGAACAATTCATCCCAAAGCAACAGAATACACATTCTTCTCTAGTTCACATGGAACATTCTCCAGAATAGATCACATCCTTGGTCCTCAATCAGGACTCAACCGGTATCAAAAGATTGGGATCATTTCCTGCATATTTTCAGACCACAATGATCTAAAGCTAGAACTCAACCACAAAAGGAAGTTTGAAAAGAACCCCAATATATGGAGAATAAAAGCATCCTCCTAAAGAATGAATGGGTCAACTGGGAAATTAAAGAAGAATTGAAAAAAATCATGGAAACAAATGATAATGAAAATACAACAGTTCAAAATCTGTGGGACACAACAAAGGCAGTCCTGAGAGGAATATATATAGCGGTACAAGCCTTTCTCAAGAAAGAAGAAAGGTCTCAGGTACACAACCTAACCCTATACCTAAAGGATCTGGAAAAAGAAAAAGAAAGAAACCTTAAGCCCAGCAGGAGAAGAGAAATCATAAAGATCAGAGCAGAAATCAATGAAATAGAAACCAAAAAAACAATAGAGCAAATCAACGAAAATAGGAGCTGGTTCTTTGAAAGAATTAATAAAATTGATAAACCCCTGGCCCAACTTATCAAAAAGAAAAGAGAAAGGACCCAAATAAATAAAATCATGAATGAAAGAGGAGGGATCACAACTAACACCAAAGAAATGCAAACAATTATTAGAACATACTATGAGCAACTCTACGCCAACAAATTTGAGAATCCGGAAGAAATTGATGCATTCCTAGAAACATATAAAGTACCACAACTGAACCAGGAAGAAAGAGAAAGCCTGAACAGACCCATGACCAGTAAGGGGATTGAAACAGTCATTAAAAATCTCCAAACAAACAAAAGCCCAGGGCCAGACAGCTTCCCGGGGAAATTCTACCAAACATTTAAAGAACTAATTCCTATTCTCCTGAAACTGTTCCAAAAAATAGAAATGAAAGGAAAATTTCCAAACTCATTTTATGAGGCCAGCATCACCTTGATCCCAATACCAGACAAGGATCCCATCATAAAAGAGAGCTATAGAACAAAATCCTTGATGAACCAGGTGCGAAAATACTCAACAAAATACTAGCCAATAGGATTCAACAGTACATTAAAAGGATTATTCACTACGACAAAGTGGGATTTATTCCAGGGCTGCAAGGTTGGTTCAACATCCACAAATTAGGCAATGTGATACAACACATCAATAAAAGAAAGAACAAGAACCATATGATCCTCTCAATAGATGCTGTAAAAGCATTTGACAAAGTACAGCTTCCCTTCCTGATCAAAACCCTTAAAAGTGTAGGGATAGAGGGCACATACCTCAATATCATCAAAGCCATCTATGAAAAACCCATCGCAAATATCATTCTCAATGGAGAAAAACTGAAAGCTTTTCCGCTAAGGTCAGGAACACGGCAAGGATGTCCATTATCACCACTGCTAATCAACATAGTACTAGAGGTCCTAGCCTCAGCAATCAGACAACAAAAGGAAATTAAAGGCATCCAAATCGGCAAAGAAGAAGTCAAAATATCACTCTTCGCAGATGATATGATACTATATGTGGAAAACCCAAAAGACTCCACTCCAAAACTGCTAAAACTTGTACAGGAATTAAGTAAAGTGTCAGGTTATAAAATCAATGCACAGAAATCAGTTGCATTTCTCTACACCAACAGCAAGAAAGAAGAAAGAGAAATTAAGGAGTCAATCCCATTTACAATTGCACCCAAATCCATAAGAATCCTAGGAATAAACCTAACCAAAGAGGCACAGAATCTATACTCAGAGAACTATCAAGTACTCATGAAAGAAATTGAGGAAGACACAAAGAAATGGAAAAATGTTCCATGCTCCTGGATTGGAAGAATAAATATTGTGAAAATGTCTATGCTACCTAAAGCAATCTACACATTTAATGCAATTCCTATCAAAGGACCATCCATCGTTTTCAAAGCAATGGAACCAATAATTCTAAAATTTATATGGAACCAGAAAAGACCTCGAATAGCCAAAGGGATATTGAAAAAGAAAGCCAACGTTGGTGGCATCACAATTCCGGACTTCAAGCTCTATTACAAAGCTGTCATCATCAAGAGAGCATGGTACTGGCACAAAAACAGACACATAGATCAATGGAACAGAATAGAGAGCCCAGAAATAGACCCTCAACTTTATGGCCAACTAATCTTCGACAAAGCAGGAAAGAATGTGCAATGGAAAAAAGATAGCCTCTTCAATAAATGGTGCTGGGAAAATTGGACAGCCACATGCAGAAAAATGAAATTGGACTATTTCCTTACACCACACACAAAAATAGATTCAAAATGGATGAAGGACCTCCATGTGTGAAAGGAATCCATCCCAATCCTTGAGGAGAACACAGGCAGCAACCTCTTCGACCTCAGCCGCAGCAACATCTTCCTAGGAATATCGCCAAAGGCAAGGGAAGTAGGGCAAAAATGAACTATTGGGATTTCATCAAGATCAAAAGCTTTTGCACAGCAAAGGAAACAGTTAACAAAATCAAAAGACAACTGACAGAATGGGAGAAGATATTTGCAAACGACATATCAGATAAAGGACTAGTGTCCAGAATCTATAAAGAACTTAGCACACTCAACACCCAAAGAACAAATAATCTAATGAAGAAATGGGCAGAGGACATGAACAGACATTTCTGCAAAGAAGACATCCAGATGGCCAACAGACACATGAAAAAGTGCTCCATATCACTCGGCATCAGGGAAATACAAATCAAAACCACAATGAGATATCACCTCACACCAGTCAGAATGGCTAAAATCAACAAGTCAGGAAATGACAGATGCTGGAGAGGAAGCGGAGAAAGGGGAACTCTCCTACACTGTTGGTGGGAATGCAAGCTGGTGCAGCCACTCTGGAAAACAGCATGGAGGTTCCTCAAAATGTTGAAATTATAACTTCCCTATGACCCAGCAATTGCACTATTGGGTATTTACCCTAAAGATACAAACGTAGGGGCACGTGCACCCCAATGTTTATAGCAGCAATGTCCACAATAGCCAAACTGTGGAAAGAACCTAGATGTCCATCAACAGATGAATGGATCAAGAAGATGTGGTATATATACACAATGGAATACTATGCAGCCATCAAAAGAAATGAAATCTTGCCATTTGCGAGAACATGGATGGAACTAGGGCATATCATGCTTAGCGAAATAAGCCAAGCAGAGAAAGACATCTATTATATGATCTCCCTGATATGAGGAAGTGTTGATGCAACATGGGGGCTTAAGTGGGTGGAGAAGAATCAATGAAACAAGATGGGATTGGGAGGGAGACAAACCATAAGTGACTCTTAATCTCACAAAACAAACTGAGGGTTGCTGGGGGGAGGGGGTTTGGGAGAAGGGAGTGGGATTATGGACATTGGGGAGGGTATGTGCTTTGGTGAGTGCTGTGAAGTGTGTAAACCTGGTGATTCACAGACCTGTACCCCTGGGGATAAAAATATATGTTTATAAAAAATAAAAAATTTTAAAAAAAAGACAAAGGGTTGCAAATTGGATAAAACAACAGGAACTATCCATATGTTGTCTGCAAGAGATCCATTTTGAACCTAATGGTACACCCAGACTGAAAGTGAAGGGATGGAAAACCATATTTCATGCCAATGGGACTTAAAAGAAGGCCGGGGTAGTGATTTTCATATCAGATAAACTAGATTTTAAACTAAAGACTGTAGTCAGATATACAGAAGGAAACAACATCATTTTTAAAGGGATTATCCACCAAGATGATCTAACAATTGTAAATATCAATGCCCCCAATATGGGAGCAGCCAATTACATAAGAAAACTATTAATCAAGATGAAGAGTCATATTGATATCAATATATTAATAGTCGGAGATCTTAACTCACCTCTCTCAGAAATAGACAGATAATCAAAACAGAAAATCAATAAAGAAACAAGAGCATTGAATGTCACACTGGACCAGATGGACCTCATAGATATATACAGAACATTCCACTCTAAAACAACAGAATACTCATTTTTATCAACCAGGAGATCAAAGAAAACTGAAACAATTCATGGAAACCAAGGAGAATGAAGACACTACAGTCCAAAACCTATGGGATACAACAAAGGCACCCTAAGGGGGAAATTCAAAGCCATCCAAGCCTCCCTCAAAAAAACTGAAAAATCCAGAATACATCAGCTGTCTCTATACCTTAAAGAACTGGAGAATCAACAACAAATCAAACCAACTCCACACATAAGAAGGGAAATCATCAAGATTAGAGTTGAGATCAATGAGGTAGAAACCAGAGATACAGTAGAACGTATCAATGAAACTAGAAGCTGGTTTTTTGAAAGAATCAATAAGATTGATAAACCATTGGCCACACTAATCCAAAAGAAAAGAGAGAAGGCCGAAATTCATAAAATTATGAATGAAAAGGGAGATCACAATGAACACCCAGGAAGTAGAAACAATCTCCAGAAGTTATTATCAACAGTTATATGCCAATAAGTTAGCAACCTAGATGAAATGGATGCATTCCTGGAAAACTCTAAACTCTCAAAATTGAACCAGAAAGAAATTGACAACCTGAATAGACTGATATCTAGTAACGAGACTGAAGCAGTGATCAAAAATCTCCCATAAAACAAGAGCCCAGGACCTGATGGATTCCCTGAGGAATTCTACCAAACTTTCAAAGAAGAAATAACACCTATTGTTCTGAAGCTGTTTCAGAAAATTGAAGCAGAAGGAAAACTTCCAGACTCTTTCTATGAAGCCAGCATTACCCTGATACCCAAACCAAGCAAAGACCCTAACAAAAAGGAGAATTTCAGACAACTAACGCTGATGAATATGGATGCTAAGATTCTCAACAAGATCCTAACAAACAGGATCCAACAGCACATTAAAAAGATTACCCACCATGACCAGGTGGGATTCATCCCTGCGCAACAAGGATGGTTCAACATTCGCAAATTAGTCAATGTGATAGAGCAAATTAAAATGAGAAGAGAGAAGAAACACATGATCCTTTTAATCGATGCAGAAAAAGCATTAGACAAAATCCAGCATCTGTTCCTGATTAAAACGCTTCAAAGTATAGGGATAGAGGGAACATTCCTTAACTTCATAAAATCTATCTATGAAAGACCCACAGCAAATATCATCCTCAATGGTTAAAAGCTTGCAGCCTTCCCGTTGAGATCAGGAACACGACAAGGATGCCCACTCTCACCACTCTTGTATTAGAAGTCCTAGCAACAGCAATCAGACAATAAAGAGAAATAAATGGTATCCAAATTGGCAATGAAGAAGTCAAACTCTCTCCTCGCAGATGACATGATTGTTTATATGGAAAACTCCAAAGACTTCACCCCCAAACTACTTGAACTCATACAGCAATTCAGCAACGTGGCAGGATACAAAGTCAATGTACAGAAATCAATGGCTTTTTTATACACTAATAATGAAAATACAGAAAGGGAAATTAGAGAATCAATTCTATTTACTATAGCACCAAGAACCATAAGATACCTGGGAATAAACCTAACCAAGAGGTAAAGGATCTGTATTTGAGGAACTACACTCATGAAAGAAATTGAAAAAGATACAAAAAGATGGAAGACCATTCCATGCTCTTGAATCAGAAGAATAAACATTTGTAAAATGTCTATATTTCCTAGAGCAATCTATACTTTTAATGTCATTCCAATCAAAATTCCACTGGTATTCTTCAAAGACCTGGAGCAAATCATTCAAAAATTTTTATGGAACCAGAAGAGACCCTGAATCTCCAAGGAAATGTTGAAAAACAAAAACGAAACTGCAAGCATCACATTACCTGATTTCAAGCTTTACTACAAAGCTGTGATCACCAAGAGAGCATGGTACTGGCATAAAAGCAGAGACACAGACCAGTGGAACAGAGTAGAGAGCCCACATATGGACCCTCAACTCTATGGGAAAATAATCTTTGACAAAACAGGAAAAAAAATATACAGTGGAAAAAAGACAGTTTCTTCAATAAATGGTGCTGGGAAAACTGGACAGCTATATGTAGAAGAATGAAACTCCACCATTCTCTTATAACGTACACAAAGATAAACTCAAAATGGATAAAAAAAAACCTCAATGTGATACAGGAATCCATCAGAATCCCAGAGGAGAACATAGGCAGTTATCTCTTCGATATCAGCTACAGCAACTTCTTTCAAGATATGTCTCCAAAGGCAAAGGAAACAAAAGCGAAAATGAACTTTTGGGACTTCAAGATCAAAAGCTTCTGCACAGCAAAGGAAACAGTCAAAAAAACAGAGGCAACCCACGGAATGGGAGAAGATATTTGCAAATGACAGTACAGACAAAAGGTTTATATCCAGGATCTATAAAGAACTCCTCAAACTCAACAGACAAAAAACAGACAATCATTAAAAAAAAAAAAAAAAAAAAAAAAGAGCAGGCGCGACTGATTGACTCAGAGGTTAAGCTTCTGCCTTCAGCTCAGGTCATGATCCCAGGGTCCTGGGATTGAGCCCCACATCGGGCTCTCTGCTCCACAGGGGGCCTGCTTCCTCCTCTCTCTCTGCCTACTTGTGATCTCTGTCTGTCAAATAAATAAATAAAATCTCAAAAAAAGGGGTAGAAGATATGAACAGACACTTCTCCAATGAAGACATACAAATGGCTATCAGACACATGAAAAAAATGTTCATCATCACTAGGCATCAGGGAGATTCAAATTACAACCACATTGAGATACCACCTTACACAAGTTAGAATGGTCAAAATTAGCAAGACAGGAAGCAACATGTGTTGGAGAGGATGTGGAGAAAGGGGATCCCTCTTTCACTGTTTGTGGGAATGCAAGTTGGTGCAGCCACTTTGGAGAACAGTGTGGAGATTGCTCATGAAATTAAAAATAGAGCTTCTCTATGACCCTGAAATTTCACTACTGGGTTTTTACCCCAAAGATACACATTTAGTGAAAAGAATGGCCATCTGTACCCCAATGTTTATAGCAGCAATGGCCACAGTCGCCAAACTGTGGAAAGAACCCAGATGCCCTTCAACGGATGAATGGATAAGGAAGATGTGGTCCATATACACTATGGAGTATTATGCCTCCATCAGAAAGGATGAATACCCAACTTTTGTAACAACATGGATGGGATTGGAAGAGATTATGCTGAGTGAAATAATCCAAGCAGAGAGAGTCAATTATCATATGGTTTCACTTATTTGTGGAGCATAACAAATAACATGGAGGACAAGGGGAGATAAAGAGGAGAAGGGAGTTGAAGGAAATTGGAGGGGGAGGTGAACCATGTGAGACTATGGACTCTGAAACACAATCTGAGGGTTTTGAAATGGCGGTGGGTAGGAGGTTGGGGAAACCAGGTGTTGGGTATTAGGGAGGGCACAGATTGCTTGGAGCAATGGGTGTGGTGCAAAACAATCAATACTGTTATGCTGAAAATAAAAAATTAATTAAAAAAACCCTCTTCAAGTGTAGGGATAGAGGGAACATAACTTATTATCATAAACACCATGTATGAAAAACAGAGATCAAATATCATTATTAATGCCAAAAAACTGAGAACTTTTCCCTTAAAATCAGGAACACGACATGGATGCCCACTCTCATCATTATTGCTCAACATAGTACTAGGGGTCCTAACCTCAGCAATCAGACAACTAAAAGAAAAAAAAAAAAGACATTAAACTTGGCAATGAAGTATTCAAACTTTCTCTCTTTGCAGATGACATGATACTTTATGTGGAAAACCAAAAACACTCCACCCCAAAATTATTAAAACTCAAATAGCATTTTACCAACATAGGATAGAAAATGATTACAAAGAAATCAGTTGCATTTCTATACACTAACAATGTGACTGAAGAAAGAGAAATTATGTAATCAATCCCATTCACATTTGCACCAAAATGCATAAGATACATTGGAATAAACCTAAACAAAGAGGTGAAAGATCTATATCCTAGAAACTATAGAACCCTTATGCAAGAAATTGAAAAACACGCAAAGAGATGGAAAAACAGTCCATGCTCATGAATTAGAAAAACAAACATTATTTAAATGTCTATGCTTCCCAGAGCAATCTACGCTTTTAATGCAATCCCTATCAAAATACCATCAACATTTTTCACAGAACTGGAACAGATAATCCCAAAATTTGTACAGAACCAGAAATGACCCAGATTCACCAGGGGAATGTTGACAAAGAAAATCAAAGTTGGGAGCTTCATATTGCCTGACTTCAAGCTATATTAAAAAGCTGTGGTCATTAAGACAGCATAGTACTAGCACAAGAATAGACACATAGATCAATGGAACAGATTAGAGAGCCCAGAAAAGGACACTCCACAGTAAAGTCAACTAATTTTTGACAAATCAGGAAAGAATATCTAATTAATAAAAGACAATCTCTTCAATAAATGGTTCTGGGAAAATTAAACAACCATATGCAGGGAAATGAACCTGGACCATTCTCTTACACCATACACAATGATAAAATCAAAAAGGATGAAAGACCTCAATGTGAGACATGAATCCATCAAAATCCTAGAGAAGTATATAGGCAGTAACCTCTTCAACATTGGCCACAGTGACTTCTTTCAAGACATGTCTCTAACAGCAAGGGAAACAAAAGCAAAAATGAACTTTTGGGGAATTCAAGATAAAAAGCTTCTACACAGCAAAAGAAATTGTCAAAGAATCTAAGAGGCAACCCACAGAATGGGAGAAGTTATTTACAAATGACAAATAAACAGCTGGTATCTAAGATCTATAAAGAACTCCTTAAACTCAACATCCAAAAAACAAATAATCCAGTCAACAAATGGGCAGAAGACATGAACATACATTTTCCCAAAGACATACAAATGGCTAACAGACACATGAAAAAAATTTTTAACATCACTAGCCATTAGGGAATTACAAATCAAAACCACAATGAGATACCAGCTTAACACCAGTTGGAATGGCAAAAATCAACAGGACAGGAAACACCAAATGCTGATAAGGATGTGGAGAAAGGGGAACACTCTTACACTCTTGTTGGGAATACAAGCTGGTACAGCCACTCTGAAAAACAATATGGATATTCCTTAAGACATTAAAAACTGGTATTTACCCCAAAGATACAGTCATAGTGAAAAGAAGGGACACATGCATCCCAATGTTCATATCAGCAATCTGCACAACAGCCAAACTGTGGAAGGAGCCAAGATGGCCTTCAATAGATGAATGGATAAAGAATATGTGGTACATACACACAATGGAATATAACTCAGCCATCAGAAAGGATGAATATCCACCATTTGTATCAACATGGATGAAACTGAAAGTTGTTATGCTAAGTGAAATAAATCAAGCAGAGAAAGACAATTATAATATGGTTTCACACATACGTGGAACATAAGCAATAACACAGAGGACCACAGGAGAAGGAAGGGAAAATCGAATGGGAAGAAATCAGAGGTGAGCCAAACCATGAGAGACTATGGACTCCAGGAAACAAACTGAGGATTACAAAATGAAACAGGGTTGGGGGCATGGATTAACCAGGTGATGGGTATTAATGAGGGCATGTGTGGTGATGATCACTGGGTGTTATACACAACTAATGAATCCTTGAAGACTGCATTAAAAACTAATGTTATTCTGTATGTTGGTTAATTGAACATAGTTAAAAAAAAAAAAAACTATAAAGGCCCAGAATAGGCAAGACAATACTTCTTAAAGAATAAGAACGAAGCAGGAGGATTCACACGACCAGATATCAAACTTTTTTTTTTAAGGTACTGTTTATTGCATAAGAATAGACTAATAGACCAAAGAAATGGAAGGGTTTAGAAATAGAATTATATGATCAAGTCTCCACTAAAATTCAACCAGGGAAAGAAGAGCACTTTCAACAAAGAGTGTTGAATTAATAAGATATCCATATTAAATCTTGATTTCTTTCCCCTACTGTTAACAAAAACCAAAAACCAAAACAAAAAAACAATTCCAGATGTATCATGACCTAAATATAAAAGGTAAAATACATAGCTCAAGGGAGAAATTTTTGGAGTACACAAAGATCTACTAAACAGGGCACAAGGAGTGATAGTCATAAAGAAAATAACTAAGACACTAGGCTACATTAAAATAAATCAATTTTTATCAGAATATAGAAAAGAGAAGAAAACCATAGACTAAGAAAATGTACTTTTAATTATTATGTATAACAAAGGACATGAATGCAGAAAAATAAGCAAAATAAAAGATGACCCAGAGGGAAAAAATGGGCAAAAAACTTGAATAAGCTCTTTATCTATCTATCTAGATCTAGGTAGATACCTAGAACTAGCTAGATCTAGATAGATAGATAGATAGATAGATGATAGATTAGATAGATAGATAGATAGATATGGATATCCATATATCCATATGGCCAATATACATACACAAAAATTCTTAAAACAATGCAAGTTAAAATCACAATGAGTTACTGTTACATATACATTAGAATGAATACTTTTAAAATCTTGACAATAATACTACATTCTAGAAAGTATATAGAATAATTGGAACTATTGTTTGTACACACTGTGGGAAAGAACTGCAGTATCTTTAAACCTGAACATATTATAATTATATAACCCAACAATTTTTATTCCTAGGTATTTGTCCGAGAGAAATGAGTGAATATATCCACCAGTGTAATATAGAAGAATTCCACGGCAGCTTTGCACAAAATAGCTCCAAATTAAAAATAACTTAAACATTTATAAATAGTAGCAGGGATAAATGCATTCATGCTAGTATTACTACACAGCAATAAAAATGAAAAACATCGCTATGATTTGTAACATTAAGAACGAATCTCAGAAACAACATTGGCTGAAAGTGCTAGAAACAGGGAGTTACTACAAAATTACATTATCATACAATGGAAAATAGTGTGACAAAACTATTTCATGACATTAGAAATCTAGATGATTACTTTGTTGAGGGACAGTAACTGCTTGGTGGTACAAGGAAGGCCAACATTGTGTTGATATTATGTGAAAGAAGTGAATGGATCAAATGGCACCTATATTGTAATAACCAAACACTTGAACACAAGCAAAAGTGTTGGTTATCTGAATGTCAGGCCCTTACTATGATGAGCTGGTAGGAGAATGTTTGAAAATTTATGAAAATGATAAGAAAAAAAAAGACTACCAAAGACTAGGAAAACCCAGTTCTGAAAGTTACAGGGTCTCATAGAATTTTTGAGGTTTCAAATTGTGAAAACTTTTGGCCCATTATTAGTACATTCAATCAAAATATATATGTAGAAGTAGTCAATATCCCTTTTTTTTTTCTTTTGAGATGGAGTGAGAGAGAGAGAGAAGGGGCAGAGGGAGAAAGAATCTTAAGTAGACTCCATGTCTAACATGGAGCCCAACTCAGGGCTCTTTCTTTTTACTATGAGATGATGATCATGAGCCAAAATCAAGAGTTGGACACCTAACAAACCACCCACGTGCCCTGTAAATTTTATTTATATACTGGATAGAAATAAACATATTCAATATCTCTAGGGATCTAAGTTGCATATCTGAACTACATTTTTACTTTTATTTTTATTTATTTTTTAAAAGATTTTATTTATTTATTTGACAGGGAGAGAGAGATCACAAGTAGGCAGAGAGGCAGACAGAGAGAGAGAGGGAAACAGGATCCCCACTGAGCAGAGAGTCCAATGCAGGGCTCAATCCCAAGACCCTGGGATCATGACCTGAGCTGAAGGCAGAGGCTTTAACCCACTGAGCCACTCAGGTGCCCCTGAACTACATTTTTAAATGATTCTTACCTAAACATAGATTTGTTTTGTTTTGTTTTTAATTCTGTGAGTATGGAATGTGAAAGTTATAGGCTGTATTTTCTTTCTCTGAATAAATAATGTATTTCTCATATGGAATAGTAATCTGAATATTGCTTTATGTCATTCATTTATTCATACAGAAAATTTATTGAGGAGATACTAAGCATTATGCCATGGTAGGCAATGGAAAGAAGGTGTAATACTTGCTTATATGAATTTTGTGGCAGTTTGTTGTTAGAGACAGCAGCAAAAGTGAAAGAAGTATATTATATTGGCTAATAGAATGATGTCCAGATTTAAATTGTATGGGTTAAAAAACAAGTTTTTCTATTTGCTAATTGTGTGAATTTTTATGCCCATTTCTTCATCTAAAAATGGAATAATAATGGTATTTATTTACAGGGTTATTGTGAGGGCTAAATTAAAGGAGATAGTATAGGTCAACTGCTTAGCACAATGTTTAGCAACTGTAAATGTGTAATAAATTCCAATTATTGTTATTATAAAATCAAATATTGTGATATATGCTCTGATAAAGGTCAGTACAGGGTGAACCCAGAATGTGAAGTCAGACTAGAGGTAACAAACCAAACCTTGGTGATTTAGAGAGCAACTTTAGTAGATGACATATTCCAAGGTCACAATTCAACAAATTCTTATTATTTGCCTACTGTGCTAAGTATTGTGCTCAGTTTTGAGAATATAATGCAAACAGACCACAATGTATCCCTTCAAGTTGCTCGCTGTCTACTGGGGACAAACAATTATAATGTATGTCTGATACATTATGACCATAATGCTATATTTATGACAGATGCTATATTTAAGTACAAGGTGTCTTAGGTACATATGCATAGGTAAGGCATCTTACTCAATATTGGGAGACCAAGAAAGACTTTGAAAAAACAAAATGTTATTTAAGGTTAGATGTGAAGAATAAATAGTAGTAATCTAGGAGAAGCAAAGGAGGCTCAATATTCCAAAAGAAGCAATATGTATAAATGGTCGAAAGCAAGAGAGAGCAAAACACACAATTTTCTAAGAGTGAGACTAAGACATTCACATATTCCCCCTTTCTAGCTTTAGATGTGAAAGAATTTTAATAATATTTCTTATTTTTAAAATAATTTATTTATTTTAGAGAGAAAGAGGCCATGAAAGAGGAGGGGCAGAAGGAGAAAGAGAGAGAATCTCAAGCAGGTTTCATATTGAACATGAAGCCCAATTCAGGGCTCAATCTCACAGCCCTGAGATCACAGTCTGAGCCAAAACAAGAGTTGAACACTCAACGAACAGAACCACCCAGGTTCCCCGGGATTTTGATAGCATTTCAATAGACAATGAAGACAGCTAAAGTCAAGGCCTTTATTTCTGTACTTTGGCAAAGTTTTAAAAAGAAACATATATGAGGGTTTATGGGAAAAAAATGTTGTAGCCCAAGAGAAGCCTACAAGCAAAAAGTACATCTCTGAAAAAAAAAATTACAAATGGAAACAAAAGAACAATGTGAAAACTACCTGTTTTAGATTCTCATTTATACAAGAATGAATTTTTCTATGCTATTAAAGCTGATGATTGCAGGACAAAAATAGTTTGATTAAAAAAAAACAGATTAAAAAAAAGGATATATGGGAGTAAAGAGTAGACTAATGTGAAAAAAAAAAACCACAATGGTAAGATTAAAACTCATCTTGGAGGAAGAAAGACTTAGAATTGACCCTCCAAAATAAATCAAACATGAAAACTGTATTAATTGAAAGGTGAACTCCCTCAAAATATCCACACCAAATCCCTGGAACCTATGAATGTTACCTTATGTGGCAGAAGATGTGATTAAGAATATTGAGAGGCAAAAAAAAAAAAAAAAAGAATATTGAGAGGTAGATTTATCCCGCATTATCTAGGTGAGCCCTAATTGCAATTACATGTGTCCTTATCAGAGAGACACAGGAAGTTGCGAGAGGCAGACAGAGAGGAAAGGATAATATGAAGATGGAGGCAGAGTGTAAATTGGTGGAGGCAAAAAATTGCCTAGAAATACCAGAAACTAGAGGAGTCCCGGAACAAAATCTTCCCTAAGACATACCCCTACCTTCACATTGAAATTATTCCGGACTTATGGCCTCCAGAACTGTGATGGAATAAATTTATGTTGCTTAAGCAACTATGTTTGTAGTATTCTTTGACAACTTCAGGAACTAATAAATAAACTAATATTAATACTAATAATACAATAAAACTATTTTCATACATGTGTTTAGAAATATGTTACTCCTGTGCCCAACCTAAAAAAAGTTTAAGAGGTATAGGTTAAACAGATAATTGAGGAAGAAATAAAAATCAAGGATTCAGAAATGCCAACATTGTAGTATAGTCACATTGGAAATACATTTGAAATTAAATATATGAAATTAAGTAGAAATAATAATTAATAGCAAATTATCATAGCTCAAAATGTGGATAGAAAGAAAATTGAGACAAAGGGTGAAAACAGTCTTGGAGTTTTCTGTTTAAAAAATATGAATGCTGTAATAACACAAAATTATGAATCTATAAACTCACATTATATGAAAAATTGCCAAGTCAATTGGAATGCATTGGAAAGTGAAGGTATTTTCTAAATTGTAAAATATTAGACAAGTGTTATTATGGAAGAAGGTGGTACACCAAGAGATATTGTAGCCTTTCAAAGGGAAGAGATTATTGAGACTTTGTGAGAGAAATATAATTAGATTTCAAAGCTATGATTTGATAAATGCATCTCTTAAAACACTTTTCTAATAAAATATGAGAAATGCAGAATCCCCTCTTTCTCATTGGAAATTCACAATGTATAATATACCATCCAAGGGACTGAGGTGTTCTGCAGGAATAAAATAAAATCAAAACAAAAATCCAGATCTCCCAAACTTATTTGTAAAGGGACCCTCTTCATTAAGCCATGATAGCTATGCTCATCTGAACATCAGTTTTGAAAATCAGGTACTAAAAGCAGTGGTAGCATTGAAACAAATGACAATACCTCCTCCCATCCTCATTACTAAAGGAGAGTAGAAGAAGCAGCACCTATAACTTACACCATTAAAAAAAATAATTTAGGGCACCTGGGTGGTTCAGTGGGTTAAGCCTTTGCCTTGGGCTCAGGTCATGATCTCAGGATCCTGGGATCGAGTCCCGCATCAGGCTCTCTGATCAGCAGGGAGCCTGCTTCCTCCCTCTCTCTCTGCCTGCCTCTCTGCCTATTTGTGATATCTCTCTCTCTGTCAAATAAATAAATTAAAAAAATTAAAAAAAATAAAAATAAAAAAATAATAATTTATTTATTTATTTATTTGAAAGAGAGAGAGAGAGAAAGAATGAGAGAGAGAGAGAGAGAGAATGCACAAGTGGGAGGAGGGGCAGATGGAGAGTTAGAAGCAGGAGCCCAGTGCAAGACTCAATCCCAGGACACCAGGATTGTGACCTGAGCAAAATGCAGATACATAACTGACTGAGCCACCCAGGCATCTCTGAATCTCTTAGCTTTCCTTTTTATTAGCAGGACTCCTTTGTCAGACAGTGAACTCTCCAGATTTCTTTTAACCATTGCCTCTTCTAGCTTCAACAATACTAGTATTAGTAAAATTTGTCAAGTCATCGAAACTGCACAGCCTTCTCCCAAACTTATCATTCAGTCTTGCTGGTGATGAAGTTTTAGAATATAAGTGAGGTTTGCTGGGGTGAGGTCTGGAGCCAATGATCAAGAAATAATTCTTGAGACATCTTTGGTGCAAAATGGTGGTTTATTAAAGCACAGAAACAGGACCCATGGGAAGAAAGAGCTGCTGCCCTCAGGGTTTTGAGGAGTGCTCCATTATATACTTGCAAGATGGGAGGGGGTCAGGAATAGCGTAAGTCTCTAAGGAATTTTGGAAGCAAGGTTTCCAGGACCTTGAGGGGCTAGCTGTTGCTGGAAAAAGGTCATTGATTACCATCTAATAAAACTTTAGTCATGAGACCCTGCATACCTATATTCATGGACCATATGCGAGGGGATAATTATCAGCACATATCTTGGAGGGTTTAGCGATAAAGGAAGTTTCCTAAGGAATTTTTAACATGTTAAAATAGACTTACAGTATCCTGATTGGGGGTAGGAGTTGGTCAGGCTAAGATTGCCTTCTGCTCTTAGCAAAGTATTAAGATGGAGACAGTTAAGTCCCTAGTGGAATGTCACTCTGCCTGTTTCAAGGACTTGTAAGTGGGTACTAGATAGTAAGGAAATTTAATAACTTTTCTTCTACCTCTGTTTCCCAAATCACTAGCACTTTCCAGTCAAGGAATAGGAACAAAAGGGAGAGAGTAATTTTTTTTTTTTTTGTCTGCTATTTGACACAGCACTTATTGTGTTTCACAGAAATGTCTAGTAAGAAATAAAAGAAAATTCCTCTGTAACAAAGATAAAGTTATTATGAGAAATGCTTTAAAATTCAAAAGTTTGTGCATGTGAATTTTTATAGATTTCAACTTTTTAGACTTCTAAATTTCAGAATGTACCAATGATGGGATTTCTTTCCTCCTTCCTTGAAAATATGTAACAAATACTAGAATTTTAGATTGAAATTAGGAATCTGAGGTTCTAATTTTGGTTCTGCCATTGACTAAACACAAGCTTTTAAAAAACAAATTAATATGGCAATCTAGATTATGCTTGAGTCCTCTGATGAACTAAAGTCAATCTTTCTTTTAAGATTTAAATAAAATCTTATTTTTAAAAAATGAGCTCCTTATACTTTTTGGATATTGGCCCCTTATCAAATATATGGTTTGCAATTTTTTCCCCACGTTCTGCAGGTCACCTCATACATGCAACTTAACATCAAAGCAAACAAACAAACACCAAGTAGCCTTATTAATGAGCAAAGGACCTGAACAGATATTTTCTTCCAAAGAAGGCATAAAAATACCCAACACACGTATGAATGGGTGCTCAACGTTACAAATCATCAGGGAAATGCTAATCAAGATGACAATGAGATAACTCCTCACACCTGTGAGTAAATATTAAATTTACTCTAGCACTCCCTCAGTGTAGTACTGATACAAATTTTGGTTGCAGCAGCCTTTTATTGAAAGTTTGAAGGCATTGGGGGCAAGACAATATACAGAACAGAACAGCACATTAAAAATGAAATAGCAGGCATTCTTTGGCCATTCTTGCCACTTGAAAGTTCTCACTGATTTATTACCATTTACTCATCCCCTTTCTCTGCTTTATTCTGCCTCTCATTGTTTTTATCCCCATGCATCTCTGCCCTCTTAATAAATTCTGTCTAAAGAAATTTAGCTACTGCAAATATCATTCTCAATGGAGAAAAACTGAAAGCTTTTCCGCTAAGGTCAGGAACACGGCAGGGATGTCCATTATCACCACTGCTATTCAACATAGTACTAGAGATCCTAGCCTCAGCAATCAGACAACAAAAGGAAATTAAAGGCATCCAAATCGGCAAAGAAGAAGTCAAATTATCACTCTTCGCAGATGATATGATACTATATGTGGAAAACCCAAAAGATTCCACTCCAAAACTGCTAGAACTTATACAGGAATTCAGTAAAGTGTCAGGATATAAAATCAATGCACAGAAATCAGTTGCATTTCTCTACACCAACAGCAAGAAAGAAGAAAGAGAAATTAAGGAGTCAATCCCATTTAAAATTGCACCCAAAACCATAAGAATCCTAGGAATAAACCTAACCAAAGTGGCACAGAATCTATACTCAGAAAACTATAAAGTACTCATGAAAGAAATTGAGGAAGACACAAAGAAATGGAAAAATGTTCCATGCTCCTGGATTGGAAGAATAAATATTGTGAAAATGTCTGTGCTACCTAAAGCAATCTACACATTTAATGCAATTCCTATCAAAGTACCATCCATCTTTTTCAAAGAAATGGAACAAATAATTCTAAAATTTATATGGAACCAGAAGAGACCTCGAATAGCCAAAGGGATATTGAAAAAGAAAGCCAATGTTGGTGGCATCACAATTCCGGACTTCAAGATCTATTACAAAGCTGTCATCATCAAGACAGCATGGTACTGGCACAAAAACAGACCCATAGATTAATGGAACAGAATAGAGAGCCCAGAAATAGACCCTCAACTCTACAGTCAACTAATCTTCGACAAAGCAGGAAAGAATGTCCAATGGAAAAAAGACAGCCTCTTCAATAAATGGTGCTGGGAAAGTTGGACAGCCACATGCAGAAAAATGAAATTGGACCATTTCCTTACACCACACACAAAAATAGACTCAAAATGGATGAAGGACCTCAATGTGCGAAAGGAATCCATCAAAATCCTTGAGGAGAACACAGGCAGCAACCTCTTCGACCTCTGCCGCAGCAACATCTTCCTAGGAACAACACCAAAGGCAAGGGTAGCAAGAGCAAAAATGAACTATTGGGATTTCATCAAGATCAAAAGCTTTTGCACAGCAAAGGAAACAGTTAACAAAATCAAAAGACAACTGACAGAATGGGAGAAGATATTTGCAAATAACATATCAGATAAAGGACTAGTGTCCAGAATCTATAAAGAACTTAGCAAACTCAACACCCAAAGAACAAATAATCCAATCAAGAAATGGGCAGAGGACATGAACAGACATTTCTGCAAAGAAGACATCCAGATGGCCAACAGACACATGAAAAAGTGCTCCATATCACTCGGCATCAGGGAAATACAAATCAAAACCACAATGCGATATCACCTCACACCAGTCAGAATGGATAAAATCAACAAGTCAGGAAATGACAGATGCTGGCGAGGATGGGGAGAAAGGGGAACCCTCCTACACTGTTGGTAGGAATGCAAGCTGGTGCAGCCACTCTGGAAAACAGCATGGAGGTTCCTCAAAATGTTGAAAATAGAACTGCCCTATGACCCAGCAATTGCACTATTGGGTATTTACCCTAAAGATACAAATGTAGTGATCCAAAGGGGCACGTGCACCCGAATGTTTATAGCAGCAATGTCCCCAATAGCCAAACTATGGAAAGAACCTAGATGTCCATCAACAGATGAATGGATCAAGAAGATGTGGTATATATACACAATGGAATACTATGCAGCCATCAAAAGAAATGAAATCTTGCCATTTGCGACAACATGGATGGAACTAGAGGGTATTATGCTTAGCGAAATAAGTCAAGCAGAGAAAGACAACTATCATATGATCTCCCTGATATGAGGAAGTGGTTATGCAACATGGGGGCTTAAGTGGGTAGGAGAAGAATCAATGAAACAAGATGGGATTGGGAGGGAGACAAACCATAAGTGACTCTTAATCTCACAAAACAAACTGAGGTTTGCTGGGGGGAGGGGGTTTGGGAGAAGGGGGTGGGCTTATGGACATTGGGGAGGGTATGTGCTTCGGTGAGTGCTGTGAAGTGTGTAAACCTGGTGATTCACAGACCTGTACCCCTGGGGATAAAAATATATGTTTATAAAAAATAAAAAATTAATAAAAAAAGGAAAAAAAATAAATAAAAAAGGAAAAAAAAAAGAAATTTAGCTAGTTACTTACCTCCACCCCTTAGGCCATGTTCTGTAATCAAATTTTTAATATCCAATTATCTATTAAGATATCTTATTCAATAAAAACATATTCCATCCCTGAAGGATTCTGTTACCAAATTTTAAAGTAACAATAATTTTTTTTTTTCTCATGGCCTTAAAAATATTTACCTCAATTACCTCCAAAACAGAGAGGAAGAGCTTCAGAATAAAAGATGGATATACAATAGAACCATTAAAATACAAATAACGATATATGGAACAATATGTCTAACAAAATCTGAACAAATATAATTAGTGAGCTTGAATATTAAATTTAAATCTGGAAGCCAAGGTTAAAAATGAAAAACATGGCAGAATAACTAATACTTATTTTTTGATAAAAATAAACACTAGATTTTAATGATACTATTACACTTTTACATACTAGATTTTCATACTATTTTATTATATCTTTATTCTTACAAGGGCCATCACAAGAGTGACATCTTTATATTTTATAGAATATGCAGAAACTTCTTTTTAAGGTATCTTTGTCAGTTTTTCTATGTAGTCAATATATACATGTAATATAGTAAGACTTTTTTTAGAGTTTAAGGTAATGATATTAAAGTACAAACATTTCCAGTGATTAAACAACCAAGTTAAAATTTAAAACACCTGGTGAGATGCCTAAATTATAACCATTACCGCTATTTCTGCTTCTGTACCTTCACTTGCTAACCCATGAGGAGATGGAAAAATACCAGCAGACTTTCTATGGACACTCTGTAACCACACATCCCTCACCCAGAATTGAACCTGACAGAATGGCTGCTCCTGGACCCCCCCACCCGGCTCTGGGCCAAGAGATAACAGCCATCTGATGCCAGAGTAACTCCCACCCAGAATTGGACGTGACAGAATGACTGCTCCCGGACCCCCCATCCGGCTCTGGGCCGAGAGATAACAACCATCTGGTGCCCCGTGGCTTGACAGGAAGACCCAGGTCAATCCTGAGGTGACACATACCCTAGCAGCGCCAACTCAGCAGTTCAGCCTTTTCCTGCTCTGTAGCACACCAGTCATACTATAGAGTTCCTTTTTTATTTTCCCGTGGTATGTGGTGATTTGTTACAAGATACTATGATGTATGCTAAGTCCCTGCCTCCCCCAAAAGAGTGTATAAGTGGTGTTGTCATCCCGAGCTTGGGACCTCTTAGCGTCACCGGCAATGAGTACGTGGAGGTCCGGGTTCGAGCTCCTAATAAACAACCCTTGCTATTTGGCTTTGACTCTGGACTCTGGTGGTCATCTTTGGGGGGTCTCAGAATTTGGGCACAACACTGGTATAGGTGGCTAACAAGTTCCTCAGGCAGAGATCAACAAACCACAAGCCAAAGACCAAATCTAGCCTGTTGGGTTTTTGTATATAGCTCATGGGCTAAGATTGTAAGATGAATGTACTATACTGAGGGAGTGCTAGAGTAAATTTAATGTTTAACATCGAGTTGCTTGGTGATTGATGAGAACAAAGGGAGAAGGAAATGTAGATAAAACTAAATTTCCTAACAACTTGCAGCCCATCAACAAACATTTGAGACAACAGAGTTGGTTAAAAAAATCAGAAGAAGATTATTTCATTACATGAAAATTATATGAAGCCAGAACTTTACTGTCAATAAATAAAATTTGTTTGGAATATAGCCATGCTCATTTGTTTACATACTTTCATTGTTTGTTTGATTTTATTTTATTTTTAAGGTTTTATTTGTTTGACAGAGAGAGAGATCACAAGTAGGCAGAGAGGCAGGCAGAGAGAGAGGGAGAAGCAGACTCCCCACTGAGCAGAGAGCCCAGTTCCAGGCTCAATCCCAGGACGCTGGCATCATGACCTGAGCTGAAGGCAGAGGCTTAACCCACTGAGCCACCCAGGCACCCCTCACTGCTTTTTAATACTATGTTTTAATAGCTGAGTTTTTACCACAGAGAATATATGGCCCATAAAGCCATATGTAAAATTTATACCATGGTCCTTAAAAAAAAAAAAAAAGTGTTTGCCAACCCTGCCTTAGATTGATAGCCTTAATTATCAACTGATTTCAGTAGGCCTTTGACAGAACCTAAGTATCATCATTTTTAATCCTAAGAGTTTTTTTTTTTTAAAGATTTTATTTATTTATTTGACAGACAGAGATCACAAGTAGGCAGAGAGGCAGGCATAGAGAGAGAGAGAGGGAAGCAGGCTTCCTGCGGAGCAGAGAGCCCGATGCGGGGCTCGATCGCAGGACCCTGAGATCATGACCCGAGCCGAAGGCAGCAGCCCAAACCACTGAGCCACCCAGGTGCCCCTAATCCTAAGAGTTTTGAAGAGAATTTGGTCAAGAAGCATGTGCAATGAAAAGCTAGGACTCTGGGGCGCCTGGGTGGCTCAGTGCGTTAAGCCACTGCCTTCGGCTCAGGTCACGATCTCACGGTCCTGGGATCGAGTCCCATATCGGGCTCTCTGCTCAGCAGGGAGCCTGCTTCCCTCTCTCTCTCTCTCTCTCTGCCTGCCTCTCTCTCCGTCTACTTGTGATCTCTCTCTGTCAAATATATAAATAAAATTAAAAAAAAAAAAAAGAAAAAAAAGAAAAGCTAGGACTCTGACTTGTATTCTCTTCCTTTAAGAAGGCTATCCCACAGGGCACCTGTGTGGCTCAGTGTGTTAAAGCCTTTGCCTTCGGCTCAGGTCATGATCCCAGGGTCCCGGGATCGAGTCCTTCATCGGGCTCTCTGCTCAGCAGGGAGCCTGATTCCCCTTCTCTCTCTGCCTACTTGTGACTCTATCTGTCAAATAAATAAATAAAATCTTAAAAAAAAAAAAAGAAGGCTATCCCACTTCTGCACTGAATTGGGTCACAGGTATACCTGAGAGTGTGCCAAATTTGCTAAAAGCAACAGCTATGATTGCTACTATGCTTATGCCTGAGAAAGCTGAGACTCAGAAGTTTTCTGACAATAATTGAGAGGATTTGCATTTGCCCACCTTAATATTAAAAAAAATCCTGTGTAATCATTTTAGCAGCTTTTTTGGGCACATAATCTCCCAATTACCTTTCCCCACCACAGTGAGATGGGCAATAACCTAGACTACTTTCAGCTGGCCTCTTCTGGCATGAAACTAATGTGGGGGAAAAAGGCACAAGAAAAGTTATTAAATCTCCTTAATACCTACAGCCCAAGGACAAGTCCTTGAAACAGGCAGAGTAACATTCCTCTAGGGACTCAAGTGTCTCAATGTTGATACTTTCTAAGGGCAAATGGAACTCGTAGGCCAACCCACAGGACCCCCTAAGTCTACTTTAACATATAAAATTTCCTTTGATTTTTTTTATCTCTACCCCCACAAGACATATGTTGGCAGTCACCCCAAACATATGACCCACTAATATATATCTGAAGGGTCTCATGACTCAGGTTTTATTACACCTCAGGGTAATAAATGGTAATAAATGACCTTATCCCAAAAACAACTAGCCCCCTCAAGGTCCTGGAAACTCGCTTCCAAATTCCTTAGAGACTTACACTATTCCTAACTCCCTCCCATCTTGAAAGTATATAATGGGGGGTGCCTGGGTGGCTCAGTGGGTTGAAGCCTCTGCCTTCAGCTCAGGTCATGATCCCAGGATCCTGGGATGGAGCCCCACATTGGGCTCTCTTCTCAGCAGGGAGCCTGCTTCCTCCTCTCTCTCTGTCTGCCTCTACCTACTTGTGATCTCTGTAAAATAAATAAATAAAAATCCTTTAAAAACAAAGTATATAATGGGTCAGTCTTCATGAACCCAGTGCAGCTCTTTCTGCCCATAGGTCCAGTCCTCATGCTTTAATAAAACCACCTTGTTGCACCAAAGACTTCTCGAGAATTCTTTCTTGGCTCCTGGCTTCAAATCCTAACATCATTTCTACATCAAAACCACCACCCCTCAAGCTGGAGCTAGAGTGATCAGTGATCACTATTCTCACATGGGTTATGCCCAAGGTAGAGCTTCTATTCTATGAGTAAGGACTGGGTAGAACAAAGCCCCTCTCTCAACTGCACTCACCCATGAAAGCCTCAGCAGGAAGTAGTTTGAAGCAGAATAAGAGATGTTGATACCTTGCTCCTCCTAGGAAAAAACCCTCCATATGGGCCCTGTTCTTCCCTGCTGCAGTCTAGAGTGTAGTTAGCCTCTGCCTTCCTGAGCTGGGATTTAGGAGAGGGAGATAGTAGCCTTGGTTCAAATAGATGTTTCTTATTTTCTATTCACCATTAGGATAATTTCCAGAGGCTTTAAATCATTAGATTTAAAAAAAAATAGTTTTCACCAGTTCACTGAAGTCAACCTCTTTTATGTGATATTGATTAGAATTAACTTATGATTGAGTAATAATTTATTTTCATACAGAGACTCATTTGGTATCTCTGAACCTTAGTTTCCAACAGTATAAAATGAGGAAGTTGGTGTAAAATAGTTTTTTTTTAATTCCAAATTCCTATATTATTTTACTACTGCTATAAATACCTAAGATTAAATAACTCAGATAAATGCCACAAATTCAGTGAAGAAAAAAATCATGAAAATGGTTTTCAATTTATGTCAAACAATATAAAATGCCTAGCTTTGTTTAAGTAATCCAGATTTTGAATAACACAATACAAAAAAATCCCCCAAAATGCCTATTGACTCTTCAAACCAAGCTCTTTAATCATGGGAGGGATATCCAGTTACATACATTGGCATAATTAATCAATTGTTGAAAGAAAGAAAACAAGTGCTTCTTAGGGTATTTCTTGCTGATATTATTTTATTTTTTAAAATTTATTTTATAGGTAAATAGAGCTGAGTTTGGCTTTCCAAAATGTATTGACTCTTCTCCTAGGTTTTAATAATAAGCAACAGGAATTGTGTTAAACAAATTTAAATTAATTTTATTTTCTATGACAGTTTACATGTTAATAAATATCCTCTTGTGATTGCCATCAAAACCATATCTAGCTTGTTTATCAAGGGACCTTAATGAGGGAAAAGCTTACCCTAATAATTAAAATACATGCTTCAAACTGAGTAGCAGTATTTCCTAAAGTAATTCATTCTATGAAATTTAATATGGGAATGGAACTTTAAAGAGAAATGTAAAGTTTAAATATTTTTTTTTTCTGATTGGAATGTAAGGGCATTACTTATCTACAGTTGGCACTATGTTCCACTACATGAAAGCCTAGAAAATGAATTATTTTCTTACCAGTTCTACAAGACTAAAATAGTATAACTTATTCTTATGACTTCCACAGCTATAGATATAAAAATACCTTGTATTTTATATGCCCTTTTGAAATAGAAACAACATTCTTTCTAATAGGGAGATATTTGCTATTGCATTCAAACATGTTTTTAGATGAATTAAACATGTTTTGCAATTTAGATTTGCAAAATATAATTGTAAATTCTATCCTAAGGAGAACTTCCAGTTTCAGCTCCAACATGTAAAGAACTTAGTAGTTATCATTCCTGTCCTTAAAATAAGAGAAAGCTGAGCAAAAACATTTCTTGGACATATCAAAGGATTAAGATAGCAAAGAAAACCACAACCCACAAATCTGGAGAATAGTAATAATCCAGAAAGTCAGAGCCAAGATCTGTTTACCTGTAAAAGAAGTCACTGGAGCTGAAAAGTTGTACTATTGATAAGGGAGAAGAAGGCAAGCTGAGTACAAAACATAAGCTGACACCCTGCAAACCAATTCCCACAGTCCCAGGTGGGATATGTGTAACATTCTTCAGGCACTCCTGGCTGCCCTAAAGCTAAGGGAAGGAAAAAAAAATGTTCATTTATAGAGATTGCAGTCCTGCAAAACATGACACTCCCTGGGTTTACAAAGGTCTTAGTGATTTACAAGAAACAAATTCTTATTAATAACCTAACTTTCAGAAGGAAGTTCCTGTCTTTCTGTTAATGCTTTGCTAGAGGGAAAACCAACCTTAGTTTGACAATAGCAAGGCCTCCTATATCTTGTCAGTCTTCCTTAACATTTGAAAATCCTTTCAGAACTTCCCTTATCTTTACTTCCCTCAACCCCAAAATATATAATCAATTGTCCCTCACAACCCCAGTGCAGCAGCTCCTTTTGCCCACAGGTCCTGACCCAGTGCTTTAATGAAATCACCTTTTTGCATCAGACATCTCAAGAATTTTTTCTTGGTTATCAGCTCCAGACCTCACATATATTCCCAAACTACATCAAGATCACTTAGTAATTTTTATAAATTGTGGGAGGCTGAATGTCATGAGAATGGTAAACTTTTGGGAGCAGTAGTCTTACATGTTTTTGAGTGATACCTCCAAAAATACTATTAGAAAAGTTACCTTTTGGCTTTGACAGTAGGAGGGTATGAGTATGCATTGTGACATTTCTTTATAACAAAGGACTATCATCCAGAGAAAGTAACTCTAGTGGAGTGTTATTTCAGAACCATGAGGGGAAGGATATTCTCATTCTTACATATGATGGGTTTTTTGTTTGTTTGTTTTTTAATTCATTTGAGAGAAACAGTGCCGTTAGGTCCGTGATCAAAGGAGCGAGACTGATACAAAGTGAAGGTCAAGCAAAGCTTTATTTCATGGCAAGCACTGAGGATCAAAGCGACCGTTCAGGGCCGCCTCTTACAGAGAGATCGAGTCCTCCCAGACTTACAGACTAACTTTTAAAGGGCAAATGCCATGTGGTTGAGCCTGGCCCCACACAGGTGACCAATAAGATTGTAACACACAGAGAAAGTTGCATAGTCATGCTAGGTCAATTGGGTGGCCAATTGAATTACAATTTACCCGATAGTAGCTATTTGAATTAGCCTATTACTTTGGTCAGAATTGGTGCCCAAAAGTCTCCCAAAAGGTGGGGCCCACACTCCTTGGTAGCTAGGGAGACAGTATGCCAGCTCCATTTATTGGATGTCTCCACCTGGCCTGACTCATCCCTGCATTCGGGCTCTGTTATCTCCACCTGACCTGACCCATCCTTTTATTTGGGTTCTGTTATGAAGGACTGGTCACCGCATTTTAATGGTTTCCTGGACTTGTTTTTAAGTAAGTTTCCCGGGGTGGGGGGAGCAGGATCAGTTTAAGTTTTATTTCATAAACAACAAAATCACTGATTAACCAAGATGAAATCACTCTGGCTAAATAGGCCCTTACAAGCACAAGAAGGGGGAGAGGGAGAAGGAGAGGGAGAAGCAAACTTCTCACTGAGCTCAGAGCCTGACATGAGACTCCATCCCAGGAACTGGAGATCATGACCATGACCTGTCAGGTAGACACCCAGCCATCTGAGCCACCCAGATGCCCCACATATGAATTTTTTTTCTTTTTTTAATTTTAAAGAAAATGACCAGAAATCACTGTATTTGTGAAACAAGACAAAAATGAGGGAGGGCAGGCTATGCAGTTAAGGAATATGTCTGAATATTAACCACAAGGAGTGACAAAAACCTTTTATAACTCTTAAAAAAGAAAACCCACAACCAGGAACTCAGTAATTTTCAATGAATTTAGGTAAACCAAATGATACAATTTATTTATTTCCATTACTTTTTCACATTAATACTATTTTGTATCTTTATATAATTTTCTGAAGTGATGTTTCTCAAACTTAAAACTAATAATATTAATGTGTTTGAGCCTAAGAACACATGAGGCAAAAACTTAAGAGAATTTTAAGGAGAAAGAAAGAAATCTACTATAGTTAAATTAAACATCCTTTTTTCAGTAATTGATAGTTCAAGCAGGCAGAAAACTGGTAAAGATACAGTTTACTTGAATAGCACAATCAATAAACTGAATTTATTTGTCATTTATAAAATATTACATCCAACCACAGAATACACATTCTTCTCAAACTTGCATAGAACATTGACCACGATAGACCATACTTTGGACCATAAAACATACTTTACCAATGTTTAAAATAGTAGAAATAACACAAAGTATGTTATCAGACCACACTGAAATTAAAGTAGAAATCAGTAACAGAAAAATAGCTGAAAGTTCCCAAATATTTGGAACTTAACACACTTCTAGTCTCACATGGGGCAAAAAAAAAAAAAAAAAATCTCAGGATATTAAAAATATTTTAAACTGAATGGAAATTAAAAGACACCTTATCAAAACTTAAGAGATGCCAAAAAGTCAGTATTTAGAGGGAGTATTACAGCATTAAATACATCTGTTAGAAAAGACCAAATATCTAAAATTAATTATATAATTTTCTACCTTAGGAAATCTGAATAAAGAAGAACACTTTAAACCTAAAAAAGCAGAAAGAAATAATAATAAAATTAAGAGCAGAAATCAATGAAATCAAAAACAGAAGAAAATCAGTGAAACAAAATCTAGTTCTTTGAAAACATATAAAAAAATAGATAAACCTCTAGCCAGGTTAACCAAGTGAGAAAAGAGAAAGAGAGAGAGAGAGAGAGAGAAGACATAGATGGACTTTAAAAAAATAGTAAAGAAACACTATAAATTTGATCTATGTCCACAAATTTGATAATTTGGATAAAAAATTCCTTAAAAGACACAAACTACAATTCACATAAGGAGAAATAGATAATCCAAACATAACTATATTTGTAACTATGTGTGACATCTATAACTATATTTCAAGTATCTATAACTATATGTTGAGTATCTATATCTAGTAAAGAAAGTAAATCAATAATTAATAAACTTGGGGCAAGTGGTGGCTCAGTTTGTTAAGCAACTGTCTTCAGCTCAGGTCATGATCCTGGAGTCCCAAGATCTAGTCCCACATCAGGCTCCCTGCTCAGTGGGGAGTCTGCTTCTCCCTCTGACCCTCTCCCCTCTCATGCTCTCTCTCTCTCTCTCTCAAACAAATAAGTAAATAAAAAAAATATTTTAAAAAACAATAAGCTAAAAAAAAAACAAACAATAAGCTTCTGAAAATATAATCAACAGGTTCGACTAATTTCATTGGTGAATTCTACCAAATGTTTAACAACAACAACAAAAAGATATCAATTTTCCACAATATATTTCAGAAAATAGATTACAGATGAGACATTTCCTAACTCATCCCATGGGATCAAATTCAGATGAAGACATTACAAAAAAGAGAGACATAGAGGTATAAAATAAGTGTATGAAAAGATAGTCCACATCATTTGTCATTAAGGAATTGAAAATTGTAAAAATGAGATACCATTACAACCCATTAACAAGAATGGTTAAAATTAAAAAAAAAAACTGATAATAAAAACTGCTGGCAAGGATGCAAAGCAACAAGAACTGTCATTCATTACTGAAGGGAATGCAAAATCATACAGCTACTTTGGAAGATAATTTGGCAGTTACTTTCCAAACTAAATTTAATTATACCATATGATTCAGTGATTGCACTTCATGGTGATTTCATACCACTTACCAAATTGGTATGAAAACTTATGTCCAGAAAGAAAATCTGCACATGAATGCTTTTAGTAGCTTTATTTGTAATTACCAAAAATTGGAAGCAACAGAGAAGTCCTTCACTACATGAATGGACAACAAACTGATACACCTATACATTGGAATATTTTTCAATGATAAAAACAAAAGATCTTTCAGGACATGAAAGAAAAAAAAATGGATGATTATGAAATGCCCATTGCTAAGAAAAAGAAGCCAGTCTGAAAAAGCAATAAACTGTACAATTGTAATTTTAAGACATTCTGGAAAAGACAAAACTACAGAGATGGTAAACAAGTCCCTGGTTGTCAGGTGTTTAGGAATGTTGATTAGGTAAAGCATAGGGGATTTTTTAAGGCAGTGAAACTATTTTATATGGTACCATAATGATGAATACAAGACATATGTCAAAACCAATCAATTTTTGCAGTACAAAGAATAATACTTAATGTATACATTCCAGGATGGAATGCAAAATGTGTCAAAAGAATCTAAATGTATTGCAAATGTATTTTAAAATCTCACTGAAAGGGTAAAAGAATAAATTGCTGACCTAAGTAACTTTGGAAATAATTTAGTCTGTAAAACTAAAGGCAAAAGTAACTGCACATGAACACTGTACTTGTTAAAAATTTTCCTACAAGGATATGAGTTATCAATTCAGATACTGCAATATGTGTGTATTGGAATTTAATAATCAAGTAAATCTATTGATGGTGGGAATCAGGTATCTGTTTTAGTGGAAATTTACAAATAAGTAAGGAAGGAATCTACAATAATCCATATAGTAATAGATTAGAGTTGGAGACGTCAGTATGATGATGAAGACATCAGTAGCTTAATAGATACAGATGGATATATGCACAAAATGTATAGGTGTGTGTATTATCCATAATATAATTATTATACATGCATATATATATATTTTTTTTGTCAGCTAAGAGAGGCTATAACGGCATTCTAGTAGCAATGAGCACACACAGATTTTGGTTTCCAATACCACTCCCCAATAAAAGGAAAAAGGCTTTTGGAGAAATGGCTGATTATAGGACTGGGGCAGAAAACATATGATGATTATGGAGAACCTGGTAGTACTTAACATTGGGAAGGAAGGAAGGAAGGAAAGAAGGAAGGAAGGAAAGAAGGGAGGGAGGAAGAAAAGAAGAAGAGAAAGAAAGAAAGACAGACAGACAGACCCTGATATGATAGAATGATAATGGCACTTTACCTTTGTGGTCTTCTCTCCCAAAACAAATAAACACAATCAAATAATAATAATAAATTGAACACATTATAATTTGTTCTAATTACAAAATATCTCACCAGTATTCTTTAAAACTGTATAGAGGGGGAAAAAAGAAATTTTGTGACAATGTCATAGCCAAGAGTAACCTAAATAGTCATGAAAACTAAATGTACTGTGGTATCCTTGATGGGATCTTCAAAAACAGAAAAAAGACAGTAGATAAAAACTAAGGGAATCTGAATAAATTTTGGATATTAATTGATAAAATGTTCAATATTGATTTATTAACTGCAACAAATGTATTATTCTAATGTAAGATATTAGTTATATGGGATTCTCTGTGTGTGATATACAGGAATTCTCTGCACCATTTTTGCCATAATTCTGTAAGTCAGAAATTATCCAAAAAATAAAGTAAATTCTGTCCCCTGGAGCTAAGAAAAGAAAAAAAAAAGAATATATAAACAGCCAGTTAGAAAATCAGAATAACAACAATCAAGTCACTAAATGCATTTTATATTGATTTGACATGGATTTTGAGGAAGTTTTTAGGACATGTCTTAGAACAAGTTACAGCAATCACAGATGTTCAAAAAATTGTCAATATTCCTCTAATTTACTAACTACTATCAGCAGGTGCTGACATAATCTGGAAGTTGCCAAGACCAGAAGCTCTAATATCACATGTGTAAAAATAATGAGTCCTTATTGCCAAAGAAAGAAAAACTAGATCATCTTCATTAAATGAGTTAGTAATTTTCTTTACATTAGGAACAATAGATATTACCATGTGGGGAGGGATTTTTCTTTACCTGGAGCCTCAGTAAACACTGCAAGTCTTCCTGGAATTAGAGATGAAAGTAGACATTTATTTATATAAATGATTTACATAACTATTTTCTTGTTTTATGTAGGATTCTTTGGTGATTTCTGTCAGTTTTGTGTGGCTAAGAGGCTAATGGGTCTCTTTTTTCCTTCTGTGTGTACTTTTCTACAGGAAAAGAATGTGGTATAAAATATAAAAATTCAAGGTCAAATAAAGATTTGAAAAAATTCTTACAGTTAAACCTCAATTTGTCTGTTTTCTTTATTCTGAACAAAATAATTTTAGGGAAGGACAAAGACTAATAATATTTTTGTATTGCATGTGGGAAAGTTTACTGTTTATGAAATGGAGGTTTACTTTTTATGTATCATTGAAAGTAAATCTTCACATGTATAATGGTAGGTAGTTAGCTTTCAGTGCAATAAAATCATTGTCTTCCAGAAAGCCTTTGGTGTTCTCTCATTTGTCTTTACAGGGTTTGACTGCATGGCTATCATGGTCTATATAAGCTATTTATTAAATATTTTTATATGGTAAAAGCCAATATAGCTTTATTATTCCACACCATTTTTCAGAAAACAAATGTTCAGGATCTTGTTCTTTAAAATAATTTAGTACTTTTATGTATTCAAACATGGTACTTAATTTTAAACATAGAATAAAATCATGATTTAAAAGAAATTCAATAAAATTCATAAAATGAATCAAATATTAATGATATATTATTAGTCATATTTTATTTTACACACTGAAAAACAATCTAGGGAAGATATGGATTGGGAAAGGGAACAAGAACAGTATCTTTATTGGATAAACCACCAACCAGCTATATACCCAGTATCACCATTTTATCCTCCAACAATGGTTGTGATTTATAAAAATATATATTTATAAAAAATAAAAAATTAAAAAAAAAATTAACCCCAAAATATTAAAATGTAGCTTGAAATTGTAGGAAAGTTGTTATACTGAATTAGCCACCATTTATTTTTCAACATATGCTTTCTGTAAGGTTGAATAAAAAACTTTCATACCAACTAGTTTTTGTTCTGCCTTCATGGAAACTTTAAAAGAGACAATTCATAGCAAGTCCATCAAAACATTAAGAAAACACAGGCAAAACAGGTTCACCAACACTTACTTAGGTCTATAATTTCTCTACTATAGTAGTTACCATTTATAATTATGGTCTACTGTTGACACCAGTGGCCTGAGATTGTGTATAGGAGCCAAAGTATTTAACGCTATATGTTTGTGGCTTTTTTTTGGGGGGGGGGGGTCAAACTTTGTTGTAACGCCGCCTTCTTCCCCTGTTGTGTAACTTCCATTTCTACTGGATAGAATTTGGTAACTTGCTTAAGATCAGTATTAATGAGAAATTAAGTAGCAAAAGACCTGTTACCTTCCAGACAAGTAGAAAAATGATTTGGGGTTGTAGCTGGTTAAGGATGATTGAATGAGGAGAGAAATTGCTAGAGGGGACAGTTTGTGAGATGCTGCTACTGCCGGTCTCCTCTGCCAAGTAGAGTGAATCCTGACTACAACCTTCTAGAGTGTGGGCTTTAGGTTTCTTTTCTTTCTTTCTTTCTTTTTTTTTTTTCCTTTTCGGTTGAAGTTAATAAATACAAATTCCAATTACGCTTAAGAACTAAAAAGAAGTAGGCATGACTGTTTCAACCACCATTGTCTAAATGAGTATTTATCAAAACATGGATCACGACCCATTAATGGATTAAGAAATCAATTGAATAGCTCATTACTGTTAAGTAATTGAATATGATATACCAAAGTACATCACATGTGATAAGGTAAATATTGCTTTATAAAATTTTGGTTTCAGTTGTATAAATAGAAAACATATGTTTTCTGGTCATAGTGTAAAATGTATTTCTTCAGTTTGAAAGAGTTACTTATACTTTTAGTTTACTTTTGTGCATCATTAAACTTGAAATAAATATCAATACTGAAGATAAAAGTATTTTTATGTTAAGATATCCATGCTATTATTCTAAATTTATTTATATAAGAAAATCTAATTTACAAATAGTAGTATAACTTAAAATTTTACTATAATACACTGTTTTGACAAGAGTATAACACAATAGACTTGAGAGAAAGCCTCATTTATTTATAAGCTGTGTGACCTTGCAATATTTGCATGGCATTCTAATTTCCTCAGCTGTAAAATGAAACTTTCTATTTTGGGGGGATTTAAGGAATACATGAGATGAGTTATCAAAAGTATAGTGCAAGAACTAGTTTTATATTTTATATTTTATATAATATATTTATATAATATTTTATAGATATATTTTATATGTAATATCATATAAATATATCATATTTTATATAAAATATTATATATAAAATATAAAATATAATATATTTATATGATATATAAACTATTTTATATAAAATATAAAATATAATATATTTATATGATATATAAACTATTTTATATAAAATATAAAATATAATATATTTATATGATATATAAACTATTTTATATAAAATATAAAATATAATATATTTATATGATATTACATATAAAATATAATATATCTATAAAATATTATATAAATATATTATATAAAATATAAAATATAAAATATAATATATTTGTATTTATTCATAAAATATATTTATAAATTTATTTATAAAATATATTTATATATTTATTTGTAAGTTTATATTATTTTATATTTATATTCATATTTATAATAAATATATAACAATATATAAAATATATACATATATGTAATATATATACTAAGCTTGATATAAATATCATATATATTATATTGGTATATAGATCTATATGATATACATACCATATATATTGATATATATATACTGCATATATATGTATTACATAATATATGCATATGCATATATGCATGTATATACGTATTATATAATACATATATATACACACTTATAACATTAGTATATATCATACATACAAACATTAGTGTGTTATATATACATACACATATATGTATACATGTATATATGTATACATATATACACATTATATTAATGTTGTATATATTAGTATCTTTGTCTCTGTTTCTAGACCCTGAAGTCCTGGCTTCTGTGGTTCCTCTATCCATTTATAGTTTCTCCAGCACCCTTTTAAGCTATATGAATTTATTACATTTTCAGTTTTAATTTAACTTAATTTGAGTTGGTTCTTGCCACTTGAAGCTAAATGGGTCCTGATTAGTCACTTCGGTAAACATATGCAAATAAAGCCAGACCTCCTGTTGCCTGACTTTTTGTACTGTTTCCCCTTGAGTCGCTTAAGAAATTTATTGTTCTTTATGGTATTTTCAATCACATGATAAATCTTGTTTTGTTTTGTTTTGTTTTCAGTATGGGAACAGTTAACTGCCCAAAGAGGTATAGCAGGAGTTACTGCTACACGCTGCTTAGAATGATTATATCTATTTCTGTAGATGAGATATGGCATTTCTGATGCAGTTACACTATGTGATTAAGATTGCATGTTTCTATGTGTGTGATTGTGTGTGTGTGTGTGTGTGTGTGTGTGTGTGTGTGTGTGTAGGAAGGTGGGTTTGTATGTATTTGGATAGGTCCAGAGAGTGTCCAGATAGAGCTAAGAAATTTTTAGTTGGCCACCATATGAAATAACAGAGTTTACCAAAAGCAGTAAAATATTGCTCTTTTTTATTTTACAAATTTGTTTCTGTGTCTTTTAAGTAATATTTTGACCAGTTATTTTCAAAGGATAACCTTTGATTATCCACATTGGGAATCATACATCTGGAATAAGTGGAAGTGGAGAAGTGCCAAAAGCACTAAATTATAGAGTAAGTATACACAAAGCATACATCATTAACCATTTTTATGGAGAATGATACTGATTCAATGTTACCCCCAAATAATCTGAAAGTATAATTTCTTATCCTTTCTGTATATACTCACTTGTAACAAAATATATCTATTCTGGAATTCAAGGAGGCAAGTTAAGTCAATGTTTGGGAAATTGTTGACTCTGTTATTTATAATCATGCAGAATGAGCAAACAACAGATTAGCTGAAGTTCTTATTTTTCAATCCATTGTTTTAGCATCATGCAAAATTAAATTAATGTGTTAAAATTTCCTTTTTCTTATATTGTTTTTGTGGTTGCTGTTATCATTACTTTCTCTCCTATTTTGGACAAAAGTGCTCCCTTAAGTATTGCTATAACACTACTTCTGAATGTGGTCTTCTTGAAATGTTAATATAGATTACCAGCAGAAACTGAATGACTGCTGTGATATTCCACAGATGTATTTTCCCATAAGATGTTCAATGTATCTTAGAAAAGCATAAATAAAGAAGTGTTTCAGAACAGTTATGCTGTAGGCATTAACACTAAGGCATTGAGAACTCTGCCTTAGAATTTGAAGTGAAAAATGTGTTTTCACTTAAATTCTTATGGAAGGAAACTAATGGACACCTGTAAGGAATATATTTTCTCATCAACAAATAAACAAACATTTTTTGACAATAATAGAGGACTAATGACTTAATATGCATAAATTGAGCATAAGAGGAAAAAGATAGTGAGTTCAATGTTAATCACATGAGGCCTGGCAATTTCCTTTCAATCGTCTTTGAAATGAAACACTTTCTCTTTTATGAATGAGGCCCTAAATCTTTATCCACTACTTTCAACAACTATCTTCTTGAATCTCAGATTACTGTCATCAATGACCTCTTTATTTTTCAGAGAGATAAATTATATTATCACAAGATAGGACAGCTACTTAATTTCTGAGCTACCTAACTTCTCCATGTGCATAGAATACATTTAATGCAGTATGTGGTTCAGTAACTTCTAATAAAATAGATGTGTATTTATATCAAAATAAATCCTGTGATAAGTTTCATATGAGTGAGGTTAATGCATTTCAGGAAAAAATATACTATGGTGCTTTTCATTCAGTTCTAGTGAGGTTTGACTTATTTTAATCGGAGGAACTAATTATTGTTGGTACTTGCCCTTTTCTGATCACAATAATTTATAATAAATGAAAACATGGGAGACATTTTTGACTAGCTGAGAAATAGAAGGTTGACCAGTGACTTTTACATGCTTGACTTGTCCCTCTGCAATTTTTTAAAAACAAAATGAAGGTGATAGAAAGAATAGTTTTGTTTTGAAGAAGCAAGTTTGATTAGAAATCCATCTATTGGTTTGACTCGTAACTGCACACCATATACACATAAGGTCTTTTCCAGATTACCTTTGTAATTAAAAAATAAATTTATAAGTGGTGTGGGTGGTACAAAGTGTGTAATGAAAAACCTTAAAGGAAACAAGCCTTTCCTAAGCACACTTAACACATCAGGACCTATCATTACATTGCACAACAACCAGTGAATTAAGTAATCTCTGAGAACAGTCTAAGTATTCCCTAAAAAAATGATAATAAGCTACTTTGTCAATGTGAAAAAGAAATGATTTTGCAGTAGAATTAAAAGATAACCACTCAATATATGTCATCAGTATGATTTAAAAGGAACCTCTCTTAAACAAAACAAGGTTCCACTTTGGAATTACAAGCATACCTTGTTTTATGCTTCTTTGCTTAATTATAATGTGAAGATAATGCATTTATTACAAATTAAATTTTGTGGTAACCTGAGCAAGTCTATCACTGCCATTTTTTCCAAAATTTACTAATCTCATGTCTGTGTTACATTTTAGTAATTTTCACAATATTTCAAACTCTTTCATTATTATTATTATTATTATTATTATTATTATATTGTTATGGTGATTTCTGATTATTGATGTTGCTATTGTAATTACTTTGGGATTCACAAATCGCACTCATATAAGATGGTGAACATAATAAATATTATGTGTCTATTCTTTTTTTTTTTTTAAAGATTTTATTTATTTATTTGACAGACAGAGCTCACAAGTAGGCAGAGAGGCAGGCAGAGAGAGAGGAAAGCAGGCTCCCTGCTGAGCAGAGAGCCCGTTGTGGGGCTCGATTCCAGGACCCTGAGATCATGACCTGAGCCGAAGGCAGCGGCTCAACCCACCAAGCCACCCAGGCGCCCTTATGTGTCTATTCTGACTGCTCCATCGACTGGCTATTCCCCTATCTCACTCACTCTACTCAGCTTTTCCAATTCCCTGAGAAATAATATTGAAATTAAGCCAGCTAATAACCCTACAATGGCTTCTAAGTGTTAAAGTGATATGATGAGTCACATGTTTCTCATTTTAAGTCAAAAGCTTAAAATTGTCAAGCTTAGTAAGGAAGAAACATCAAAAACCAAGAAACCAAGAAAGGCTAAAAGCTATCCTCTTGTATCAGTTAGCCAAGTTGTAAATGTAAAGCAAAACTTCTTGTTGAAAATTGAAAGTGCTATTCCAGTAAACACACCAATAATAAGAAAGAGAAATAGTTTTATTGTTGATATAGAGACAATTTTTGGTGTGGATAGAAGATCAAGTTAGCTAACATTCCCTTAAGACAAAATCTAATCCAGAGCAAAGCCCCAAGTCTCTTCAATTCTATGAAGGCTAGGAGAGGTGAGAAAGCTACAGAAGAAAGTTTTAAGCCAGCAAAATTTGATTCATGAGGTTTAAGGAAAGAAGTTGTCCCCTTAATATAAAAGTACAAGGTGAAACAATTGCTGATGTAGAAGCTGCAAGTTATCCAGAAGATCTAGCTTAGATAATTAAAGAAGTTGACTACACTAAACAACAGATATTCCAAAGAGCCTTCTATTGGAAGAAGATAGCAAGTAGGACTTTCATAGCTAGAAAGGAGAAGTCAACGCCCTGCTTTAAAGCTTCAAAGGAAAGTCTGACTCTCTTATTAAGGGCTATTACAGCTGGTGACTTTAAGTTAAAGCCAATACTCATTCCAGAAATCCTAGGGCCCTTCAGAGTGATGTCTATTCTGGGCTGCTGTACTGCCATTTTCTCTTGGACAAGGAGAGGGTGTGGTTGTAGAAAGCCAGGCACAACAATCCTGATCTTCTGAGTGATGAAGAAGGGAGGAAACAAAGGGGTTGGGGCTGGATCTGAGACAAGGCTCTGCTCTTGCCAGAGGGACAGGAGCCATGACTCACAGAATGTACTGTGGTGTGGGCCTCCTCTACTTTTAGGCTGAGACTTCTGTAGAAGACAGTACCTTACATATATAGACCTTGATGGAGGCAGTTCAGATCTTGGAGGGGCCACCTACCAATCAGTCCACAGAAGCTGGGTTAAATGCTAGTGTCCAAAGTTTACAGCCCCCAACAGCCCCCAACAGCCACTGAGATGGCTGATACCCAGGGTTTAACAGCTGCCATTAGGTCCAAAACATCTTTTAAGGCTCAGAACACTACTACAAAAGGCCCAAATGGTACTTATGATTTCTCTCAGGCTTTCAGTATCAAGGAGATACCCAATGCACTCCCTAAGGCAGGCTATAAATCCCAGAATGCCAGCCCATAGGGTCCAAATGCTGCCTAAAATTTTTGCAGATACCAGACACCTGTAAGTTAACTGCTAATGAGTCCTAGTTGATCTTTAAGACCTAGAACACCACTACTAAGGTGGGCCCAAATGCCACCTACAAATTTTCTCTCTCTTAGGGCCAGTGAGATGGTCAACACTTAGCCCAAGACAGCCTTTAAAGGTTGAAATGATACATTTAAGGCTCCAAGAACTGATACCCAGACCCAGAATATTAACCAAGCCAAGATGGCCGTTTCCCAGACTGAAGTACAGACCAACATAGGTATCCCTGAGTCTGATGGTACAGTTTCACAGATACCAGTGGTTGCTTTCCAGGATCAGACTATGGAGTCCAGACTATAATTCAGGAGGAGAGGGCCTATAAGATTAATAATTTGAATGTGGATGAGAATCGCAGTGGGGATCAGATGGGGACTCCATGGGCTACAGGGACCTGGAGGTCTGTACCAGTTCCAGTTACTACACAGAACCCACATGGTGTTCCCCCCAATGCGTGGTGGCAGACCCCATTGGCCTATCAGAACCCATCAGGTAGACCCCACCAGTATATCAGAGACTCCAAGCTAGACAGACCCAACCAATCTGGCAAAACACAGTTGCTTGAGAACCCCATTGTCTGGCTTGGTATGGTTGTCTGGCTTAACCCCCTGGCTTGAGAATCCACCTGGATATCAGAACCCCCAGGCTGGCATGGTACTCCAGATTAGTAAAGCCCTCCTGACAGGTCCCTACCACCCGACTGGCTTCTACCAGCTGATTGGTCACTTCCCACTGACTGGTCACTCTCATCTGACTGGCAGAACTTGTACCCCTCTCCCACCTTGCATGCTTCATGGAACTGAGTACTTCACATCCCCAAGATATGGCCTTTCTTCAAGAAAAAACAAATAAGTAGGTTAAATACCTAATGTTTAAAAATTACACCAAGGTGCCCATCATGCACTCAGAAATGCTGAGGGACATCATCCATGAATACACCATTTATCCTGAGAAGAAATTTGGGATTCAACTGAAGAAGACTGACAAAGAAGAACCCCTGTATATTCTTATCAGTAACCTCAAGTCTCTGACTGGCATACTGGGGACAACCAAAGACACACCCAAGCCCAATAACACTATCATAGTGATATGAGAGCATCATCTTCATGAATGGCAATCATGCCAGTGTAGCTGTCCTTTGGGAAGCACTACACAAGGTGGGACTGCTTTCTGTAGTGAGTCTCCTCTCCTTGGAGATCTATGAAAACTTCTCACTTAATGATTTTTCAAAGCAAAAGTTCCTGGATTACAGATGAGTGCCCAACGGCAACCTTCCTGAGTGTGAGTTCTTCTGGGGGCTCCATTCCTACCATGAAACTAGTGAAATAAATGTACTGAGATAGACGTTCCAATGAGAGATCCTTGAGACTGGACTGGACAGTTCATGGAGACTGCAGATGAGGCCTTGGCTGCTCTGGATGCTGCTGAAGCTTGGCCTGAGGACCAGTGGGAAGGGAAAAACTGCATGGGGATTAGAGATGAGGCTGTAAACTGGGCCCTGGAGCTGAGATGACATTGCTGTTGACCTAGGATGAGGAAAGAGATTTTGGTGATCCCTGGTCTAGAATCCCATTTAAATTCTGGGCCAGATACCACCAAATTCCCACTCCAGATTTTGTCAGACCTTCACTGGCCCCATTACTGGCTCTGGTGATACAGCCAATGCCAACTTTGCTGCCAACTTTGGTGCCACTGGTTTATTCTGGGTTGAGTGAGATGTGGATGTTGCTAATCAGTTGCAATGGTCTTTCCCCTGAGTGAGGCTGAAGCATCAGATTCCTTCCAAACATAGCTTTTTAGAGAGCTATATTCTGTTGACTGAAAGTGGCATGCAGGATAAATTTATTTGCTGCTCCTTGTTTGTTGCTTTTCTTTCCCCTTGTGTGCTGTCAAGTTTTGGTATCAGAAATAAACTTGGGGGCACCTGAGTGGCTCGGTGGGTTAAAGCCTCTGCCTCAGCTCAGGTCATGATCCCAGGGTCCTGGGATCGAGCCCCACATCAGGCTCTCTGCTCAGCAGGGAGCCTGCTTCCTCCTCTCTCTCTCTCTGCCTGCCTCTCTGCCTACTTGTGACATATGTCTGTCAAATAAATAAAATATTTAAAAAAAGAGAGAAATAAACTTGAAACTGCAAAATGAAAAAAATATATATATATACATATATATATGTATATATATATATATATTTGTTCTATCTTTGCTCTATAAATAAAAGAAACAGTCTGGATGGTAGCACATCTGTTTACAATATGGTTTACTGAATATTTCAAGCCCACCGTTGAGACCTACTTCTCAGAAACAAACTTCTATAGACTCAGATCATCGATATATAAATGTACAATTGTATATAAAGTTTTTTTTTTTTTTAATTTTTAGGATGTGAATGGAACCACTAAAAGTTAAGATATATTTTGGCCATTCTAAAAGATGTAAGGTGGTGGTATCTCATTGTGGTTTTGATTTGTATTTCCCTGATGGCAAGTGATGTGGGACAGTTTTTCATGTGTGTTAGCCATGTTGGTGAGGACGTGGAGGAAAAGGAACCCTTTTGCACTCTTGGTGGGAATACAAACAGATGCAACCACTCTAGAAAATAGTATGGAGGTTCTTCAAGACGTTAAAAATAAAGCTACCCTATGACCCAACAATGGCTCTCCTGGGTATTTACCTTAAAGGCACAGATGTGGTGAAAAGAAGGGATGCTTGCACTCCAATGTTCGTATCAGCAATGTCCACAATAGCCACACTGTGGAAGAGCAGAGATACCCTTCAACATATGAATAAAGAAGATGTGGTTCATATATACAACAAAATATTACTCAGCCATTAGAAAAGATCAATATCTACCATTTACATTGACATGGATGGAACTGGAGGGTATTATGCTAAGTGAAATCAATCAGAGAAAGATAATTATCATATGGTTTCAGTCATATGTGGAATATAGGGAATAGTGGAGAAGACAATAGGGGAAGGGAGGGAAAACTGAAGGGAAAAAGATCAGAAAGGGAGGCAAAATATATTAGACTCTGGGAAACAAACTGAAAATTGTGGAAAGGGAGGGGGTGGGGGGATCAGGTAACTAGGTAATGGACATTAAATAGGGCACATGATGTGATGAGCACTGGGTATTATTCATGACTAATGAATCATTGAAAATTATATTAAAAACTGATGAGGTGCTATAAGTTGGCTAATTGAATTTAAATTTTTAAAAAAGAAAAAAGTTAAGTTATAATAAATCAGTGTTATCCTGGCATTATAAAATTTGGTCTAATTATACGTGACTTCACAGTTGGACTTTTGGGGAGATGGAGGCTCCTTACAATATTTAATTGAAGACATCTGCTGAAAGGGTTTATTTTCATGAGTGGGAAAACATTGGTAGCTCACAGGGCAAATTCCCACATTACCTTTCCTTTTCATCACAAATGAAATTTTCATCCATTAGACTAGTCAAGATTTTGAACATTATTTCCATTGTTCTTCAAAACAGGCTTCAGAATACTTTCAACTTTCCCCCTTACTACTCCTACACTTGGTAAAATCTCAGGTCAAAATAACTTTAAAATTATTTTCTGCTAAAACATTACTAAGAATTTGGGAAGTACTAAACTAATAAAAAAATGTTTCTTTAGGGAAAAAAATGTCTTAGCCAGTTTGGGTTACTATAATAAAATGCCTTAAGTTGCATGGCTTAAAACTAACAGAAATTTATTTTTTATGGTTTCAGAGGCTGAAAGTCCAAGACTGGCTAATCAATATAGCCTGGTTCTCATGAAAGTTGTTTTCTGGTTTGTGGTCTGTTAATTCACATGTCAGAAAGAGGGTGAAAGAACTTTCTGGGGTCATTTTTATAATCTTATTAATTAATTCTATTCCTGAGAACTCCATCCTTGTGAGCTAATTATCTTCCAAAGGCCCCATTTCCTAATATCATGACTTTGTGGGCTAGGATTTCAAGACAGAATTTTGTAGAAACTTAAGCATTTAGTCCATAACAATTTTTTTCTAACAAAAATCCCTGAGATGCATCTTATAGTATTGTCCTTTGCATCCAAATTACTAACTCAGTGATGCTGTGAAGAGAGTTGTCATTGATAATAATAATAAGCAATAGCAATACCTTTTACATAGCTCCTTTCAACTTGAATATTCTGAAAACTTCCCATAAAAGGATCATTTCTGATGAGTAGCCATCTCTGGGGAAAGTTTGGAAACTATTTACCAGCTGGCCATCAGTTAGAGACAGGAAGTAAAGAACGCGTTTCCCAAGAGAAACTGCAGGATATACAATGTAATTACCTAATTTTGAGTAGGCTTAGGACAGTGGAGCTAATTAATTTCCATATCCTTAAAAAAGTGGTATTGTATAATTAGTGAATACAAAGTGATCAGGACTTTAACTGTATGTCTTAGCTAAAAGCTAATAACAAAGCTTCCAATAACAGTGTCTTCACAATTGCTCATTCAGTGTTGCTTGAACAATGAATCATGGTGTGAAGCAATTAAGAGATATGATAATATCTTTGTTGAGATTATAATGTACACACCACACACACACACACACACGAACACACAAAAGAATATAAAAAGCCTGTAGATTAATTGAGTGGATTTTCAAATGCAGTAATGTGTCCTAACACTAATTGCCAACAGTTAATTTTACCGTGCAGTTTCCCTGCTTCTTGATCCAACAGTGCAGGTGTACCACATTTTGTAAGGATTCACCAATGAGATATTCACCATAATGGAAAAGTAGGGAATAAATTCAATATATGTTTCCAGAAAGCTCACAGGAAGACAAATTTTCCAGCAGACAATTTCCAGGAGTGTATACAAAATTAGATCTCCAGTTGTCTGTACCTTGCCACAGTAAACAGCAGGACATGACCAGCTGCTACTCATATATCCCACAGCCTGATCTTGGATGTGCTATTAAATCTAGGCTGTGGCAGAAGGGGAGGAGAAGTTACCTGTATGAAGCAAGCATTTTAAACTAAAGCAAGGTAGACAGAGCAGGGCTTTTTGCATCCCATGCCTGAACTGAGCCATGGTTTCAGGCAGGTGGCAGATGTTCAGATTTAGAGGAGTAACTATATCCCTCTTGTGCTATAATCACCTAAAGGTAGGAAGAGCAGAAAAAAAAAATCAGGAACACATTCCAAACATTCAAAGGAAAAATAATTTATTTTATACAAATCTGCTCTATAAGCAATCTTTCTGGGTGGTGACTATTAATTAAATCAAGTAATGATCAAATATGGTGAGTTCTGCTGCTAATTAAATGATTAAATATTGGAATGGCAACAGTAATGAAAAAAAAAGAACTATGCATATTTAATAAAATGGTTAAGGGGAGAAATAAGCACCCCTCAAATTGCTCAGGCAGAAAATAAACATTTTATTCATTTAGTATATAGATCTCATGTCCTCATTTCCAATGATATTTTAATGCTAATGTTGGAGTATGAGGCTACTCTTATCTTCCCAACTCCCACTCCATCATATTATTTAGTAACACTTTATAGAATCTCAGGATAAGAAGGGAAGCAAGGTCAATTTCCTAGATAACTAGTATTACAACTCTATGAATCCAAATTAAACAATGTGAATGAGTAAAACTCAGAATCAAGTGCAGAAAAAGTTATCTGACTTCCTTAGGAATGGGGGCACTTTACATAATAACTTTTCATATAACTGAGGCAAATCTCTATTGGCCTGATTTTTAAAATTTAAATTGTGTTTTTTTTAAAGATTTTTATTTATTTATTTGAGAGAGAGAGCAAGAGAGAGAGAGAGCATGAGTGGCGGGGAGGGGCAGAGAGAGAGGGAGTAGTAGTGCTCAGCAGGGAGCCCCACCAGCCTGGATCCCAGGACCCTGAGATCATGACCTGAGCCAAAGGCAGATACTTAACTGACTGAGCCACCCAAGCACCCCTAAAACTTAAATTATGTTTAGGAAAAATTTTCCAAAGTGAATTAAGACATTCCTCTAATGCCCTAAAGAAAATATCCATTAGACAACTGAATAGAATTATTATTTTTAGGGGCGCCTGGGTGGCTCAGTGGGTTAAGCCGCTGCCTTCGGCTCAGGTCATGATCTCAGGGTCCTGGGATCGAGTCCCGCATCGGGCTCTCTGCTTAGCAGGAAGCCTGCTTCCCTCTCTCTCTCTCTGCCTGCCTCTCCATCTACTTGTGATTTCTCTCTGTCAAATAAATAAATAAAATCTTTAAAAAAAAAGAATTATTATTTTTAGTAACTTGTGATTATTGAAATAATGATCATTTTATGTTGAAAAGAGTGATGCTCTCAGATGTTATGGGCACTATAGGTCTGTTTGTCCAAATGGTTGGCAAAATCATATTCCTTAAGCTTTAGTCTGAAATTTATGGTTATCTTGTCTGTTAGGAGGCCAATGTGTCCACAGTGTGCATACAATACACCTCTTTTCATCACACTCTAGCTTATTGTTACTGTTGTATTTTGCATTAACACATGAAGTAAAAAAAAAATGTGATAATTTGACACCAACAGATATGGGACATTGTGCCATGGGCTTGATAACAAATATTTCAGTTACTTGTCATCTTCTTGGTAATGTTCTGGTTGCCTGAAAACTGCAGATGTTCAGTCTCCAAACAAAAACTCGCTTACAGCTCACAGTACTTCATTAAAACAAACAAACAAAAATATAATCAGAAAGAAACAGAGTCATAGATGGATAGAAAATATCCAGAGAGAAAAATTTCAATACCAAGCCTAAGAAAGAAATTCAGAGTCTCAATCCTCAGTAGAATTTTTTTAAATTATGGTTTCTTTATAAATAATCTTAATGATGTAAATCTTAACATTAAAAAAACAAATAATAACCTACAAGAACAATCTTAATGAATAACTTTGAGGCATTCATTTAAAAATTTTGAAGCTATAATTAGCCAAACCTTCTTTTATATATTCAATCCTGATTTGAATCTTTGTATCATCAGTTTTATTAATTCTAGATTGGATCACTGGAGCTAACAGAGTAAGTGTAATAGACACTTTCAAATATTAAAGTCAGATATCATGTTCAACATGAGTCTTCTTTCTTATTTTCCTTTTTAAATCATCTGGAGTTGCCTCACCTGTTCCTAAAATGATATAATTTCATGTCTTCCAGTCATCTTCCTTTCCATCAACATTTTGCATTTTCTTAATGGGTATTCAGAACTGGGTACAATGGTCTGGCTGTAATCTTGCTAATGTAGACTAAGGTTATGTGTTACTTCATCTAAACTGCAAAGCTTTTCTGAGTGTTTTTGCATTCATATCACGCTATATTCTTTTCTACTATCTTTTTGTTATTTTAGATACTTTAAATCCAATATGTTAAAGGGTATATCTGGTACAATCTTATATTCTAAAAATTATAGTTTTCAAGTATGCTGCATATTATGAAAGATGGGATGGTTGTTTTTGTTTTTCTGGGGGTTTTGTTTGTTTTAATGGGTGTTTTTCTTATTGTGTCTACAAAGAAATTTGTGGCCAGTCTATTCAAAGTCTCTTTTTTAGTTTTGATATAATTATATTTAATTTGTAAGATCCCTGAGTGGATCCTAAAACACTCAAAAAGTTCAATTTTAGGCAAAATGCAATGAATAATTGGATCATTAGCAAAACTAACTTTTGCCAAAGTGGATGTTCTGAAAAATTGGAATTCAGCTACTTAGCTCAGAATATCATTGTTCTTTCAATGCAATCTAACATCACATTACCTTATCATGCTCTTCGAGTATTTTGGGCTGCCTGTCAATTAGTAATCTTAGAATGTTAAAACATTATTTTCTATAATAATCTTTATTTTCTCTAAGTGTTTCTGACAGGAACACTTAACAGATCTATTTTTCTAACACAATATAAGTCCACAGTACTGTATCATTAACTATAGGCACAATGTTGTGCAATCTTTAGAACTTAGTCATCTTACATGATGAAATTTTGTGCTCATTGAACAGGACCTTCCCATTTCCCCTTTCATGTACCTGGAAGCCACCTTCTACTCTGTTTCTATGAGTTTGGCCATTTTAGGTATCTCAGGTAAGTGGAATCATGTAGTATTTGCCTGTTGATGACTGGCTTATTTCTCTTCTTTTAGCATAAAGTTTTCAAGATTCATCCATGTAGTCACATATGGCAATATTTCCTTCTCTTTTAAAGCTGATTAATATTCCATTGTATTTATATACCACATTTTCTTTATCCATTTATCTACCAATGAACATTTGGGTCATTTACATATTTTGGCAATTATGAATAATGCTGCAATGACAGTGCAAGTGAAGATATCTCTTTGAGATCTTGATTTCAATTCTTTTGGATATATATTCCAAAATTGGGATTTCTGGATCATATGATAGTTCAAGTTTTGACTATTTCAGAAATACCTATATCATTTTCCATAATACATCACCACTTTACATTCTTACTGATAGCGCTCAATATTTCCCTTTCTGTACATTCTCACCAGCACTTGTTATCTTTTGTTGGTTTGAATAAAGACATCCTAATAACTGTGAACTATAACTTACTGTTTTTTCTCAGCTTTATTGGCATATAATTGACACATAATATATATATATTTCTAGGAATTAATCTGTCAACTTCTGGGTGATCCAATTTGTTGGCATATAATTATTTAGAATAGTCTTTCATATGTTACTGCACTATCAGTTTTAATGTCTCCTATTTATAATTTGAGTCTTTCTTAGTCTAGCTGAAAGTTTATTTTATTTAGCTTTTCAAAAAAACAGCTTAGTGTTGCTAACCTTGTCTATTGTTTTTCAATGTTTATTTTATTTATTTCTGCTCTGCTAATTTCCCCCCTTCCTTCTGTTAGATTTCAGCTTAGTTTGTTCTTCTTTCTCTATTCTCTTGAGGTATAAAATTAGGTTATTTGTGATCTTTCTTTTAATTAATGTAGGCATTTATATAGACTTCCCTCTTATGACTGCTTTTGTTATGTTCCATATGTTTGATATGTTGTATTTTTATTTTTGTTTGTCTCAAAATATTTTTTTATTTCCCTTTTGATTTTTTTTGACCCATTCATTATGCAAATGTGCATTTTTAATTTCCACATATTCGTGAATTTTCTTGCTTTCCTCTGATTATTGATTTCTAGTTTCATATCATTGTGGTCAGAAAAGATACTTGATATGATTTAAATATTTTTACGTTTGTTAAAGCTTATATTGTGGTCTAGTATGTGATATATCCTAAAGAAGGTCTGTGGGCACTTGAGAAGAATGTGTATTCTGCTACTTTTGGATGGAATACTCTACTTTTGGACATTTACTCTGTAAATGTGTAGTTCCATTTGATTTAATGTGTAGTTCAAATCCAATATTTCTTTATTGATTTTCTGTTTATCAAACCTATCCATTGTTGAAAGTGAATATTGAAGTCCCTCACTATTATTGTGTTGCTGTCAATTTCTATATTCAGACCTGTTAATTTTTGTTTAGTATGGTTGGGTGCTACAATGTTGGGTGCATAAATATTTACAGTTCTATCTTCTTCATTTTTTTAATTAATTTATTTTTTTTCAGCGTAACAGTATTCATTGTTTTTGCACCACACCCAGTGCTCCATGCAATCCGTGCCCTCTCTAATACCCACCACCTGGTTCCCCCAACCTCCTACCCCACCCCAGCCCCGCCTAAGCTGACTCATTATCATATTATGAGCTTCTTTGCCTCTTGTTACAGTTTGACTTAAAATCTATTTTTCCTGTTATAAATATTGCTATTCTTGTTCTATTTTGGTTTTCATTTACATAAAATACCTTTTTCTATCCCTTTAGTATGTCATTTAGTACCTAAATGAGTGTCTTATAGGCAGAATATACTTGGGGCTTTTGGTTTGTTTGTTTGTTTTATCCCATTCAGCTTCTCTGTATCTTCTGACTGGAGAATTTAATTAATTTACATTTAAAGTAATTATTGGCACGTGAAGACATTATTGCCATATTGTTAATTGTTTGGGGTTTTTTTTGGATTTGTTTTTTTTAGTTCTTTTGTTAAATTTCTTGGTGTATATTTTTCTCTAGTCGTATGTTTTGATTCTTTTTTCTTTCCCTTTTATATCTACTGTAGGCTTTTGTGAGTTGTGGTTACTATGAAGCTTACATAGAGCATCTTATAGCTATAATAGTCTACTTTAAGCTGATAAAATTGAACTTTGCACACAAAACTACCCTTTTATGTCCCCCATCCATTTTATGTTTTTGATGTCACAATTTACATATTCTATATTATATATCTATTAAGAGTTATTGTAGCTATAGTAATTTTAATACTTTTGGATTTTAACCTTTATACTATAGTTATGTGCTTAACATTTTACCATTTTACATAACTAGAGTATCCCTAAATTTGACTATGTAATTACTTTACCAGTGAATTTTATACTTTCATATGTTTTAATGTTACTAATTAGAATTTTATTTTAGTTTGGGTAATTCCCTTTAGTATTTCTTGTAAGACAGGTCAAGTGATAATGAACATACTCAGCTTGTGTTTGATGAGAAAGTCTTGATATTTCCTTCATTTCTGAAGGATAGCATTGATGGATAAAGTAGTAGATTTTTTCTTCTTGATCAAGTGTATTGATGGTCTCTATTGCAATTTTATTTCATTCATTGTACTCTTCAGCTCTAGAAGTCATATTGTGTTCTTTTTTAATGTTCTCTATCTCTCTCTATGTTCTCTTTTTGATGTTCTCTATCTCTCTGTTGGACTTCTCTTTTTGTTAGTGCATTGTTTTCCTGATTTCACTAAATTATTTATTTGCATTTTTTGTAGCTCCTTGAACTTCCTAAAAACAATTATTTTGAAACTTTTTGGTAATTCACAGGCATCCACTTCTTTGGGGCTGCTTAACAGAAGACTATTATGTTCCTGTTTCTGTGATTTTTTTGTGTTTTGAAACATTGCATTAATATATATATATATATATGCATATATATATGTGTGTATATATATACACATATTACCATTACATATATATATATATATATATATGTGTGTGTGTATATATATATTTTTTTTGATGGAGTAGTCATCTCTTTCTGTATGTACAGTGTGGAGTGGTTTTGATGGGGGAAAGACTTCTACCTATGAGGGTGCTATCTAGGTGGAGTGTGGTAGTTCTTTCTCTAGAGAAGGCCCACTGGCATAGTCTCTGTATAATTCCATGTCAGCATTAATAAAGATTGTAGGGGCCAAGGCTATGGATTTCCACATTGGCACTGACAGCTGATGGCATCATAAGTGATGAAGATGCTCTGATCTCTTTTTCTCCCAAGAGGATTATTGTGGCTGAGGGGATCCTTCTTCATGCTAAGTATGACTGGTGAGTACTCTTGAAGTGGTGACAGTACTAATGTCCAGTACATGCATACCCAGGGCAATCAAGGAACTGGGATCCAGAGTGTGGGTATACACAGTGAGATAGTGACTGTGGGATCTGTGGTGCAAGCTAGTTCATATAATGGATGGCTTCAATGTGTGAGAAGTAAGCACATAAAGGAGTTTCAGAGCTTAAATGCAGGTGCACATGAAAGAGCTGTGGCTCTGGGACCTGGGGCCTGTGAGGGATTAGGGGGTGACAACACTGCTTTCAAGACAGTGAAACACTGTTTTCTTTTAGAGGGGAATAGTAACATCTCCTTACCTAAGGGGTACATTGTGGCAATGGTTACTGGTTACCTCAGTGGTAAAATGTGCTGGTGTCTTCTGAAGAGCAGGTCTTCTGGGATCCATGCCAATAAATACTATGGAGTCCTTCATTGTGAAAGCAGCAGGGGGCCCATGGTTGGCATAGGGTGAATATGAAATGTCTGGTCTCATAGTGTTTGTAGGCTGGTGGAGCCATCCCCATATATAGAAAGTGGAACAGGACTAAAGACAGATTTCTGTGATGTTTCACTAGAGATTTTTTACTAATCTAAAATTTGCTCACTTAATTGGCACACTTTGGGTATGGTTTTTCAGCCAGATATGAATTGACCTCACCATCCTATCATGAGTTTCATATTTTGGTCCATCTTATCACAAAAATAACATGAGAACTTGCCTTATTCTTTGGAAAAGTACATGTACACTACCTACAAGATTCTCATGATTTAGTAAACCTTGAGGGTAAGGGGAAATAGAAAGAATGGCAAGGAAGGTCCAGGTTATGAGTTCACCTGAGAGCTAGGATGGGATGGAGTGGCAGAATAGGTAGTTTGGAAAAGATGACTAAACTGTAGGAAGGGTATAAGAAGGTGGAGAAGAATAAGAGAAAGAACTCCAATTATGTGAATAGCACAATATTTTGTTGTGAACTCTTGGTCTCTGGATAAATGCTGCCAAAAAACATTTTTCATGTACCTGACCAGAAGAGCCAGTTACATACTGCTTTCCATTTTCATTATATTTTTAAAAGCTATGGTTTACTTTTCAGAAAAACTGCCCTTTTACATTTTCTGCATGAGGCAGTAAATTGCAGTGTTCATGTCAGATAGCATTGACCTGAGAAGAGGACAGAGTACCTTGAAGAAGTGGAATCATTTCAACTGCATGTTTTGCTTTTTTAGTCATTGGAATAAGAATACATAGATCTCTGTGAGTGGAATGAAGCATCTGGATTTCATGTTATCATCTTTATTTATTTTTTATTTTTTTTACTTTTTAATTAATTTTTTATTTTTTATAAACATATATTTTTATCCCCCGGGGTACAGGTCTGTGAATCACCAGGTTTACACACTTCACAGCACTCACCAAAGCACATACCCTCCCCAATGTCCATAATCCCACCCCCTTCTCCCAACCCCCCTCCCCCCAGCAACCCTCAGTTTGTTTTGTGAGATTAAGAGTCACTTATGGTTTGTCTCCCTCCCATTCCCATCTTGTTTCATTTATTCTTCTCCTACCCACTTAAGCCCCCATGTTGCAGCACCACTTCCTCATATCAGGGAGATCAAATGATAGTTGTCTTTCTCTGCTTGACTTATTTCGCTATGTTATCATCTTTAAAAACAAACAAAAGACAAATCCTTGAAAACTAGAAAATAAAAGTGAGGTTGTCTTCAAAAACACAGTTCTAAGGGTTTTAGACAAACAGTAATCCAAAAAATCTAGAAATAAAAATAACATATTTAGTGGTGCTTTGATGAGTCTCAAAACATTTTTTTTTAAATCTGTGGTGTGATAGAAAATACACTGCAATATGGAAATGATTTTTTTCTTGATTTTTTTTATTAAGCCCACAATATTTTATGGTACACAAGGAGATGAGATATTTTGTTTGTTATCTTTAATTTTCATTCTACTGTTCTCAATATACAATGTTATATTAGTTCCAGTTATTCAATATAGTGATTCAACAATTTGATACATCACCCAGCACTCATCACAAGTGGAGTCCTTAATCCTCATCACCTATTTTACCAATGCCCCAACCACTTACCTCTGGTAAACATCAGATTGTTCTCTATAGTTAAGAATCTTGGTTTGCTCTCTCTCTTATTTTTTATTTGCTCATTTGTGTTGTTTCTTAAATTCTACATATGAGTGAAATCGTATGGTAATTATGTTTCTCTGAGTGACTTATTTCTTAACATTATACTCTCTACCTCCATCCATGTTGTTGCAAAGAGCAATATTTCATTCTCTTTTGTGGTCGAATCATATTGCATTGTATGTATATATATGTGTATGTATGTATCTACATACATATATAGCACATCTTCTTTATTCATCTATCATGGATACATCTGTTGCTTCTGTATCTTGACTATTGCAAATAATGCTACTATAAACATAGGAGTATGTGGATACCTTTGAACTAGTGTTTTTTTAATTCTTTGGATAAATACTCAGGAGTACAATTATTGGATTGTGAGGTAGTTCTAGTTTGAACACTTTAAGGAAATGCCATACTCTTTTCCAAAATAACTGTACCAGTTTGCATTCCCACCAGGAGTGCACAAGGGTTCCATTTTCTCCACATCCTCACTAACACTTGTCATTTCTTTTGTGTTTTTGATTTTAGCCATTTTCACAGGTGTGAGGTAATATCTCATTGTAGTTTTGGCTTGCAGTTCCTTGATGATCAATGATGCTGAACATCTTTTCATATGTCTGTGAGCCATCTGAATGTCTTCTTGGGGGAAGATGCCTGTTCATGTCTTCTGCTCATTTTTAATTGGATTATTTTGGGGGGGGTTGAGTTGTATCAGTTCATCATACATTTTGGATACTATTTATCAGATATGTCTCTTCAATTTTTCTATTTCTTCCCGATTCTGTTTCAGTATATTAGAGAATATATCCCTTCTGGAAAAATTTGTTGGCATATATTTTTTTCATGACAGTCTCTTACAATTGTTTATATTTCTGTCATGTTGGTTATTTCTCCTTTTATGTGTGACTTTGTTTCTTTGAGACCTCTCTCCATTTTTAGAAAAGATTTATTTTTATTTGAGAGAGAGAGAGAGACAGAGAGAAACAAAGAGAGCATGCAGGGGAGAAGGTCAGAGGGAGAAAAAGCCCCAAGCAGACTCTGCTCAGCATGATCCCAGACACAGGCCTCAATCTCATGAACTTGAGTCATGATCTGAGCTGAAACCAAGAGTCAGTCACTTAACTGACTGAGCCACCTAACCACAACTAGCTGGCTTTCTAATGAATCTAGCTAGAAGTTTATCAATTTTGTTGATCTTTAAAAACAAACAAACAAACAAACAAACAAAACACCTCTTTGTTTCATTGATCTGTTCTGTTTTTCTTTGTTTCCTTATAATTTATTCATTTATTTCTTCTCAACATTTATTGCTTCCTTCCTACTTGTTTTATATTCTGTTTGTTCTTTTTATAGCTCCATTAAGTGTAAGTTTTAAGTTATTTATTTGGAATTTTTCTTCCTTCTTGAGGTAGGCCTGTATTGATAACTTCTCTCTTAAAATAGCTTTTGATGCATCCCAAAGATTTTGAAAAGTTGCATTTTCATTTTCATCTTTTTCCATATTTTTAAAAATTTATTCTTTGATTCCTTGGTTGACCCATTCATTGTTTAGTAACATATTATTTAACCTCCATGTATTTATGGTCTTTCCAGATTTTTTCTTGTGGTTGATTTCTAGTTTCATAACATTGTATTCAAAAAAGATTCATGGTATAACTGATATTTTTGTAAGTGTTGAGATTTATTTTATGATGTAAAATGTGATCTACTCTGAAGAATGGTCCATACGAACTTCAAAAAGGTGTGTATCCTGGTGTTCTAAGACGGAATGTTCTGAATATATTTATTAAATACTATGGTCCAATGTGTCATTAAAACCAGTGTTTCCTTATTGATCTACTGTTTGGAGGATCATTCTATTGATATCAGTGGGATGTTAATACCCTTCTCTTGTTGTATTACTATTAATTAGTTACTTTATGTTTGTTATTAACTAGTATGTATTTGGATGCTCTCATGTTGGGTGCATAAATATTTACAATTGTTGTATCATCTTGTTGGATTCTCCCTTTTTTATTATATAGTGTCTCTCTTTGTCCTACTTTTTAAAAAAAATTATTTATTATAAACATATATTTTTATCCCCAGGAGTACAGGTCTGCGAATCACCAGGTTTACACACTTCACAGCACTCACCAAAGCACATACCCTCCCCAATGTCCATAACTGCATCCCCCTTCCCCAAACCCCCTCCCCCCAGCAACCCTCAGTTTGTTTTGGAAGATTAAGAGTCACTTATGGTTTGTCTCCCTCCCAATCCCATCTAGTTTCATTTATTCTTCTCCTACCTACTTAAGCCCCCATGTTGCATCACCACTTCTTCATATCACGGAGATCATATGATAGTTGTCTTTCTCTGCTTGACTTATTTCGCTAAGCATGATACGCTCTAGTTCCATCCATGTTGTCGCAAATGGCAAGATTTCATTTCTTTTGATGGCTGCATAGTATTCCATTGTGTATATATACCACATTTTCTTGATCCATTCATCTGTTGATGGACATCTAGGTTCTTTCCATAGTTTGGCTATTGTGGACATTGCTGCTATAAACATTCGGGTGCATGTGCCCCTTGAGATCACTACGTTTGTATCTTTAGGGTAAACGCCCAGTAGTGCAATTGCTGGGTCCTAGGACAGTTGTATTTTCAACATTTTGAGGAACCTCCATGTTGTTTTCCAGAGTGGTTGCACCAGCTTGCATTCCCACCAACAGGGTAGGAGGATTCCCCAGTGTAGGAGGGTTCCCATTTCTCTGCATCCTCGCCAGAATCAATCATTTCCTGACTTGTTGATTTTAGCCATTCTGACTGGTGTGAGGTGATATCTCATTGTGGTTTTGATTTGTATTTCCCTGATGCCGAGTGATATGGAGCATTTTTTCCTGTGTCTGTTGGCCATCTGGATGTCTTCTTTGCAGAAATGTCTGTTCATGTCCTCTGCCCATTTCTTGATTGGATTATTTGTTCTTTGGGTGTTGAGTTTGCTAAGATCTTTATAGATTCTGGACACTAGTCCTTTATCTGATATGTTATTTGCAAATATCTTCTCCCATTCTGTCAGTTGTCTTTTGATTTTGTTAACTGTTCCCTTTGCTGTGCAAAAGCTTTTGATCTAGATGAAATCCCAATAGTTCATTTTTGCCCTTGCTTCCCTTGCCTTTGGCGTTGTTCCTAGGAAGATGTTGCTGCGGCTGAGGTCGAATAGGTTGCTACCTGTGTTCTCCTCAAGGATTTTGATGGATTCCTTTCGCACATTGTGGTACTTCATCCATTTTGAGTCTATTTTTGTGTGTGGTGTAAGGAAATGGACTATTTCATTTTTCTGCATGTGGCTGTCCAATTTTCCCAGCACCATTTATTGAAGAGGCTGTCTTTTTTCCATTGGACATTCTTTCCTGCTTTGTCGAAGATTAGTTGACTGTAGAGTTGAGGGTCTATTTCTGGGCTCTCTATTCTGTTCCATTGATCTATGTGTCTGTTTTTGTGCCAGTACCATGCTGTCTTGATGATGACAGCTTTGTAATAGAGCTTGAAGTCCGGAATTGTGATGCCACCAACGTTGGCTTTCTTTTTCAATATCCCTTTGGCTATTCGAGGTTTTTTCTGGTTCCATATAAATTTTAGCATTATTTGTTCCATTTCTTTGAAAAAGATGGATGGTACTTTGATGTAATTGCATTAAATGTGTAGATTGCTTTAGGTAGCATAGACATTTTCACAATATTTAGTCTTCCAATCCAGGAGCATGGAACATTTTTCCATTTCTTTGTGTCTTCCTCAATTTTTTTCATGAGTACTTTATAGTTTTCTGAGTATAGATTCTGTGCCTCTTTGGTTAGGTTTATTCCTAGGTATCTTATGGTTTTGGGTGCAATTGAAAATGGGATTGACTCCTTAATTTTTCTCTCTTCTGTCTTGTTGTTGGTGTAGAGAAATGCAACTTATTTCTGTGCATTGATTTCATATCCTGACCTGTTACTGAATTCCTGTACAAATTCTAGCAGTTTTGGAGTGGAATCTTTTGGGTTTTTCACATATAGTATCATATCATCTGCGAAGAGTGATAATTTGACTTCTTCTTTGCCGATTTGGATGCCTTTAATTTCCTTTTGTTGTCTGATTGGTGAGGCTAGGACCTCTAGAATTATGTTGAATAGCAGGGGTGATAATGGACATCCCTCTCATCTTCCTGACATTAGCAGAAAAGCTTTCAGTTTTTCTCCATTGAGAATGATATTTGCGGTGGGTTTTTCATAGATGGCTTTGATGATATTGAGGTATGTGCCCTCTATCCCTACACTTTGAGGAGTTTTGATCAGGAAGTGAAGCTGTACTTTGTCAAATGCTTTTTCAGCATCTATTGAGAGTATCCTATGGTTCTTGTTCTTTCTTTTATTGATGTGTTGTATCACATTGATTGATTGATTTGCGGGTGTTGAACCAACCTTGCGGCCCTGGAATAAATCCAACTTGGTCATGGTGAATAATCCTTTTAATGTACTGTTGAATCCTATTGGCTAGTATTTTGTTGAGTTTTTTCGCCTCTGTGTTCATCAAGGATATTGGTCTATAGCTCTCTTTTCTGTGGGATCCTTGTCTGGTTTTGGGATCAAGGTGATGCTGGCCTCATAAAATAAGTTTGGAAGTTTCCTTCCATTTCTATTTTTTGGAACAGTTTCAGGAGAATAGGAACTAGTTCTTCTTTAAATGTTTGGTAGAATTCCCCTGGGAAGCCTTGGCTTGGCTTTTGTTTGTTTGGAGATTTTTAATGACTGTTTCAATCTTCTTACTGGTTATGGGTCTGTTCAGGCTTTCTATTTCTTCCTGGTTCAGTTGTGGTACTTTATATGTTTCTAGGAATGCATCCATTTCTTCCGGATTGTCAAATTTATTGGCATAGAATTGTTCATAGTATGTTCTTATAATAGTTCGTATTTCTTTGGTGTTAGTTGTGATCTCTCCTCTTTCATTCATGATTTTATTTACTTGGGTCCTTTCTCTTTTCTTTTTGATAAGTCTGGCCAGGGGTTTATCAATTTTATTAATTCTTTCAAAGAACCAGCTCCTAGTTTCGTTGATTTGTTCTATTTTTTTTTTTTTTTTTTTTTTGGTTTCTATTTCATTGATTTCTGCTCTGATCTTTATGATTTCTCTTCTCCTGCTGGGCTTAGGGTTTCTTTCTTGTTCTTTCTCCAGCTCTTTTAGGTGTAGGGTTAGGTTGTGTACATGCGACCTTTCTTGTTTCTTGAGAAAGTTTTGTACCGCTATATATTTTCCTCTCAGGACTGCCTTTGTTGTGTCCCACAGATTTTGAACCGTTGTATTTTCATTATCATTTGTTTCCATGATTTTTTTCAATTCTTCTTTAATTTCCCGGTTGACCTATTCATTCTTTAGAAGGATGCTGTTTAATCTCCATGTATTTGGGTTCTTTTCAAACTTCCTTTTGTGGTTGAGTACTAGCTTTAGAGCTTTGTGGTCTGAAAATATGCAGGGAATGATCCCAATCTTTTGATAGCGGTTGAGTCCTGATTTAGGACCGAGTATGTGATCTATTCTGGAGAATGTTCCGTGTGCACTAGAGAAGAATGTTTATTCTGTTGCTTTGAGATGAAATGTTCTGAATATATCTGTGATGTCCATCTGGTCCAGTGTGTCGTTTAAGGCCTTTATTTCCTTGCTGATCTTTTGCTTCGATGATCTGTCCATTTCAGTGAGGGGAGTGTTACAGTCCCCTACTATTATTATTATTATATTATTGTTGATGTGTTTCTTTGATTTTGTTATTAATTGGTTTATATAGTTGGCTGCTCCCACGTTGGGGGCATAGATATTTAAAATTGTTAACTCGGGCGCCTGGGTGGCTCAGTGGGTTAAGTCACTGCCTTCGGCTCAGGTCATGATCTCAGGGTTCTGGGATTGAGTCCCACATCGGGCTCTCTGCTCAGCAGGGATCCTGCTTCCCTCTCTCTCTCTGCCTGCCTCTCTCTCTACTTGTGATCTCTCTCTGTCAAATAAATAAATAAAATCTTAAAAAAAAATTGTTAACTCTTCTTGTTGGACAGACCCTCTTGTTCTTTTTTTTTGTGTTGAATTTTTCTGTCTTGTCATTTTGTCCAGATAAGAGTATATGAAGGAGCAAGCAAAATACTAAAAGGGTGGCAAAAACCCCAGGAAAATATGCTTTAACCAAATTAGAAGAGATCCCAAATCGTGAGGGGGGAGAAAGGGGATAAAAAGAGATTCAAAAAGAAGAAAGAAAAAAATAGAAAAAAAGAGAAAAAAATTAAAAAAAAGGAAAGAAAACAAATAAGAAAAATATAAGAAAGAAAAAAAATATATATTAGATAAACTAGTTAAAAATGTTAAAAAAGAAAAAGGTAAAAGTTAAAAAAAAATTTTGCCAGAAGGCGTGAAAAAAAACAAAAAATGAAAAAGAAAAAAATTAAATTAACTGCAAGACTAAAAAAAAATCACAGGGAAAAAGCCATGAGTTCCGTGCTTTGCTTTCTTCACCTCTGGAATTCTGCTGCTCTTCTTGGTATTGAAACTTCACTCCTTGGTAGGTGAACTTGGTCTTGGCTGGATTTCTTGTTGATCTTCTGGGGGAGGGACCTGTTGTAGTGATTCTCAAGTGTCTTAGCCCCAGGCGGAATTGCACCGCCCTTATCAGGGACTGGGGTGAGTAATCCGCTCGGCTTGCTTTCAGAAGCTTTTGTTCCCTGAGCACTTTCCGTAGAGTTCCAGAGGACGGGAGTACAAATGGCGGCCTCCTGTTCTCCGGCCCAGAGGAGCCGAGACCCCAGGGCCCCACTCCTCAATGCGCCCTCAGAGAACAGTGCCCAGTTACTTCCGTCTGCCTGACCTCTGGCCATGCTCCTAGTTCTCCGAGCCTGCGAACAGTTCAAGGTAACACTGAGGTGTGAGCTTATGGTCGGCTCTGTCTCTGTAGCTGGCTTTCCTGTTCCAATACCCGCAAGCTCTGCGACACTCAGACACCCCTGATCCTTCTGTGACCCTGAAAGACCTGAGGCCACGCTGACACCGCCCCAGTTTAGCCTCTGGAGCGATGTCCTTCAGTGGAACAGACTTTTAAAAGTCCTGATTTTGTGTGACGTTGCTCCGCCGCTTGCTGGGAGCTGGCCCCTCCCCCCGGGGTCTATCTTCCCGTCGCTTTGGATTCACTTTTCCGCCAGTCCTACCTTTCAGAAAGTGGTTGTTTTTCTGTTTCCAGAATTGCTGTTCTTGTTCTCTTCGATCTGCCGATGGATTTTCAGGTGTTTACAATCTTTAGATAAGCTATCTAGCTGATCTCTGGCTAGCTGAAGTAGGCTCAGCCTGCTACTTCTCTGCCATCTTGACTCCTCCCCTTTCTTGTTTCTTGAGAAAGGCTTGCACCACTATATATTTTCCTCTAAGGACTGCCTTTCTTGTGTCCCACAGATTTTGAACCTTTTTATTTTCATTATCATTTGTTTTCATGATTTTTTTTCAATTCTTCTTTAATTTCCCGGTTGACCCATTCATTCTTTAGTAGGATGCTGTTTACTCTCCATGTATTTGGGTTCTTTCCAAACTTCTTATTTTGGTTGAGTTCTAGCTTCAGAGCATTGTGTTCTGAAAATATGCAGGGAATGGTCCCAATCTTTTGATACCGGTTGAGTCCTGATTTAGGATGGAGGATGTGATCTATTCTGGAGAATGTTCCATGTGTACTAGACAAGAATGTGTATTCTGTTGCTTTGGGATGAAATGTTCTAAATATATCTGTGATGTCCATCAGGTCCAGTGTGTCGTTTAAGGCCTTTATTTCCTTGCTGATCTTTTGCTTGGATGATCTGTCCATTTCAGTGAGGGGAGTGTTAAAGTTCCCTACTATTATTATTATTCTATTATTGTTGATGTGTTTATTTGATTTTGTTATTATTTGGTTTATATAGTTGGCTTCTCCCACATTGGGGGCATAGATATTTAAAATTGTTAGATCTTATTGTTGGACAGACCCTTTGAGTATGATATAGTGTCCTTCCTCATTTCTTATTATAGTCTTTGCCTTAAAATCTAATTGACCTGATATAAGGATTGCCACTCCTGCTTTATTCTGATGTTCATTAGCATGGTAAATTCTTTTCCAACCCCTCACTTTATATCTGGAGGTATCTTCGGGTTTAAAATGAGTTTCTTGTAGGCAATATATAGATGGGTTTTGTTTTTTTATCCATTCTGATACCCTGTGTCTTTTGATTGGGGCATTAAGCCCATTAACATTCAGGGTAACTATTGAGAAATATGAATTCAGTGCCATTGTATTGCCTGTAAGGTGACTGTTACTGTATATGGTCTCTGTTCCTTTCTGATCTACCACTTGTAGGCTCTCTCTTTGCTTAGAGGACCCCTTTCAATATTTCCTGTAGAGCTGGTTGGGTGTTTGCAAATTCTTTCGTTTTTTGTTTGTCCTGGAAGCTTTAAATCTCTCCTTCTATATTCAATGATAGCCTAGCTGGATATAGTATTCTTGGCTGCATGTTTTTCTCTTTGAGTGCTCTGAATATATCATGCCAGGTCTCTCTGGATAAGTCAGCTGCCAATCTAATATTTTTACCATTGTATGTTACAGACTTCTTTTCCTGGACTGCTTTCAGGATTTTCTCTTTGTCACTAAGACTTGTAAGTTTTACTATTGGGTGACAGGGTGTGAGCCTATTCTTATTGATTTTGAGAGGTGTTCTCTGAACCTCCTGAATTTTGATGCTCGTTCCCTTTGCCATATTGGGGAAATTCTCCCCCCAAATTCTCTCCAGTATACCTTCTGCTCCCCTCTCTCTTTCTTCTTCTTCTGGAATCCCAATTATTCTAATGTTGTTTCGTCTTATGGTGTCACTTATCTCTCGAATTCTCCCCTTGTGGTCCAGTAGCTGTTTGTCCCTCTTTTGCTCAGCTTCTTTATTCTCTGTCATTTGGTCTTCTATATCACTAATACTTTCTCCTGCCTCATTTATCGTAGCAGTGAGAGCCTCCATTTTTGATTGCACCTCATTGATAGCTTTTTTTTATTTCAACTTGGTTAGATTTTAGTTCTTTTATTTCTCCTGAAAGGGCTTTTATATCTCCCAAGAGGTTTTATCTTATATCTTCCATGCCTTTTTTGAGCCTGGCTAGAATCTTGAGAATTGTCATTCTGAACTCTAGATCTGACATATTATCAATGTCTGTATTCATTACGTCCCTAGCCTTCAGTACTTCCTCTTGTTCTTTTTTTTTTTTGTGGTAAATTTTGCTGCCTTGTCATTTTGTCTATATAAGAGTATATGAAGGAGCAAGTAAAATACTAAAGGGTGGCAACAACCCCAGGAAAATATGCTTTAACTAAACCAGAAGAGTTCCCAAATTGTGAGGGGAAAGAAAGGGGATAAAAAGAGGTTCAGAAAGAAAGAAAGAAAAAGAAAAAGAAAAGAAAAGAATTAAAAAAGGAAATGAATAATGAAAAGTATAAAAAAGAAATATATATATATATATATTAGATAAACTAGTTAAAAAACGTAAAAAAAGGGTAAAAGTTAAAAAAGAATTAGCAGAAGAAGAGAAAAAAAATGAAAAAGAAAAAAAATAAAATTAACTGCAAGACTAAAAAATCACAGGGAGAAAGCCATGAGTTCCGTGCTTTGCTTTCTCCTCCTCTGGAATTCTGCTGCTCTCCTTGGTATTGAAACTGATCTCCTTGGTAGGTGAACTTGGTCTTGGCTGGATTTCTTGTTGATATTCTGGGAGGGGCCTGTTGTAGTGATTCTCAAGTGTCTTTGCCCCAGGCAGAATTGCACCGCCCTTACCAGGGGCCGGGCTGAGTAATCCGCTTGGTTTTGCTTTCAGGAGCTTTTGTTCCCTGAGCGCTTTCCGTAGAGTTCTGGAGGACGGGAATATAAATGGCGGTCTCCTGCTCTCCAGCTGGGGGAGCTGCAAGCTGGGGGTCCCACTCCCCAGTGTGCCCCTAGAGAACAGTGCCCAGTAACTCCCGTCTGCCTGACCTCCAGCCGCGCTCTGAGCTCACCGAGCCTGAGACCGTTTCAAGGTAACCCTGAGCTGTGAGTTTATGGTCGGCTCTGTCTCTGTAGCTGGCTTCCCCTTTCCAATACCCAGAAGCTCTGCGACACTCAGACACCCCCAATCCTTCTGTGACCCTGGAAGTCCTGAGGCCACGCTGACCCCGCGTGGGCTTCACCCAGGTTTAGCCTCTGGAGCGATGTCCCTCAGCGGAACAGACTTTTAAAAGTCCTGATTTTGTGTTCCGTTTTTCTGCTGCTTGCCGGGAGCCGGCCCCTCCCCCCGGGGTCTATCTTCCCGTCGCTTTGAATTCACTTCTCTGCCAGTCCTACCTTTCAGAAAGTTGTTGTTTTTCTGTTTCTAGAATTGCTGTTCTTCTTCTCTTCGATTTGAAGATGGATTTGCAGGTGTTTGCAATCTTTAGATAAGCTATTTAGCTGATCTCCTGCTAACTGAAGTAGTCTCAGCCTGCTACTTCTCCACCATCTTGACTCCTCCCCCTGTCCTACTTTGCTTTAAAGTTTATTTTGTCTAATATAAGTAGAGCTAATCCAGCTTTCTTTTGGCAACCATTTGCATAATATAAGTTTCTCTATCCTCTTACTATCAATCTGCAGGTGTCTTTAGGTTTGAAATGAGTCTCTTGTAGGCAGCATATGGTTGGGTCTTGTTTTTTATCCACTTTAAAATCATTTTATTGGAGCTGTTAGTCCACTTATATTGATGATTTTGTATTTATTGTCAGTTGGTACTTGTTTTGGTATTGTTTTTGTATTTTCTTTTTTCTTTTCTAATTTAATTTAATTTTTTTTTAAATTTCATTTCAGTATTCCAGAAATTCATTGTTTATGCACCATACCCAGTACTTCATGATATAAATGTCCTTCTTAATACCCAACACCAGGCTCACCCAACCCCACACACCCCTTCCCTCCAAAACCCTCAGTTTGTTTCTCAGAGTCCACAGTCTCTCATGGTGTGTCTCCCCATCTGATTTCTGCCAATTCATTTCTCCTATCTCCCAATCTCCCCCATGTAATTCCTTATCCTCTATAAGTAAGTGAAATCATATGATAATTGACTCTCTCTGCTTGACTTTTTTTCACTCAGTATAATCTCCCCCAATCCTGTCCCTGTTGATACAAAAGTTCGGTATTTATCCATTCTGATGGAAGCATAACACTCCATTGTATATATGATCCATATCTTCCTTTATCAATTCATCTGTGGAAGGACATCTTGGCTCTTTCCAGTTTGGCGACTATGGCCAGTTCTGCTATGGACATTGGGGCATAGATGACCCTTCTTTTCACTACATCTGTATCTTTGGGGTAAATACACAATAGTGTAATTTCAGGGCCACAAGGAAGCTCTATTTTTAATTTCTTAAAGGATCTCCACACTGTTTTCCAAAGTGGCTGTACCAACTTGCATTTCCACCAACAATGCAAGAGGTTTCCTTTCTCCACGTCATTTCCAACACTAGTTTTCTGTCTTGTTATTTTTTGAAATTCTGACTATTTGCTATATAATGTGGTTTTGATTTGAATCTCCCTGATGTCTAATGATGATGAACATTTTTTTCACGTGTCTATTAGCCATTTGTATGTCTTCATTGGAGAAGTGTCTGTTCATGTCTTCTGCCCATTTTTTAAATATGATTACCTGTTTTTTTGTTTGTTTTGTTTTGTTTTGTTTTGTTTTGGACTGTTTAGTTTGAGGAGATCTTTATAAATCTTGAATATCTGCCCTTTGTCTGTAGTATCATTTATGAATATCTTCTCCCATTCCGTGGGTTGCCTCTTTGTTTTGTTGACTGTTTCCTTTGCTGTGCAGAAGCTTTTGATCTTGATGGAGTCCCAAAAGTTCATTTTTGGTTTTCTTTCCTTTGCCTTTGGAGACATGTCTTGAAAGAAGGTACTGTGGCTGATGTTGAAGAAGTTATTGCCTAAGTTCCCCTCTAGGATTTTGATAGATTCCTGCCTCACTTTGAGGTGCTTTACCATTTTGAGTTTATCTTTGTGTATGGTTTGAGAGAATGTTCTAGATTATTTCTTCTACATATAGCTGGCCATTTTCCCAGGCACCATTTATTGAAGAGACAGTCTTTTTACCACTGTATATTTTTTCCTGCTTTGTCGAAGATTATTTGACCATAGATTTGAGGGTCAATAGCTGGGCTCTCTACTCTGTTCCACTGGTCTATATGTCTGTTTTTATGCCAGTGCCATGCTGTCTTGGTGGTTACAGCTTTGTAACAAAGCTTGAAATCAGGCAACGAGATGTCCTTAGTTTGTTTGTTTGTTTTCCAATATTTTCTTAGCAATTTGGGGTCTCTTCTGTTTCCATACAAATTTTAGGATTGTTTGGTCCAGCTCTTTAAAAATTCCAGTAGAATTTTGATTAGGATGGCATTGAAAGTATGGATGGCTCTAGGCAGTATAGACATTTTAACAATGTTTATTCTTCTGATCCAGGAGCATGGAATGGTCTTCCATCTTTTTGTGTCTTCTTCGATTTCTTTCATGAGTGTTCTGTAGTTCTTAAAGTACAGATCCTTTAACTCTTTGATTAGGTTTATTCCCAGGTATCTTATAGTTCTTGATGCTATAGTAAATTGAATCAATTCTCTAATTTTTCTTTCAATATTTTCATTGTTAGTGTATAGAAAGCTACTGATTTCTATGAATTGATTTTGTATCCTGCAACATTACTGAATTGCTGTATGAGTTCTAGTAGTTTGGGGGTGGAGTCTTTGGGTTTTCTATATAAAGTATCATGTCATCTGTGAAGAGAGAGAGTTTGATTTCTTGCCAACTTGAATACATGTTATTTCTTTTCTTCTTCTTCTTCTTCTGTCTGATTGCTCTTGCTGGGATTTCTATTGCTTTGTTGAACAACAGTGGCGGGAGTGGACATCCTTGTCAGGTTCGTGATCTCAAAGGGAAGGCTGTCAGCTTTTCTCCACTAAGAATAATACTCGCTCTGGGTTTTTCATAGGTAGATTTTATGAAGTCGAGGAACGTTCCCTCTATCCCTATACTTTGACGTGTTTTAATCAGGAACAGATGCTGGATTTTGGCAAATGGTTTTTCTGCATCAATTGAAAGGGCCATGTGGTTCTTTTCTCTTCTCTTATTGATTTATTCCATCATATTGATTGATTTGAAAATGTTGAACCACCCTTGCATCCCATGGATAAATCCCACCTGATCATTGGTGATAATCTTTTTAATATATTGTTAGATACTATTAGCTAGGGGTTGTTGAGAGTCTTGGCATCCATATTCATCAGGGATATTGGTCTGACATTCTCCTTTTTGATGGGGCCTTTCCTGGTTTGGGGATCAGGGTAATGTTGGCTTCATAGAAAGAGTCTGCAAGTTTTCCTTCTGTTTCTTTTTTTTTTTAAGATTTTATTTATTTATTTATTTATTTGACAGAGAGAGATCACAGTAGACAGAAAGGCAGGCAGAGAGAGGGAGAGAGGGAAGCATGCTCCCTGCTGAGCAGAGAGCCCGACGTGGGACTCGATCCCAGGACCCTGAGATCCTGACCTGAGCCGAAGGCAGCGGCTTAACCCACTGAGCCACCCAGGTGCCCCCTGTTTCTATTTTTTGAAACACCTTCAAGAAAACAGGTATTATTTCTTTTTTGAAAGTTTAATAGAATTTCCCAGGCAATCCATCAGGTCCTAGGCTCTTGTTTTTTGGGAGGTGTTTCATCACTGCTTCAATCTCGTTACTAGATATTGGTCTATTCAGGTTTTTCATTTGTTCCTGAATCAGTCTTGGTCAGGAACTGACAGTTTATGGGTTTCCAGAAATGTATCTATTTCTTCTAGGTTGCTTACCTTATTGGCATATAACTGTTGATAATAATTTCTAATGATTTTTTTTTCTATTTCCTTGGTGTTAGTCATGATCCCTCCCTTTTCATTCATAATTGTATTAATTTGGGTCCTCTCTCTTTTCTTTTGGATTAGTTTGGCCATTGATTTATCAATCTTATTAATTATTTCAAAGAATAAGCTTCTAGTTTTGTTGTTGTGTTCTACTGTATCTGTAGTTTCTGACTCATTGATCTCTGCTCTAATCTTGAATATTTCCCTTCTTACGTGTGGGGTAGGCTTAATTTGTTGTTGATTTTGCAGTTCTTTAAGATGCATAGTGAATTGGTGTGTGTTTTTTGTTTTTTTGTTTTTTTAAATGTTTTTGAGGGAGGCTTGGATGGCTACGTATTTCCCCCTTAGGATTGCCTTTGCCTTATCCAATAGGTTTTTGACTGATGCGTTTTGTTCTCATTGTTTTTCATGAAATAAGTTATTCTTTGATTTCCTGGTTGATCCAAACATTCTTAAGCAGGGTGGTCTTTAGCTCCAAGTGTCTGTATTCCTTCCAAACTTTTTCTTCTGCTTGAGTTCCAGTTTCAAAGCATTGTGGTCTGAGAATATACAGAGAATAATCTCAGTCTTTTGATATAGGTTGAGCCCTGATTTGCGACTCAGTATGTGATCTATTTTGGAGAAATTTCCATGTGCGCTTGAGAATAATGAGTACTCTATTGTTTTAGGGTGGTTTGCTATGTATATATCTATGAGGTCCATCTGGTCGAATGTGTTAATCAAAGCTCTTGTTTCTTTGTTGATTTTCTTCTTGGATGATCTGTCTGTTACTGTGAGTGACTTGTTAAGATCCCCTACTCTTAATGTATTCATATCAATACAACTCCTTATTTTTGATTAACAGTTGTCTGCTCCTGAATTGGTGGCATAAACATTTACAATGGTTAGATCTTTTTGGTGGATAAAACCTTTTAGAATGACATATTGCCCTCCTTTATCTCTGACTACATTCTTTAGTTTAAAATCTAATTTTTATGATATGAGAATCACTACCCCAGCTTCCTTTTGAAGCTGATTGGGATGAAAGATGGTTCTCTATCCCTTCAATTGCATCTGGATGTATCTCAGGTTCCAAATGGGTCTCTAGTAGACAGCATACGGATGGGTTCTGTTATTTTATCCTATTGGCAACACTGTGCCATCTTATGGGATCATTTATGTCCTTCACATTGAGAGTGATTATTGAAAAATGCATTTTTATTCATATCATGTTTCCTGTGAATTCCTTGTTATTTGTATTGTCTTTATAAATTTCTGCTCTATGTCACTCTTGGGTTCTTTCTTCTTTTATAGAATCCCCCCTTAGTATTTCTTCTAGTGTCAGCTTGGTGGTCATGGACTCTTTTAAACATTGCCAGTCTTGGAAGTTCTTATCTCTCCATCCATTTTGAGTGTCAGTCTTGCTGGTTAAAGTATTCTTGGCTGCATTTTCTTCTCATTTAGTGAACTAAATATGTCTTGCCAGACTTTTCTGGCTTGAAAGATTTCTGTGGACAGATATGATTTTATTCTGATGGACCTTTTCTGTAGGTAAGGAATCTCTTCCCCCTCACCAAACTCAGGAGCGCCTGTCTAAAATTATGATTAACCAGTCTCACAATCAACTGTTTTGTGGTCTTTCTTGATTCATTGATCTTGGAGGGTGTTCTTTCTGCCTCTAGGACAGAAATGCTGGTTCTATTCCCCAGACTGGGAATATTTTCATCCAGAATTTGTTCAACTATATCTTTTAGTCTTCTCTTTTTCTCTACCTCTTCAGGGATCCAAATAATTATGACAGTGGAATGTTTCATGGCATCATTTATTTTCCTAATTCTGTTTTCCTGGTTTCTAAGCTGTTTGTTCAAGGCCTCCTTCTGAACGTTTTTCTCTATCAGTTTGTCCTCTAGATCAATAATTCTGTCTTTTGCCTCAGTTACCCTAGCTTTTAGAGTATTTAAATTAGATTGGGTCTCATTGATAGCATTTTTAACTTCTTTCTGAGAAGCTTTCACTTCTGTTCCTAGAGATTCTATGTTGTCACTATTAGTTTTCTCTAACCTCAGCATTGCCTGGATTATTGTTACCCTGAATTCCCTTTCTGACATACTTTTTTATATCCATATTCAACAGTTCTATTGGAGAGAGCACCATCTCTGAATGTTTCCTCTGTTGGGTGTTCCTCTTGCTAATCATTTTGGTGAAATGTGGTTAAGTGGATGTATAGCTGAATATATTAACCATGATCCAGGCAAGGTGCACCATGGTATGTTTCAGAGCAATCCAAAGTCATCACCAAAAAGAAAAAAAAGAGAAAAAGAGACAGAGAAAGAGAGAGCAAGAGAAAAAACAACAACAAAACAAACAAGCAAAACCAGCCAGAATGAGCCCCCAAAGTAAGATTTATAAGGTATACAAACAAAAACAGACAAGTAAAAAGACTGACAAAAGTAAAAGACCAGGAAAAAAAAAAGAACCCAGTCAAAATGTTCCCCAAGAATGAGATTTATATAATACCAGATCAAAAACAAACGGAATCACTGACAGAAGAACAAAAAGATGGGAGAGTGGTTATAAATTGTTAATGTGGGTGAGGAAGGCTATTTTAATTCTTCCTAGGTGTATCTTGATATCTTTGTTAAAGGACTCAACTTTCCAGAGTTAAAGGGAGAACAAAACTGGTTTATATGGATCAGAGATAAGATGGCAGAGAACTAGGAGGAGGAGCCGTTTTAGCCTGTATCCTAATGTGAGCTGATTACCTACCAAAGAACTCTGATCACCCATGAAATCAGCCTGAGATTAGAATTATACCTGTCTGGATCTCTATGAGGGCAGAAGACAGCAGTGGGCAGGTAAAGCAGAGTGAGAATGTCGGACTGATATCAGAAGATAAAAAAACAGGGGGAGGGAGCCACCAGAAGTGACCCATTGGAAAGTAATACTCCAATAAGAGAGTGCCCTGGAACTGGGAACCAACACTAACTTGGAGTCTGGTAGAAAGCAATAAAAAAGAGCAAAGGATTGTGGGGGGGGGGAATTGTTGGAATCAGGGAGGTTAGGGACAGGGGCTTACATCCCCAGACTGAGGACAGCCAACCCTGGTGCTGAGCCAGAGAGAGTATGGTGAAGAGAACATATCTTGGTCTCTGAGCTGCAAGCGCTCCTGAGAGCATGTGACTGGCAGCTCCCATGAAGGGCTGGGAGCCTCGACAGCCAGCAGAACCACAGCCTTTTGCACTCCCTATGCACGTGCCATGCTGCACTATCAGAGTCTGAGTCGCGCCCCACACCCTCCCCTTAGAGAGGTGCATGCAGGCACCAGCCCCACGCTCTCGGACCCGGAAAGTCTGAGCACTCCTAGCCCGGGCCAGCAAGAAAATCTCAGTAGGCTATCACTGCTTGGGACCTCTATGGCAGTCTGGAGCTGCTCAAACAGCTGCCTCTGTCATGGTTTGGGGTACAATCAGGAGTTCTTGCGTCCCCAGGGACCACGACTGGGAAGGTGCTCTGCCAGTGGCCAAGGGGGAATTTATGTGCTCTGGAGCACTGAGAGGGGAACAGATTGAAGCTTCTTTCTGAAAGGGAGGTCTGAGTGCAGTTTGATTTCCTCTAAACCTCCAAAAACCATCAAAAGCTGTCAAAACGAGAGAAAACAAATGAACAAACAAAACTCCAAAGAACAAAAGCCTGAAAAACCAGTTTCCTCAGAGCCCACCACTTTGAGGGGGCCGGAGAACTTAATTCAGGGAACACTGCCTGAAAACCCACGTGGCAGGCCCCTCCCCCAGAAAACCAACTGGGAAAAAAAAAAAAAAGACAGGAGAAAAACCACCACTACTTCATTGATACAATTTTTTATTTTTAATTCATTCCCATGATTCTGGTTCATTTTTTATTTTTTAGGTATTTTTTTAACCTATTTACCACCACAGTGAGATGTCCAGTACATCAAATTACATAATCACCATTTAACCTGCACATTTTGATACATATACCTGTGTTTTTCTTTTGCTTTTCTATTTTTTAATTTTTTTAAAAGTTTAGTTTAGTTTACTCTTTTTTTTTTATTTTTGTTTTTTAATATTCATATAGAGTTAAACTTCAAGGTAATCCCCTTTCCTCAATCAATGTTACCCCTATAGGTAAACAAATTTTTAATCCCCCTTTATCTTAGGAAAGTTGAGTCCTTAACAAAGATATCAAGATACATCCAGGAAGAATCAAAATAACCTTCACGCCCACACTGAGAATTTATAACCACTCTCCCATCTTTTTCTTCCACTAGTGTTTCTGTATATTTGTGTTTGTCCTGGTAGTATATAAATCTTATACTTGGGGTTCTTTTTGAAGATTTGTTTGTTTGTTTGTTTGTTTTTGCTTTATATATATATTTATATGTTTTTTCCTCTTGTCATCTCCTTTTATCAGTCTTTTTGTTTGTTTGTTTTTGTTTATATACCTCATAAATCTTACCTTGGGGTCCATTTGGGCTGGGCCTTCTATTTTATTTTATCTTTCTTTTTTTCCTGTCTCTACCCTTCTCTCTCTCTTTTTTCTTCTTTTTTCTCTGTTTCTTTCTTTCTTTTCTTTTTTTTTGGGGGGGGTGGGGACACTTGATTGCTCAGAAGTGTTCCAGGGTGCACCTCAACTGCACCACGGTTGACACATCCAACTACATCTGCACAGCCATCTCTCACCAAAATGACTAGGAGGAGGAATGTCCAACAGAAGAAAAATTCAGAGGCTGGAACTTCTGCAACAGAGCTAATGGCCATGGACATAGACAATATGTCGGAAAGGGAATTCAGGCTAGCAATTATCCAGGAAATACCTAGGTTGGAGAAAGCCATGGATGACAAAATGTAATTGATTAGGACAGAACTGAAAGCACCAGAGATGATGTTTACAATGTTCTCAATGGGCTCCAATCTAATCTAAATTCTCTAAAAGCTAGGGTAATGAGACAGAAGATAGAATTACTGATCTGGAGGACAAACAGATAGAGAGGAAGTATCAGGAGAAGCCTGAAACAAACAGCTTAGAAGCCACGAAAGCAGAATTAGGGAAATAAATGATGCCATGAAATGTTCCAACGTCAGAATTATTGGAATCCCTGAAGCTGAGGAAAAGGAAGTCTAGAAGATATAGTCAAACAAATACTCTGTGAAAATTTTCCCAATCTTGTGAATGGAACCAGCGTTCTTGTACTAGAGGAAGAACGCCCCCCCCCACAAGATTATAGACTCTTGAAAGTTGTCGAGACACCTGACAGTTAAGAATGAGGAATCATAATTGTAGAAAGACTCTCTTGAAGGCAGCTAGGACAAAGAAGCTCCTTACATACAGAGGAAATCCCATCAGAATAATGTCAGACCTGTCCAAATAAACCTGGAAAGCCAGAAAGGGCTGGCAAGATATATTCAGGGCACTAAATGAGAAGAACATGCAGCCAAGAATATTTTATACAGCAAGACTGACATTTAGAACAGATGGAGAGATAAAGAGCTTCCAAGACTGGCAAGGCTTAAAAGAGTACACAACCACCAAGATGACACTGCAGGAAACATTAAGGGGGATTCTGTAAAAGAGGAAAAATCCTAAGAATATAATTGAACAGAAATATGGAGACAATCTATAGAAAGAAAGAGTTCAAATAAAAGATAATGTCAATAAAAACGTATCTATCAATAATCAATTTCAATGTGAATGGCCTAAATGCACCCATAAAAAGACACAAGGTTGCAAATTGGATAAAATGACAGGAACCATTCATATGTTGTCTACAAGAGACATATTTTTAACCTAAGGATACACCCAGACTGAAAGTAAAGGGATGGAGAGCATCATCTTTCATGCCAATAGGCCTCAAAAGAAAGCTGGAATAGAGATTCTCAAATCAGATAAATTAGATTTTAAACTAAAAACTGTAGTCAGAGATACAGAAGGACACTACATAATTCTTAAAGGGCCTATCCACCAAGATGATCTAACAATTGTAAATATCTATCCCCCAATATGGGAGCAGCCAATTACATAAGAAAACTGTTAATCAAGATAAAGAGTCATATTGATAAGAATACATTAATAGTAGGAGATCTTAACACACCTCTCTCAGAAATAGATCATCGAAGCAGAAAATCAATAAAGAAACAAGAGCATTGAATGACACATTGGACCAGATGGACCTCATATATATATACAGAACATTACATCCTAAAACAACAGATTACGTATTCTTCTCAAGTGCACAGAGAACCTTCTCCAGAATAGACCATATACTGGGTCACAAATCAGGGCTCAACCAATATCAAAAGACTGAAATGATTCCCTGCATATTCTCAGATCACAATGCTTTGAAACTGGAGCTCAATCACAAGGAAAAGTTTGGACGGAATTCAAACACCTGGAAGCTAAAGATCACCTTGCTTAAGAATGCTTGGATCAACCAGGAGATCAAAGAAGAACTGAAGCAATTCAAGGAAACCAATGAGAATGAAAGCACTTTGGCCCCAAACCTATGGGATACAGCAAAGGCGGTCCTAAGGGGGAAATGCATAGCCATCCAAGCCTCCCTCAAAAAAATTGAAAAATCCAGAATACAGCAGCTGTCTCTACACCTTAAGGAACTGGATAATCAACAACAAATTAAGTGAGTTCCACACACAAGAAAGGAAATAATCAAGATAAGAGCAGAGATCAATGAGATAGAATCCAGAGATACAGTAGAATGTATCAATGAAACTAGAAGCTGGTTTTTTGAAAGAATCAATAAGATAAATAAACCACTGGCCACACTAATCCAAAAAAAAAAAAAAAAAGAGAGAGAGAAAGTTCAAATTAATAAAATTATGAAAGAAAAAGGAGAGATCACAATTAACACCAAGGAAATAGAAACAACTATCAGAAGTTATTATCAACAGTTATATGCCAATAATCTAAGCAACCTAGATGAAATGGATGCATTCCTCGAAAACTATAAACTCCCAAAATTGAACCAGGAAGAAAATGACAACCTAGATAGACCAATATCTAGTAACGAGATTGAAGCAGTCATCAAAAACCTCCCCCAAAATAAGAGCCCAGGACCTGACAGATTCCCTGGGAAATTCTACCAAACTTTCAAAGAAGAAATAACACCTATTCTCCTGAAGTTGTTTCAAAAAATTGAAGCAGAAGGAAAACTTCCAGACTCTTTCTCTGAAGCCAGCATTACCCTGATCCCCAAACCAGGCAAAGAACCGACCAAAAAGGAGAATTTCAGACCAATATCACTGATGAATATGGATGCTAAGATTCTCACCAAGATCCTAGCAAATGGGATCCAACAGCACATTAAAAGGATTATCTACCATGACCAGGAGGGATTCATCCCTGGGTTACAAGGATGGTTCAACATTCACAAATCAATCAGTGTGATAGAACACATCAATAAGAAGAGAGAAGAACCACATGGTCCTCTAAATTGATGCAGAAAAAGCATTTGACAAAATCCAGCATCCGTTCCTGATTAAAACTCTTCAAAGTATAGGGATAGAGGGCACATTCCTGAACTTCATAAAATCTTCTATGAAAGAACCACAGCAAATATCTTCTTCAATGGGAAAATGCTCACAGCCTTCCCACTGAGATCAGGAACACAACAAAGATGCCCACTTTCACCACTCTTGTTCAACATAGTATTAGAAATCCTAGCAACAACAATCAGGCAACAAAGAGAAATAAAATGTATCCAAATTGGCAATGAAGAAGTCAAACTCTCTCTCTCTTCACAGATGACATGATAGTTCATATGGAAAACCCAAAAGACTCCACCCCAAATCTACTAGAACTCATTCAGCAATTCAGCAACGTGGCAGGATATAAAGTCAATGTACAGAAATCAGTTGCTTTCTTATACACTAACAATAAAAATACAGAAAGGGAACTTAGAGAATCAATTCCATTCACTATAGCACCAAGAACACAAGATACCTGGGAATAAACCTAACCAAAGAGGTAAAGGATCTGTACTCGAGGAACTACAGAACACTTATGAAAGAAATCGAAGAAGACACAAAAGATGGAAGACCTTTCCATGCTTGTGGATCGGAATAATAAACATTGTTAAAATGTCTATACTGTCTAGAGTCCCAATAAACCAGTGAAAACCCAACATCAGGGAAAAACAATGTATTAAGCTCCCAGTATTGCCCTAAAACCTGTATATTTCATAGATACAACTTTTATTTTTAGTTCGTTCTCACTATTCTTATTATTTTTAATCTTTTTAACCTACTTACCATTAAAACTAGAGGCCTAATACAACATATTCCATAATAACCCTTTAATTTGAACTTTTCATACATATACCTCTTTTCCTTTCTTTTCTATTTTCTAATATACATATAGATATCCGATTTAAGGTAATCCTCTTTCCCTAATCAATAGTACCCCTATGTATAAACCAGTTTTTTGTTTGTTTGTTTGTTTGTTTGTTTAATTTATTTTCAGGATAACAGAATTCATTGTTTTCGCACCACACCCAATGCACCATGCAATCCTTGTCCTCTCTAATACTCACAGCCTGGTTCCCACAACCTCCCAGTGTCCCCGCCCCTTCAAAACCCTCAGACTGTTTTTCAGAGTCCATAGTCTCTCATGGTTCATCTACCCTTCCAATTTCCCTCAACTCCCTTCTCCGCTCTAACTCCCCTTGTCCTCCATGCTATTTGTTATGCTCCACAAATAAGTAAAACCATATGATAATTGACTCTGCTTGACTTCACTCAGCATAATCTCTTCTAGTCCCATCCATGTTGCTACAAAAGTTGGGTATTCATCCTTTCTGATGGAAGCATACATTCCATAGTGTATATGGACCAAATCTTCCTTATCCATTCTTCCATTGAAGGGCATTTTGGTTCTTTCCACAGTTTGGCGACTGTGGCCATTGCTGCTATAAACATTGGGGTACAGATGGCCCTTCTTTTCACTACATCTGTACCTTTGGGGAAAATACCCAGTTGTGCAATTGCAGGGTCATAGGGAAGCTCTATTTTTAATTTCTTGAGGAATCTCCACACTGTTCTCCAAAGAGGCTGCACCAACTTGCATTCCCACCAACAGTATAAGAGGATGCCCCTTTCTTCTCATCCTCTCCAACACATGTTGTTTCCTTTCTTGCTAATTTTGGCCATTCTAACTGGTGTAAGGTGGTATCGCAATGTGGTTTTGATTTGAATCTCCCTGAATGCTAGTGATGATGAACATTTTTTCATGTGTCTGATAGCCATTTGTATGTCTTCATTGGAGAAGGGTCTGTTCATATCTTCTGCCCATTTTTTTTATATGATTGTCTGTTTTGTGTGTGTTGAGTTTGAGGAGTTCTTTATAGATCCTGGATATCAACCTTTTGTCTGTACTGTCATTTGCAAATATCTTCTCCCATTCCTTGGGTTGCCTCTTTGTTTTGTTGACTGTTTCCTTTGCTGTGCAGAAGCTTTTGATCTTGATGAAGTCCCAAAAGTTCATTTTCGCTTTTGTTTCCTTTGCCTTTGGAGACATATCTTGAAAGAAGTTGCTGTGTCTGATATCGAAGAGGGTACTGCCTATGTTCTCCTCTAGGATTCTGTATAGTTTTTCCTTATTATGTATCTTTAAGTATTTAAAAAAAAAAGGACTATGTTACGTCTGGACCCTGAGAAAACACTGGGTCACTTATGTTACTTCTTTTTATATGAGTCTGGAGCCTCACAAAAGAAAGATACCATAGAAAAAAAGTTATTCAGTAAAAACAAGAACAAAAACAAAACACATACACACGCATACAGGCTTGGATACATATTTTCTCTTTCTCTCTCTCTCTCTCTCTCTCTCTCACACACACACACACACACATACACACTCATACACACAGGGAGAAAGAACTCTACAGCTTTTAAATTTATCCTTATTTTCTTAGCTTCTTGTTTTCCTTTTACCACGACATTCCCCCAGTAATCATACATGATAAACAAGTAACATGGGCATTTCCGTTCTGGCATATGCCAAAAGGAAAATAATCTAGTGTTTGTTTAGCTACATGTAGAAGCATGTTTTGTCATTAGCAGAGAGAACCTTGGCTGAATTAGTGATCACCAACTGACTCCATTCCACAAAACACAAGTGGTAATCTTCATTGTCTAGTGACCAAATATCTGCACTTAGGCAAGTGCATTTTCATATTAAGAAGGAAAGAGTATTATGTAGGATACTTGTAATTTTTCAGTAATTCTGAAACAATTTTTGCAGAGCTCTATGTAATTAAAATCTTTTTTTTAAGATGTGAATAATATTCACTTATTTCAAAGTTAAGTTTTGTTGATTTTTAAATCAGTGATCTGATTTTCACAAGTAAGAAAAGTCTCAATCTTTACAACAGAGATATTGCTTTTTGGTTGGGAAATAATATTAGTACTCCAAACTTACCTTCTATTAGAAAAAAATAGAGTTTTTAAATCTGTCTCTGGGGAAATAAAGGAAAATATAGGAAAAACATTTGTTCCTACTATTTTTGTTAGTCTTTTTCTGCCATTCATACCTATTCTATGTGGTCAACACCAAATGAATGGATATTGTATACAGATACACTGATCATAAAGAGTTGATAATTCATTTAACAAAAAGGCACATGCTCAAAACCACATAAACTTAATATAGCTTATCAAGTAAGGTTTCTAAGGGCAAAATAATCAGTATCCACTAAGCCAATATATTTTTGTGAAGATGATATAATTTAGAGTTGTTATTTAATGGAAAAAAGAGAGAGCTTCTTGGAGGAGTAGCTAAACTTTTTGAGCTGAATTTTAAAGTTCAGAGACAATGGATCAGCAGAGGGAGGGCATTCCAAGTAAAGAAACATTAATATTTATGTAATAGAGGAAGGCCCATTTGGAGAAAGTGATAAAAATATGTGTTGATGATCAAAAGTTGCAAACTGATAGAGATCCCTAAAGGTCAGGCAGAGGGATATATTTTTTCTAATAAAAGTAATAATGAAAGAAGATGGGATTGGGAGGGAGACAAACCATAAGTGACTCTTAATCTCACAAAACAAACTGAGGGTTGCTGGGGGGAGGGGGTTTGGGAGAAGGGGGTGGTATTATGGACATTGGGAAGGGTATGTGTTTTGGTGAGTGCTGTGAAGTGTGTAAACCTGGTGATTCACAGACCTGTACCCCTGGGGATAAAAATATATGTTTATAAAAAATAAAAAATTATATTAAAAAAAAAGTAATAAGAAACTAGTTTTAGAAGAAAGGAAGTAAAATTAAAAAGCCAATCCAGGGTACATAGTTGCATAGCATGGTAGTAAATATCATAGAGTCTGAAATTCAGTTTCCAGGGTTTGAATCCTGGGTCTTCTATTTCTTACTAACTTTGTGTAAGTTAGTTAACTTCTATGTTTCTCATTTTCCTCAACAGTAGAATAGATCTAAAAAAATTATGAACCTGTCAAGGTTATTATAAGCATTAGATGACTTCATGGAAATAAAATGATTATGATAATGCCTCATGGAGCATAATCATGCAGTAAGTGTTAACTTCTACATGAATATGTAGAGGCCAATTTATCTCTGGGCATTTCTCAATTGAGCCAACCTAATTGTTCTCACACCTTTTAATCAAAATCCTGTCTTTCATATGAACAAACAGTTTGCTTGTCTGTATTGCTCAGACTTTGAATATTTTATCCCTGCTTGGCATAGGGTATTCTTTTTCACTAATTCACACTCCTACTCTAGTTAAAACACTTAACTCAAATGGCATTCCTTCACTGTTTCAACTCAAATTTGACCACTCCTTCAGTTCTCTTTCTATGATGCAAATGTCGTAGTCAGTTTTCTTATTTTACTGTGATTTTCTTGGCAATTCCCTTGGTGATTCCAGCATTTCTCCACCTCCACTGAAATCATCCTTCCAAAGATGCCTAACTTGATCAAGAATGGAAATCAAAATTTATCAGTCATCCACACAGATTTCTAGTTTTTTTTTTTCCTTCACAATATAAATATATTGCCAAGATATGTTTCTTTATTGTTGATTAGTCAAAGGGAAAGACAAAGCTTCCTTGAGGCTTTCAATACTTAAATATTGAAGTGCTTTCAAAATGTTGGCATTGAAGTTCAACTGTCTACGTTTATATTCTGATTCTTCTGTTTACCAAGCAACCCAAAAAATGCTCTTAATATTTCTGACATTTACCATCCACAAAGTGGTAAAATGAGTAGTAATCATCTTACAAGATTGTTTTAAAAAATTAATTAAGGCAGTGAATTTAAAGGCTTAACACAGTGCCTGTCAAGTAGAAATATGTTAATAAATGGTAACTACTACTATAATTAATATTGTTTCATTTAGTCCAAACCAGAAAATATATGAAAAATTATTATCTCCATTTTGCAGAACAGGAAGTAAGTTTAGAAAAGTAGAGGACCTGTTCAAAGTGACAGAGCTAATAAATGACAGAATTTGGATTTCAACCAAATCTGATGCCATTCCATTGCCTTTCCTCATGCTGTTTTTCTGCATTTCCATAAACTTTTAGGTTTTAGAAGGATAGGTTATTGATTTTTGTCAATTCAATTAATAAAACCTATTTTTTTTTCTTTACTTACAGATATAGTATGATGAGCCACGGAGTTAACCATCTGTATCTTGTTTCTAGGTCATTGTAGAATGAGATGTCTTCTATGTAAAACATATAGATGAGTGGAAAAATCTTATCATGTGAAAGTAGCACTGTATCACTGAGGGAAAGCCCTGGCTTCCTGTTTCCCAAATAGATCCTAAAACTGAGTATCAAGGTTTTGTTTATTTATATCTAGATGGCTCTATCTCTACTGAGTGTCCTTAATTCTTAGAACATATAATAAAGCAATTAATGTAACCCCCAGAACCTGGGCTTAAAACTCTACATTCAGTGTATATAGCCTATAGAACATTCACAGCACTGTTAAATCAATTACCTTAAACTAGTGTTTCCCAAAATATGTGTGGAAAAGCACTGGTGTAAAACAAAGCTCTTTGAAAAAAAAAACAACAACAAACAAACAAACAAACAAAAAAAACAGAGGTCAAAGAAATTTGTGAAGCATTACATGCTATAATCCTCTCCTAGGAAATTCACAAAACTGTATTAGTTAAGACTATTTTAGTTACAAGTAACAAAAATCAACTTTAGCTAGCATTAGCCCAAGAAGGAATTTATTGGGAGGATACTGTGGTAATATACAGAAATCAAAAGAATAGTTGAAGTACTGAACCTCAGTAAGAGCAACTACTAAACACCTGAACAGCAAGAGTTCACAGAACTTCCCAAATGTACATCCTTACAACATTCCTTGACAAGATGCATAAAATCCCCTCGGAAATCTTAAGAACTATAGTGCTTGGAATTTAGAAAATACAGGGTGAGTCTTCAATGATTCTTAGCTGTCATTACCAAAAATTTTCTGTCTAAATCAGGTACAAAACATTCTGATTTGAAGATACTGGATGGAGCCCAGGAATCAGTTTTTGCATAACTTTCATGTCAGTGTGAAGTAGAGTCAAATTTGGAAACCATTTCTCAAACCACTTAAGTCATATAGACACTAGTGGTGCCCAGCTTCTATATCTCTCAGACCAAAATTCTATAAAGACAATTGTTTCTATTGAGCTTTTAAGGTTCAAATATTTCATTTCTTGACCAATCAACTGTGGCCAGGGAATCAGAACATACGTGACTGTAGAGGGCCTATTTCTGAAGAATAAAGTAGTTCCAAGAGAAGAGGAAATTTTTTGTGAATGGAATGGCCACCCCAAGAAGTGTCTGCTTTTTTTAAAAAAAATTGAAGACTTATTTTTTAAAACAATCTATTTAGTTTTGTTGAATCATGCTTTGCCTAAACTTAGTTGACCAGAAAATCATATTTTTACCCAACATTTAATAATGTCACTCAGAACAAGAACTCTGTGTCACGTATGTTAAGACATGTTGATTCAAAAGTTATTAAGTTAAAGTTATTATGGTACCCCCGTCACTAGGTTTGTGCCTTACCTGTCTTTCAAATGCTACTTCTGGACTTTGTTTCCATGTGACATGGGAGATAATTTGGCTTCACTGTTCTGAAAAATATTTCTGTCTCAGCTCGCTGTCTCATGAGATATTCTGTAACAAAACAAAAACAAACAAAACAAACTAACTAAAAAAAAAAGAAAGAAAAAAAGATGCAAAGGGATTTTATGTAATCAAGTAATGTTTAGCAAATACTGAAACTTTGCATACACACACACACACACTTTGGAAATTCCACAATGTGTTCAAGCATATAAAAGACTTTGAGAAGTCTGATAGAAAAGACAATTTTTCAACTCTGTTTAACCCAACATTTTCTCAATTTATTTATTGGGAGGAACTCCTATGAATGAAGCCTACTTTACCCACATGCAAAAAGCAGAATGGAAGGTTTGAAATTCTCCTCCTGTTCTTTTTTGTTGCCTCTTAGTACCTTTGTGGTCTAGGAAAAGCAATCATTTTAGAATAGCTCCACAGAATCTCTGGTCTGAAATTGGCCCTCATCAGCTATTACTCAAGGTATTTGTATTTCTAGATCACTTTGCCTTTCTTCTGTAGGAAGAGTAAAGTTTATGCCACTGAACAAGTGTTGTGTCACAGGCACCTGATATAAAAAGTATGTTCAGATGGAATATCTGGTAACTTGCAGGTTACAACAAAAATAACTTGTTTTATTTTATAGCATTTAAAAACGTTTTCATGAAAATGCAAAATAGAGCAAACCACAAAAATTGGATTAATCACAAATCAAAGAATTCCTTGAGTGATGCATAGATTACAAACTTACCGTATGCATCAGATTCTCTGGTTTCTGCCTCTAACAGATAATTTCCCTTAAAGGTTTTCTATGTATCCCAAACAATAAACACATTACAATAGGTGTGCTGACCTACAAAATTCACTTGCTGTTACATCTCTATTTGACATGGCTGCCTTTAAGTTTTATGCATTTACAGAGCCAGACTGCTATGCAGTGTAGCATGGGAGTGACTTGGATAAGTTTTGAGGTTGAGCAGTCACTGCACCTAACAGAAAATCTAACTGGATCACTATCAGATATGTTCCATTACAATTTTCAGAGAAATATCATGGCGGTGAGAGTCAGAAGAAATAGAGAAGATAAAAATATCAAAGCAAAATTGAAACAGAATTTCCTGACATCACCCTCCTAGTCTACCAGCTCTTGGCCAAGAGAACAACAAAAAAGTGAAGCTAGAGCTTGATAGGTTTTTACTGTCGTTATTTTAAATAAGGTAAAAAACAAAACAAAACAAAAAAAACACAAGGGGTTAGTTCACGCTGTCTGCCACCTGTTTGGATCTGGCTACATGAAGCTGCTACATATTCCCTGGTGGCTCCCTTTTCTAACTACCTAATGGGTTAACCAGCCATCTGTGTCCCCTGCCATCACTAATCAGGGCAATACACAAATCTATTGTCCTTGAGCTTTAGGGCTCTTGGAGCATTATGGTTCATGCCTGTGCTTATTGCTTAAGGAAGCTAGGCTGTTTACAGAAACTTTCTGAAACTCTCCTTTTCTATCCTTCTGTAACCCTCTGAAAGCTCTCCAGTGCACTCCATCAGTTAATGGTCGTTAGTTAGATTTCTATTTAATCATTAAAATAATCATCATCAAGCTGTCTTTCTCCTGGACTCCATCTGCTTTTCCTTTCAAATTCTGCATGCTTTGGAACAAAGCAACCCTGAGAATTCTGTTTTCAATTTTCAAAATTTGGGTTTGACAGTTGCTGGCTCTTGATAGTGAGGGAAGTCCCAGCTGTTTGAACCTAAAGAGGAAAACAGCACATACATGTAGTCAAGAGAAAAAAACAAAAATAAAAACAAACAAAACAAAACAAAAAAAAGAAAGAAAGAAAAGGTACTGGGAAATTTATTGGAGCTGCTGGTTCATTCAGATAGCTATTTAAAATTCATTGTACAGATATTTGCTAAATGTACTATATAAATAACTGAATCCAGAAACTCAAAGATAAATAAATTATAGACCCAGCCACATGAGGTTTATATGGTCTATTTAACAAGATCATGAAGTGCTGGAGTTATAATGTTGATTTTTAAGAGATAATGATTAAGTTTTGGATGGGTTCTCATACTAATGAAACCTTTTCAGAATTTCAGAAAAAAGAAATAAAACAATAATCTGCTTTCCAGATTTATTTCTTATGTTTTATTTGTTTGTTTTACCTCATATACTAAACATTAACCCCTTACATATAATTACTAAATACCTACAGCAATATACCTGAAATACTGTTTGCCTCACAATACAACCTTTCCTCTATGTGTAATTCCAGTTATAATCTCTTAAGTTACTTCCCAACGTGAAAGGGTACCTTTAATTATAAAAAAAAAAAATAGGCCAAAACTTTGGTTTTAATCACTGTGCCAATTCAACTGTTATTCCTCTTATGCAAAAAGAAAAGCAGGACACTTATTGTATGTGAAAGTCTTTTACCTCAAGAAAAGAAAGAAGAATGTTTGATTATAGTAATTCAGTCTTTCATTAGTAGTATTCAGTTTTGCTACTGCTTCTCATTCTAATATTCAGAAACTAATTAAGCAGTGTTAATTATTACCTTTCACATGACTAGAATGCGTGTCATAGTCGATTAAGCAACTTAACAATCTCTCACTCTGCTGTTTCCTATCCATGTTTCTTTACTATTTAATCACTCACATGTTGGTGTCTCAGATAGGAAGAGTCTAAACTAAACAGCATATGACAGTGATTGTAGAAGGTAAATAAATACCAGGTGATGAGTTTGAATTATATAAAGATAATAATACACATGAAAAGAGCACTCAGACCTGTGGAAAACAATTTGGGTAAAATTATAAGTTCAGGCTTTACCTAAGCCACTGATTTAATATTGGTATTGGCTGAAATTATAATTAAATTATTCACTGCACTTTTTTTTTTTGTCCTTTACTTCTCTTTCTAGTCACTCCCACACATGCACTCCCCAGATTCCTTTTGAGGAACTAACCATGAAGACTAAACTATCCCAAAGGGTCTTTTCTTAACTAGGTAGTCTTTCCCTACTAAAAATTTTAGCTCAAATTTCCCAATGTGTGATTTTCAAGCAACACATTTAGTATTAGTGTCTTGGTCAGAAAGAGCAAACTATTCTGTTTTTTAAAGTCTGCCTTCCTCAGAGCAAATCAGAACTAATGAATGCAAGAAATTGAGATATTTGTTAAGTTTACTTCTTAGTCACAAAAGAGGAAAAGAACTAGTGAACCAGAGCATATATGAGATATCCTTTGGGGACTTTCAGAAAAAAGTGAACATGATGCAAATTACAAGGAGTATGTCAACAAACCTACAGAAAATGTGTGAACTCACAAGGAATATAAAATATATACATTAAAACAATGAACTATGAATCTTCTTTTGGCAAATTAGCAATTATTTGAAATAATAATAATGCTCAATGCTAGCAAAGTTGTGTGGAAACAGACTTCCTTATATGTTGTTTGTGGAGGTGAAGTCAGTAAAACACTTTGGGGAATAAACTTGAAAATAAGTATTAGGATAATTATTATTATATTTTAAAGATTTTATTTATTTGAACAGAGAGAGATCACAAGTAGGCAGAGAAGCAAGCAGAGAGAGAGAGAGGAGGAAGCAGGCTCCCTGCCGAGCAGAGAGCCCGAGGCGGGACTCGATCCCAGAACACTGAGACCATGACCGGAGCTGAAGGCAGAGGCTTCAGAGCCATCCAGGTACCCCAAGTATTAAGATTATTAAAGATGATATTACTCTGACTTAATTATGTTCACTTTTAGGACACAATGCTTTAGAAATCATCCAAAACACAGTGCATTTTTTTTTAATTTTTTATTTTTAAATAAACATATATTTTTATCCCCAGGGGTACAGGTCTGTGAATCACCAGGTTTACATACTTCACAGCACTCACCAAAGCACATACCCTCCCCAATGTCCATAATCCCACCCCCTTCTCCCAAACCCCCTCCCCCCCCAGCAACCCTCAGTTTGTTTTGTGAGATTAAGAGTCACTTATGGTTTGTCTCCCTCCCAATCCCATCTTGTTTCATTTATTCTTCTCGTACCCACTTAAGCCCCCATGTTGCATCACCACTTCCTCATATCAGGGAGATCATATGATAGTTGTCTTTCTCTGCTTGATTTATTTCACTAAGCATGATACGCTCTAGTTCCATCCATGTTGTCGCAAATGGCAAGATTTCATTTCTTTTGATGGCTGCATAGTATTCCATTGTGTATATATACCACCTCTTTTTTATCCATTCATCTGTTGATGGACATCTAGGTTCTTTCCATAGTTTGGCTATTGTGGACATTGCTGCTATAAACATTCGGGTGCATGTGCCCCTTTGGATCACTAAGTTTGTATCTTTAGGGTAAATACCCAATAGTGCAATTGCTGGGTCATAGGGCAGTTCTATTTTCAACATTTTGAGGAACCTCCATGCTGTTTTCCAGAGTGGCTGCACCAGCTTGCATTCCCACCAACAGTGTAGGAGGGTTCCCCTTTCTCTGCATCCTCACCAGCATCTGTCATTTCCTGACTTGTTGATTTTAGCCATTCTGACTGGTGTGAGGTGATATCTCATTGTGGTTTTGATTTGTATTTCCCTGATGCCGAGTGATATGGAGCACTTTTTCATGTGTCTGTTGGCCATCTGGATGTCTTCTTTGCAGAAATGTCTGTTCATGTCCTCTGCCCATTTCTTCATTGGATTATTTGTTCTTTGGGGGTTGAGTTTGCTAAGTTCTTTATAGATTCTGGACACTAGTCCTTTATCTGATATGTCGTTTGCAAATATCTTCTCCCATTCTGTCAGTTGTCTTTTGATTTTTTTAACTGTTTCCTTTGCTGTGCAAAAGCTTTTGATCTTGATGAAATCCCAATAGTTCATTTTTGCCCTTGTTCCCTTGCCTTTGGCGATGTTCCTAGGAAGATGTTGCTGCAGCTGAGGTCGAAGAGGTTGCTACCTGTGTTCTCCTCAAGGATTTCGATGGATTCCTTTCGCACATTGAGGTCCTTCATCCATTTTGAGTCTACTTTTGTGTGTGGTGTAAGGAAATGGTCCAATTTCATTTTTCTGCATGTGGCTGTCCAATTTTCCCAGCACCATTTATTGAAGAGGCTGTCTTTTTTCCATTGGACATTCTTTCCTGCTTTGTCGAAGATTAGTTGACCATAGAGTTGGGGGTCTATTTCTGGGCTCTCTATTCTGTTCCATTGATCTATGTGTCTGTTTTTGTGCCAGTACCATGCTGTCTTGATGATGACAGCTTTGTAATAGAGCTTGAAGTCCGGAATTGTGATGCCACCAACGTTGGCTTTCTTTTTCAATATCCCTTTGGCAATTCGAGGTCTTTTCTGGTTCCATATAAGTTTTAGAATTATTTGTTCCATTTCTTTGAAAAAGATGGATGGTACTTTGATAGGAATTGCATTAAATGTGTAGATTGATTTAGGTAGCATAGACATTTTCACAATATTTATTCTTCCAATCCAGGAGCATGGAACATTTTTCCATTTCTTTGTGTCTTCCTCAATTTCTTTCATGAGTACTTGATAGTTTTCTGAGTATAGTTACTGTGCCTCTTTGGTTAGGTTTATTCCTAGGTATCTTATGGTTTTGGGTGCAATTGTAAATGGGATTAACTCCTTAATTTCTCTTTCTTCTGTCTTGGTGTTGGTGTAGAGAAATGCAACTGATTTCTGTGCATTGATATTATATCCTGACACTTTACTGAATTCCTGTATAAGATCTAGCAGTTTTGGAGTGGAGTCTTTTGGGTTTTCCACATATAGTATCATATCATCTGCGAAGAGTGATAACTTGACTTCTTCTTTGCCGATTTGGATGCCTTTAATTTCCTTTTGTTGTCTGGTTGCTGAGGCTAGGACCTCTAATACTATATTGAATAGCACTGGTGATAATGGACATCCCTGCCGTGTTCCTGACATTAGCGGAAAAGCTTTCAGTTTTTCTCCATTGAGAATGATATTTTCGGTGGGTTTTTCATAGATTGCTTTGATGATATTGAGGTATGTGCCCCCTATCCCTACACTTTGAAGAGTTTTGATCAGGAAGGGATGCTGTACTTTGTCAAATGCTTTTTCAGCATCTATTGAGAGGATCATATGGTTCTTGTTCTTTCTTTTATTGATGTGTTGTATCACATTGACTGATTTGCGGATATTGAACCAACCTTGCAGCCCTGGAATAAATCCCACTTGATCGTGGTGAATAATCTTTTTAATGTACTGTTGAATCCTATTGGCTAGTATTTTGTTGAGTATTTTCGCATCTGTGTTCATCAAGGATATTGGTCTATGGCTCTCTTTTTTGGTGGGATCCTTGTCTGGTTTTGGGATCAAGGTGATGCTGGCCTCATAAAATGAGTTTGGAAGTTTTCCTTCCATTTCTATTTTTTGGAACAGTTTCAGGAGAATAGGAATTAGTTCTTCTTTAAATGTTTGGTAGAATTCCCCCGGGAAGCCGTCTGGCTCTGGACTTTTGTTTGTTTGGAGATTTTTAATGACTGTTTCAATCTCCTTACTGGTTATCGTTCTGTTCAGGCTTTCTATTTCTTCCTGGTTCAGTTGTGGTAGTTTATATGTTTCTAGGAATGCATCCATTTCTTCCAGATTGTCAAATTTATTGGCGTAGAGTTGCTCATAGTATGTTCTTATAATAGTTTGTATTTCTTTGGTGTTAGTTGTGATCTCTCCTCTTTCATTCATGATTTTATTTATTTGGGTCCTTTCTCATTTATTTTTGATAAGTCGTGCCAGGGGTTTATCAATTTTATTAATTCTTTCAAAGAACCAGCTCCTAGTTTCGTTGATTTGTTCTATTGTTTTTTGGTTTCTATTTCAATGATTTCTGCTCTGATCTTTATGATTTCTCTTCTCCTGCTGGGCTTAGGGTTTCTTTCTTGTTCTTTCACCAGCTCCTTTAGGTGTAGGGTTAGGTTGTGTACCTGTGACCTTTCTTGTTTCTTGAGAAAGTTTTGTACCGCTATATATTTTCCTCTCAGGACTGCCTTTGTTGTGTCCCACAGATTTTGAACCGTTGTATTTTCATTATCATTTGTTTCCATGATTTTTTTCAATTCTTCTTTAATTTCCCGGTTGACCTATTCATTCTTTAGAAGGATGCTGTTCAGTCTCCATGTATTTGGGTTCTTTTCAAACTTCCTTTTGTGGTTGAGTTCTAGCTTTAGAGCATTGTGGTCTGAAAATATGAGGGAATGATCCCAATCTTTTGATAGCGGTTGAGTCCTGATTTTGGACCGAGGATGTGATCTATTCTGGAGAATGTTCCATGTACACTAGAGAAGAATGTGTATTCTGTTGCTTTGGGATGAAATGTTCTGAATATATCTGTGATGTCCATCTGGTCCAGTGTGTCGTTTAAGGCCTTTATTTCCTTGCTGATCTTTTGCTTGGATGATCTGTCTATTTCAGTGAGGGGAGTGTTAAAGTCCCCTACTATTATTGTATTATTGTTGATGTGTTTCTTTGATTTTGTTATTAATTGGTTTATATAGTTGGCTGCTCCCACGTTGGGGGCATAGATATTTAAAATTGTTACATCTTCTTGTTGTGCAGACCCTTTGAGTATGATATAGTGTCCTTCCTCATCTCTTATTATAATCTTTGGCTTAAAATATAATTGATCTGATAAAAGGATTGCCACTCCTGCTTTCTTCTGATGTCCATTAGCATGGTAAATTCTTTCCACCCCCTACTTTAAATCTGGAGGTGTCTTCGGGCTTAAAATGAGTTTTTTGGAGGCAACATATAGATGGGTTTTGGTTTTTTATCCATTCTGATACCCTGTGTCTTTTGACAGGGCCATTTAGCCCATTCACATTCAGGGTAACTACTGAGAGATATGAATTTAGTGCCATTGTATTGCCTGTAAGGTGACTGGTACTGTATATGGTCTCTGTTCCTTTCTGATCTACCACTTGTAGGCTCTCTCTTTGCTTAGAGGACCCCTTTCAATATTTCCTGTAGAGCTGGTTTGGTGTTTGCAAATTCTTTCAGTTTTTGTTTGTCCTGGAAGCTTTTAATCTCTCCTTCTATTTTCAATGATAGCCTAGCTGGATATAGTATTTTGGCTGCATGTTTTTCTCGTTTAGTGCTCTGAAAATATCATGCCAGCTCTTTCTGGCCTGCCAGGTCTCTGTGGATAAGTCAGCTGCCAATCTAATATTTTTACCATTGTATTTTACAGATTTCTTTTCCCGGGCTGCTTTCAGGATTTTCTCTTTGTCACTGAGACTTGTAAATTTAATATTAGGTGATGGGGTGTGGGCCTATTCTTATTGATTTTGAGGGGCGTTCTCTGAACCTCCTGAATTTTGATGCTCGTTCCCTTTGCCATATTGGGGAAATTCTCCCCAATAATTCTCTCCAGTATGTCTTCTGCTCCCCTCTCTCTTTCTTCTTCTTCTGGAATCCCAATTATTCTAATGTTGTTTCGTCTTATGGTGTCACTTATCTCTCGAATTCTCCCCTCGTGGTCCAGTAGCTGTTTGTCCTTCTTTTGCTCAGCTTCTTTATTCTCTGTCATTTGGTCTTCTATATCACAAATTCTTTCTTCTGCCTCATTTATCCTAGCAGTGAGAGCCTCCATTTTTGATTGCACCTCATTAATAGATTTTTTGATTTCAACTTGGTTAGATTTTAGTTCTTTTATTTCTCCAGAAAGGGCTTTTATATCTCTCAAGAGGGTTTCTCTAATATCTTCCATGCCTTTTTAGAGCCCAGCTAGAACCTTGAGAATTGTCATTCTGAACTCTAGATCTGACATATTACCAATGTCTGTATTGATTAGGTCCCTAGCCTTCGGTACTGCCTCTTGTTCTTTTTTTTTGTGTTGAATTTTTCCGTCTTGTCATTTTGTCTAGATAAGAGTATATGAAGGAGCATGTAAAATACTACAAGGGTGGCAACAACCCCAGGAAAATATGCTTTAATCAAATTAGAAGAGATCCCAAATCCTGAGGGGGGAGACAGGGGATAAAAAGAGGTTCAAAAAGGAAGAAAGATAAAAAAAGAAAAAAGATAAAAAAAAAAGAAAGGAAAATAATTTTTTAAAAAAAGAAAACACCTAAGAAAAATGTAAAAAAGAAAAAAATATATATATTAGATAAACTAGTAAAAAATCATTAAAAAAGAAAAAGGTAACAGTTAAAAAAAAAAAATTTACCCGAAGGCGAGAAGAAAAAAAAAAAAAAAAAATGAAAAAGAAAAAATTAAATTAACTGCCAGACTAAAAAAAATCACAGGAAAAAAGCCATGAGTTCTGTGCTTGGTTTTCTCCTCCTGTGGAATTCTGCTGCTCTCCTTGGTATTGAAACCGCACTCCTTGTTAGGTGAACTTGGTCTCTTGTTGATCTTCTGGGGGAGGGGCCTGTTGTAGTGATATTTAAGTGTCTTTGCCCCAGGGGGAATTACACCGCCCTTACCCTGGGCCGGTCCGCTCGGGTTTGCTTTCAGGAGCTTTTGTTCCCTGAGCGCTTTCCGTAGAGTTCCGGAGGATGGGAATACAAATGGCGGCCTCCTGGTCTCGGGCCGGAGGAGCCAAGAGCCCAGGGCCCCACTCCTCAATGCGCCCTCAGAGAAGAGCGCCCAGTTACTCCCGTCTGCCTGACCTCTGGCCGCGCTCTGAGCTCACCGAGCCTGCAACCAGTTCAAGGTAACACCGAGCTGTGAGCTTACTGTCAGCTCTGTCTCTGCAGCCGGCTTTCCCGTTCCAATACCTGCAAGCTCTGCGACACTCAGACACCCCCGATCCTTCTGTGACCCTGCGGGACCTGAGGCCACGCTGACCCCGCGTGGGCTTCGCCCCGGTTTAGCCTCTGGAGCGATGTCCCTCAGCGGAACAGACTTTTAAAAGTCCTGATTTTGTGAGCGGTTGCTCCGCCGCTTGTCGGGAGCCGGCCCCTCCCCCCGGGGTATCTCTTCCCGTCGCTTTGGATTCACTTCTCCGCCGGTCCTACCTTTCAGAAAGTGGTTGATTTTCTGTTTCCAGAATTGCTGTTCTTCTTCTCTTCGATCTGCCGATGGATTTTCAGGTGTTTGCAATCTTTAGATAAGCTATCTAGCTGATCTCCGGCTAGCTGAAGCAGTCTCAGCTTGCTACTTCTCCGACATCTTGACTCCTCCTCCCCATACAAATTTTAGTATTATTTACTCCAGCTCTTTGAAGAATACCGGTGGAATTTTGATCGGAATGGCATTAAAAGTATAAATTGCTTTAGGCAGTATAGACCTTTTAACAATGTTTATTCTTCCGATCCAAGAGCATGGAATGCTCTTCCATCTATTTGTGTCTTCAATTTCTTTCATGAGTGTTTTGTAGTTCCTTGAGTACAAATCCTTTACCTCTTTGGTTAGGTTTATTCCCAGGTATCTTTTGGTTCTTGGTGCTATAGTAAATGGAATTGATTCTCTAATTTAATTTCCCTTTCTGTATTTTCATTGTTAGTGTATAAGAAAGCCACTGATTTCTGCACATTGACTTTGTATCCTGCCACGTTGCTGAATTGATGTATGATTTCTTGTAGTTTGGGGGTGGAGTCTTTTGGATTTTCCATATAAAGAATCATGTTATCTGAGAAGAGAGAGAGTTTGACTTCTTCATTACCAATTTGGATACCTTTTATTTCTCTTTGTTGTCTGATTGCTGTTGCTAGGACTTCTAATACTATTTTGAACAAGAGTGGTGAAAGTGGGCATCCTTGTATTGTTACTGATCTCAACGGGAAGGCTGCAAGCTTTTTCCCAGTGAGGATGATATTTGCTGTGGATCTTTCATAGATAGATTGAATGAGGTTCAGGAATGTTCCCTCTATCCCTATACTTTGAAGTGTTTTAATCAGGAACGGATGCTGGATTTTGTCAAATGCTTTTTCTGCATCAATTGAGAGGACCATGTGGTTCTTCTCTCTTCTCATATTAATTTGTTGTATCACATTGATTGATTTGCGAATGTTGAACCATCCTTGTAGCCCAGGGATGAATCCCACCTGATCATGGTGGATAATCTTTCTAATATGCTGTTAGATCCTGTTGGCTAGGATCTTGTTGTGAATCTTAGCATCCATATTCATCAGTGATATTGGTCTAAAATTCTCCTTTTTGGTCGGGTCTTTGCCTGGTTTCGGGATTAGGGTAATGCTGGCTTCATAGAAAGAGTGGAAGTTTTCCTTCTGTTTCAATTTTTTGAAACAGCTTCAGGATAATAGGTGTTATTTCTTCTTTGAAGGTTTGGTAGAATTCCACAGGGAATCTGTCAGGTCCTGGGCACTTGTTTTTTGGAAGGTTTTTGACCACAGCTTCAATGTCGTTATTAGATATCACTCTATTCAGGTTGTCGATTTCTTCCTGCCTCAATTTTTGTAGTTTATAGTTTTCCAGGAATGCATCAATTTCATCTAGGTTCCTAAGCTTATTGGCATATATCTGTTGATAATAACTTCTGATGATTGTTTCTATTTCCTTGGTGTTCGTTGTGACCTCTCCCTTTTCATTCATAATTTTATGATTTTGTGCTTTCTCTCCTTTCTTTTGGATTAGTGTGGCCAATGGTTTATCGATCTTATTGATTCTTTCAAAAAACCAGCTTCTAGTTTCATTGATACGTTCTACTGTATCTCTGGTTTCTACCTCATTGATATCAGCTCTAATATTGATGATTTCCCTTCTAATGTGTGGAGTTGGTTTGATTTGTTGTTGATTCTCCAGTTCTTTAAGGTGTAGAGACAGCTGCTATGTTCTGGATTATTCAATTTTTTTGAGGGAGGCTTGTATGGCTATGTATTTCCCCCTTAGGACCGCCTTTGTTGTATCCCATATGTTTTGGACAGAAGTGTCTTCATTCTCATTGTTTTCCATGAATTGTTTCAGTTCTTCTTTGATCTCCTGGTTGATCCAAACATTCTTAAGCAAGGTGGTCTTTAGCTTCCAGGTGTTTGAGTTCCTTCGGAACTTTTCCTTGTGATTGAGCTCCAGTTTCAAAGCATTGTGATCTGAAAATATGCAGGGAATAATCTCAGTCTTTTGGTATCGGTTGAGTCTTGATTTGTGACCCAGTATGTGGTTTATTCTGGAGAAGGTTCCATGTGTACTTGAGAAGAATGAGTATTCTGTTGTTTTAGTGTGGAATTTTCTTTCCAATGTGTCATTCAATGCTCTTGTTTCTATATTGATTTTCTGTTTCAATGATCTGTCTAATTCTGAGAGAGGTATGTTAAGATCTCCTACGATTAGTGTATTCATATCAATATGACTCTTTATCTTGATTAACTGTTTTCTTAAGTAATTGGCTGCTTCCATATTGGGAGCATATATATTTACAATTGTTAGGTCATCTTGGTGGATAGTCCCTTTAAGGATTATGTAGTGTCCTTCTGTATCTCTCACTACAGTCTTTAGTTTGAAGACTAATTTATCTGATATGAGAATCGCTACCCCAGCCTTATTTTGAGGCCCATTGGCATGAAAGATGCTTCTCCATCCCTTCACTTTCAGTCTGCGTGTATCTTTAGGTTCAAAATGGGTCTCTTGTAGACAACATATGGATGGGTCCTGTCGTTTTATCCCATCTGCAACCCTGTGCTGCTTTATGGGTGCATTTAGGCCATTCACATTGAGAGTGATTATTGATAGATATGTTTTTATTGACATCGAGTTACCTTTGAAGTCTTTCTTTCTGTAGACTGTGTCTATATTTCTGTTCAATGCTATTCTTGGGATTTTTCCTCTTTTATAGAACCCCCCTTAATATTTCCTGCAGTGTCGGCTTGGTGGTTGCATAGTCTTTTAAGCCTTGCCAATCTTGAAAACTCTTTATCTCTCCATCCATTTTGAATGTCAGTCTTGCTGGATAAAGTATTCTTGGCTGCATGTTCTTCTCATTTAGTGCCCTGAATATATCTTGCCAGCCTCTTCTGGCTTGCCAGGTCTCTGTGGACAGGTCTGATGTTATTCTGATGGGCTTCCCTCTGTAAGTAAGGAGCCTCTTTGCCCTGGTGGCTTTCAAGAGATTATACCTACAATTATAATTCCTGAATTTGACTATCAGGTGTTGTGATGTTTTTTTTGGAACGTATTATCTTGGGTGGAGACCGTTCAGCCTCTAGTACATGAATGCTGGTTCCATTCACAAGATTGGGAAAATTTTCATGAAGGACTTGTTCCACTATATCTTCTAGACTTCTTTCTTTCTCCTCCCCTTCAGAGATTCCAATAATTCTGACGTTGGAACGCTTCATGGCATCATTTATTTCCCTTATTCTGTTTCCGTGGTTTCTAAGCTGTTTGTTCCAGGCTTCCTCCTGATCCTTTCTCTCTATCTGTTTGCCTTCCATATCACTAATTCTATCTTCTGTCTCAGTTACCCTAGCTTTGAGAGAGTTTAGATTAGATTGGAACTCATTGAGAGCATTGTGAACCTCCTCCCTGGTAGCTTTAAGCTCTGCCCTAACATTGTGAACATCCTGTCTGGTTGCTTTCAGTTCGGCCCTAATCAATTCTGTTTGGTCATCCATGACTTTCTCCAACCTAGCTATTGCCTGGATAATTGTTAACCTGAATTCTCTTTCCGACTAATTGTGTGTGTTGATAGCCATTAGCTCTGTTGCAGAAGGTCCATCCTCTGTGTTTTTCTTCTGCTGGGCATTCCTCCTCCAAGTCATTTTAGTGGGAGATGACTGAACAGATGTAGCTGGATGTATCAACTGTGGTGCAGTCAAGGAGCACCCTGGGACACTTCTGAACAATCAGGATTCCCCACCCAAACGAGAGATAAAAGAAAAGAAAAAGAAAAAGAAGAAAATAAGAAAAGAGAGAGAGAGAGAGAGACAGGAAAGAAAGGGAAGATGAAAAGGAAGGTTCAGCCCAGATGGGCTCCCTGGTAATATTTATGAAATTTACAAACAAATGAGATAAAAAGACCGATACAAGTATATGACAAGAGAATATATATATATATCTATATATAGATATATATAGATATGCAAATAAAGAAAGAACCTCATCATAAAGTACCACAAGTGTAAAATTTATATGCTATCAGGACAAATGCAAAAAACACGGTAACACTGGTGGAAGAAGATGGGAGAGTTCTTATAAATTCTCAGTGTGTGGGAGGAAGGTTGTTTTGATTCTTCCTGGATGTATCTTGATATCTTTGTTAAAGGACTCAACTTTCCTAAGATAAAGGGGATTAAAAATTGGTTTACCTATAGCGGTAGTATTGATTGGGGAAAGGGGATTACTTTGAAGCTTAACTCTATATGAATATTAGAGCATAAAAATAAAAAGGAATAAAGTAGACTAAACTAAACTAAAATTTTAAAAAAATGAATTCAAAAAATAAAAATGCAAAAGAACAACATAGGTGTATGTATCAAAAGTTCAGGTTAGAAAGGTATTTATTATGGAATTTGATGTACTGTACAACTCGCTGTGATGGTAAATAGGTTAAAAAAATTACCTATGTGTAAAAAGAAAAAATGAACCAGAATAGTGGGAACAAGTGAACAATACAAGTTTTCCTATGAAATAGTGGTTGTTCTCCTATAGTCCTTTTTTTTTTTTCGTCTTTTTTTATTCCTCTTTTTTTTTTTTTTTTTCCTTTCCTGGTTTGTTTTTTGGAGGAGGGGCCTGCCACGTGGGTTGTCAATCAATGATGTTTCCTGAGTTAAGTCCTCCCGCCCCCCTCAAGGGAGTGGGCTCTGAGGAAACTGGTTTTTTCCAGGCTTTTGTTCTCTGGCGGTTTTTATGCTTGTTCACTTTTTTTTTCTCTCACCTTGACCGCCTTTGATGGTTTTTGTAGTTTTAGAGGAAAACAAACCACACCCTCATCTCCCTCTCAGAGAGAAGCCTCAGTCTGGGTGCAGAGCTTAAATAAGTTCCCCCTTGGCCACTTGCAGAGCAGGTTCCAAGTTGCAGACCCTGGGGGCGCAGGATCTTTTGCTTGTACCCAAAGCCAAGGCAGTGACAGCTGTCTGGGAGCTCCTGATTGCAAGAGAGGTTCCAAGCAGCAATTGCACACTGAGATTTTGCCGCTGGCCCGGGCTGGGAGCTCCTGGCTTGCGCGCACCTCTTTCAGAGGCGGCTATGGGTCGGGCGTGCCTCTCCGGCACTGAGAATGGGGCGCTGGTCCGTAATCACCAGGCTGGGCTTTTGCGCACCTCTGTCAGGGGAGAGTTTGGGGCACGCGGCTTAGGCTTTGAAACAATGGCGCAGATGAACTTTATGAAGTTGAAAAGAGTGCCGGCTGTGCCTTTGTACCTCAGGGGAGCATGAGGGACGTGTGCGTGTATCTCAAGCTTTGTGTTAGGGCTCTTGCGTTCTGCCAACCGGCGTGGCTCCCATCCCCTCACAGGTACTAGAACCCATGCATTCTCGGGCGTGCTGGTGGCTTAGGGACTAAGAGCTGGTTTCTCTGCCGCATTCTTTCTGGGTCAGCGCCGGGGAGGCTGTCCTGGGACCGGGGATGTAAGCCCCTGTCCCTAGCCACCCCGATTCCCACAATTTACCCCCGCAATCCTTTGCTCTTTTGGAGTGTTTTCAACCAGTCTCCAAGTTAATGCTGGACCCCACACGCAGGGCACTCTCACTCGTATTAGGGTATTACTTTCCAACTGGTCGCCTCTGGTGGCTCCCTCCCCCTTTTGTTTATCTTCTGATATCAGTCCTCCCTTCCCACTCCGCTTTACCTGCCCACTGGCGTCTTCTGCCCCTGTAGAGATCCAGACGTGTATAATTCTGATCTCAGGCTGATTTCATGGGGGATCAGAGTTCTTTGGTAGGTAATCAGCTCACTTTGGGGTACCAGCTGAAAAGGCGCCTCCTCCTACTCCCCTGCCATCTTTTTTTGTGTCTTTTTCAGTTTCTTTCATGAGTGTTATGTAGTTCCTCGAGTACAGATCCTTTACCTCTTTGGTTTGGTTTGTTCCCAGGTATCTCATCGTTCTTGGTAATATAATAAATGGAATCAATTCTCTAATTTCCTTTTCTGTATTTTCATTGTTAGTGTATAGGAAAGCAACTGACTTCCGTACATCGACTTTGTATTTTGACACATTACTGAATTGCGGTATGAATTCTAGTAGTTTGGGGGTGGAGTCTTTTGGATTTTTCATATAAAGTATTGTGTCATCTGTGAAGAGAGAGAGTTTGACTTCTTCATTGCCAATTTGGATACCTTTTATTTCTCTTTGTTGTCTAATTTCTGTTGCTAGGACTTCTAATACTATGTTGAACAAGAGTGGTAAGAGAGGGCATGTGTGTCATGTTCCTGATCTCAACAGAAATGCTGTGAGCTTTTTCCCACTGAGGATGATATGAGCTGTGGGATTTTCATAGATAAACTTTATGAAGTTGAGGACTATTCCTCTGCCCTTATACTTTGAAGCATTTTAATCAGGAACGGATGCTGGATTTTGTCAAATGCTTTTTCTGCATCCATTGAGAGGACCATGTGGTTCTTCTCTCTTCTCTTATTGATTTGTTCCATCACAATGATTGATTTGCGAATGTCGAACCATCCTTGTAACCCACGGATGAATCCCACCTGGTCACAGTGGATAATCTTTTAATGTGCTGTTAGATCCCTTATCTAGGATCTTCTTGACAATCTTAGCATCTACATTCATCAGGGATATTGATCTGAAATTGTCCTTTTTGGTGTGGTCATTGCCCGGTTTGGGTATCAGGCTAATGCTGGCTTCATAAAAAGTGCCTGGAAGTTTTCCTTCTGCTTCAATTTTTTGAAACAGCTTCAGGAGAATAGATATTATTTCTTCTTTGAAAGTTTGGTAGAATTTCTCAGGGAGTCCATCAGGTCCTGGGCTCTTGTTTTTTGGTATGTTGTTGATCACTGTTAGAATCTCTTTACTTGATATTTGTCTATTCAGGTTGTCTATTTTTCCTGGCTCAATTTTGGAAGTTTTTAGTTTTCCAGGAATGCATCCATTTCATCCAGGTTGCTTAACTTCTTGGCATATAACTGTTGATAATAATTTATGATTATTGTTTCTATTTACTTGGTGTTAGTTGTGATCTCTTCCTTTTCATTCATAATTTTATTAATTTGGGTCTTCTCTTTTCTTTTGGATTACTGTGGTCAATGGTTTATTGATCTTATTGATTGTTTCAAAAAACCAGATTCTAGTTTCATTGATGTGTTCTACTGTAGCTCTAGTTTCTATCTCATTGATCTGTGCTCTAATCTTGATTATTTCCTTTCTTGTGTGTGGAACTCACTTAATTTCTTGCTGATTCTCCAATTTTTTAAGGTGTAGGGATAGCTGCTGTATTCTGGATTTTTCAATTTTTTTTGAGAGAGACTTGGATGCCTATCTATTCCCCCCTTAGGACTGCTTTTGCCATATCCCATAGTTTTGGGCCAAAGTGTCTTCATTCTCATTGGTTTCCATGAATTGTTTCAGTTCTTCTTTGATTTCCTGGTTGATCCAAGCATTGTTAAGCAAGGTGGTCTTTAGCTTCCAGGTGTATGAGTTCCTTCCAAAATTTTCCTTGTGGCTGAGCTTCAGTTTCAAAGCATTGTGATCTTAGAATATGCAGGGAATAATCTCAATCTTTTGATGTTAGTTGAGCCCTGTTTTGTGACCCAGTATATGGTCTATTCTGGAGAAGATTCCATGTGCACTGGAGAAGAATGCTTATTCTGTCGTTTTAGGGTGGAATGTTCTGTATATATCTATAAGGTCCATCTGGTCCAATGTGTCATTCAATGCTCTTGTTTCTTTATTGATTTTCTGCTTGGATGATCTGTTTATTACTGAGAGTGGCGTGTTAAGACTTCCTACTATTAATGTATTAATATCAATAAGACCTTTTATCTTGATTAATAGTTTTCTTATGTAATTGGCTGCTCCCACATTGGGGGCATATATATTTACAATTGTTAGATCATCTTGGTGGATAGTCCCTTTAAGAATAATGTAGTGTCAGGGCGCCTGGGTGGCTCAGTGGATTAAGCCACTGCCTTCGGCTCAGGTCATGATCTCAGGGTCCTGGGATCGAGTCCCGCATCGGGCTCTCTGCTCGACAGAGAGCCTGCTTCCTCCTCTCTCTCTTTCTGCCTGTGTCTCCGCCTACTTGTGATCTTTCTCTGTCAAATAAATAAATTCTTTTAAAAAAATAATGTAGTGTCCTTCTGTATCTCCAACTACAGTCTTTAGTTTTAAATCTAATTTATCTGATATGAGAATTGCTACCCCAGCCTTCTTTTGAGGCCCATTGGCATAAAAGATGTTTCTCCATCCCTTCACTTTCAGTCTGGATGTATCCTTAGGTTCAAGATGGGTTTCTTGTAGACAAATTTGAATGGGTCCTGTCATTTTATCAAATATGTAACCCTGTACCATTTTATGGGCAAATTAAGCCATTCACATTGAGAGTGATTAATGAGATATACATTTTATTGACATCTTGTTACCTGTGAAGTCTTTGTTTCTATAGATTGTTTCCATGTATTTCTGTTCAATGATATTCTTGGGTTTTATTTTTTCCTCTTTTGTAGAACCTCCCTTAATATTTCTTGCAGTGCTGGCTTGGTGGTCACATACTCTTCCACCTTGCCGGTCTTGAAAGCTCTTTATCTCTCCATCCATTTTGAATGTCAGTCTTGCTGGATAAAGTATTCTTGGCTGCACGTTCTTCTCATTTAGTGTCCTGAATACATCTTGCTAGCCCTTTCTGGCTTGCCAGGTTTCTACAGACAGGTATGAACTTATCCTAATGGGCTTTCCTCTGTATGTATGGAATCCCTTCCCCGTAGCTGCTTTCAAGAGCTCCTGTCTGAAAGTATGATTCATCAGTTTCACAATCAGGTGTCTTGAGGTCTTTCTAGTTTATATGATCTTGGGGGTATCCCTTTATGCCTCTAGTACATGAATGCTAGTTCCATTCACCAGATTGAGAAATTTTTCATGGAGAATTTGTTCAACTATATCTTCTAGTCTTCTTTCTTTCTCCTCCCCCTCAGGGATTCCAGTAATTCTGACGTTGGAACATTTCATGGCATCATTTATTTCCCTAATTCTGTTTTCATGGCTTCTAAGCTCTTTGTTCCAGTCTTCCTCCTGATCCTTGTCTTTATCTGTTGGTCCTTCAGATCACTAATTATATATTCTGCCTCAGTTACCCTAGCTTTTAGAGGATTTAGATTAGAATGGAACTCATTGAGAGCATTGTTAACATCATCTCTGGTGGCTTTCACTTCTGCCCTAATCAATTACATTTTGTCATCAAAGGCTTTCTCCAACCTAGCTATTGCCTGTATAATTGTTAGCTTGAATTCCCTTTCCAGCAATAGCTCTGATGGAGAGGGTCCAGTCTCTGAATTTTTCTTCTGTTGGGCATTCTTCCTCCTAGTCATTTTGGTGAGAGATGGCTGAAGGGGATGTGTAGCTGAATGTATCAACCATGGTGCAGGAAAGGTGCACCCTGGAAAAGCTTCTGAACAATCGAGAGTCCCCAACAAAAAGAAAGAAAAAAGAAAATAAGAGAGAGAGAGAGAGAGAGAGAGGGAAAAAAAAAGAAAGATAAAATAAAAGATAAGGCCCAGCCCAAATGGGCCCCAAAGGTAAGATTTTTGAAGTGTACAAACAAAAAAAGACAAAAGAAAAGACTGACAAAAGTAGATGACAAGAGATAAATAAATAAATAGATAGATAGATAGATAGATAAATAGCCCTGTCAAAATGAACCCCAAGGATAAGATTTACATACTACCAGAACAAAAACAAATACACAGACACACTGACAGAAGAAAAAAGATGGGTGGGTGGTTATAAATTCTCAGTGTGGTTGAGGAAGATTATTTTTATTCTTCCTTGATGTTTCTTGATATCTTTGTTAAAGGACTCAACTTTCCTGAGATAAACGGGGATTAAAAATGGTTTACAAATAGGATAGCATTGATTGGGAAAAGGGATTACCTTGAGGCTTATCTCTATATGAATATTAAAAATTATACTAAAATAAATTAAATTAAAAATAGAAAAGCAAAAGAAAAACACAGGTATATGTATCAAGAAAGTTCAGGTTAAAAGGTTATTATGGAATTTGATGTACTGAACATCTCATTGTGATGGTAAATAGGTTAAAACGTTATATAAAAAAAAATGAAAGAACCAGAATAGTGGGAACAAATTAAAAATAAAAGTTGTATCTATGAAGTAGTGGTGATTGTCCTTTGGGTTTTTTTTTTGTTTGTTTGTTTGTTTTGTTTTGTTTGGCTGGCTTTTTGTGGGAGGGGCCTGCTCTATGGTTTTTCATGTAGTCTTGCTAGAGTTGAATCCTCTTGCCCCAGCAAGGGGCTGGGCTCTGAGGAAACTGGTTTTTCAGGCTTTTGTTCTCTGGACATTTTTGTTTGTTTGTTTGTTTGTTTGTTTGTTTTGTTTGTCAGCTTTTAGTGGTTCATTTGAGGTTTAGAGGAAAGCAAACTGCCCCCGGACCTCTATATCAGAGAGAATCCTCAGTCTGTTCCCTCTGGGTTATCCAGGGCACAAAAATTCCCCCTTTGCCCCTGGCAGAGCATGTGCCCAGTCATGGTCTCTGGGGTCACAGGAACTTTCACTTGTATACAAAACCATGAGAAACACTAGCCGTGCCTGTCTGGTCAGCTCCAGATTGCCAGAGAGGTCCCAAACAGAGATATCGCACTGAGATTTTCACGCTGGCCCAGGCTGTGAGTGCTCAGACTCTCCAGGTCCTAGAGAGTTCCAGCTGGGGTCTGCATGGACCTCTCTCAGGGAAGGGTGTAGGGCAGGACTCAAACTCCAGTTCCGCAGTGCATGTGCAGAGTACAAAAGGCTGCGGTTCTGCGACTGGCATCCACAGCAGGCTCCTTCAATTTCAGGGGTGCTGCCACCCAGACTCTTTCAGGTGCACCAGTGGCTCAGGAACCAAAACCCGGATTCTTCACTGAGCTCTCTGGTCCCTATAGGCAGTGGCCATCTTGGGTCCGTGGGTTTAAGTCCCTGTCCCTAACCACTCAATTCCACCAATTTCCTCTTAAGATCTTTTGTTCTTTTTCAGTGCTTTCTACAAGAGTCCAAGTTAATTCTGGTCCCCAATCACAGGGCACTCTCGTGTTGGGGTATTACTTTCCAATGGGTCGCTTCTGGTCACTCCCTCCCCCTTTTGTTTATCTTCTGATATCAGTCCGATGTTCCCACTCCACTTTACCTGCCCACTGATGTCTTCTGTCCCTGTAGAGATCCAGAAGTGTATAATTCTAATCTCAGGCTTATTTCATGGGTGATTAGAGTTCTTTGGTAGGTAATCAACTCACTTTAGGGGACAGGTAGAAACAGTGCCTCTTCCTACTTCTCTTCCATCTTGTCTCTATGTGTGATTTTTCCTGTTGGAACTTATAGGTTAGGATCTAGTTGAGTATTTTGGCATCCATGTTCATTAGGGATATTGGTCTGTAATTCTCCTTTTTGATGGGTCTTTGGTTTTGGGATCAGGGTATTGCTGGCCTCATAGAACAATTTTGAAAGTTTTCCTTCTGTTTCTATTTTTTGAAACAGCCTTAATAGAATTGTCATAATTCCTTCTTTTAATGTTTGGTAGAATTCCTCTGGAACGCCATCTGGCCCTGGATTTTTTTTTTTGGTGGGGAGGGGGGTTGCTGACTATAGCTTCAGTTTCCTTGCTGGTTATTGGTCTGTTCAGATTGTCTATTTCTTCCGGTTTCATTCTTGGTATTTTATAAGTTTCCAGGAAGTCATATATTTATTCCAAATCACCTAGTTTATTGGCATATAGCTGTTGGTAATAAGTTCTAATAATTGTCTCTGTTTCCTTGGTATTAGTTGTGGTCTTTCCTCTTTCATTCATGATGTTATTGATTTGGGTCCTTTCTGTTTTCTTTTGGATAAGTCTGACCAGAGATTTATCAATCTTATTAATTCTTTCAAAGAACCAGTTTCTAGTTTTGTTAATGTGTTCTACTGATTTTCTGGTTTCCATTTTATTGATTTCTGCATTAGTCTTTATTATTCCTCTTCTCCTGCTTGGTTTGGGTCTTATTTCCTTTTCTTTCTACAGGTCTTTTAGGTCTAAGATTAGCTTCTGCATTTGGGATTTTACTAAATTTTTGAGAGATGTTTGCATGGCTATGTATTTCCCTCTTAGGACCACCTTTTCAGTATCCCCATGGTTTTGGACTTATGTATTTTTATTTTCATTGATTTCAATGAACTGTTTAAGTTCTTTAATTTCCTGGTTAACCCAGTCATTCTTTAGCAGGATGCTCTTTAATCTTCAAATGTTTGAGTTTCTTCCAAATTCCCTCTTGTGTTTGAGTTCACATTTCAAAACATTGTAGTCTGAAAATATGTGTGGGATAATCTCAGTTTTTTGATACTGATGAGACCTGATTTTTTACCCAGTATGTGGTCTATTCTGGAGAAAGTTCAGTGTGCACTCATGAAGAATGAGTATTCTGTTTTTTTAGGATGGAATGTTCTATATGTATCTACTAAGTCCATCCGGTCCAATGTATCCTTCAAAGCTCTTATTTCAGAAAAGTCTCAGGGCCTTTGTAAGACACAGTATCTGATCATTGCTATTGTTTTGTTTGTTTTTGCGTTTTGTTTTTGTTAGACCACTTAATGATTTCAGGGTAATAGCATAAAAGATCATCAATTAAATTGTGTTGACATACCAACATAACTGATAGCTTTGTTTAAAGTATACCGGTTAGTTTTTGAGTGAAGAAAACATTCCTCTAGTCCCTCCTCTGGATATTACCCAGTGATATATTCCACTAAATAATCTTATCTATCTGCGGTACCACCAGCCTTTGTGTAAGATATCAAACAATGCATGTTGTCATAGATTGAAACTGACAAAACTGACAAAAACTCATGCAAAACAAACTTAAAGCAACTTAAAGGAACTAAAACCAACTTGAAGCAGCCAGGTATTTTTAAACCTATGGAAAATGTCAAACCTAATATTTAACTTTTGACATTTTTCTAAGAATTACATTCACAAATGTGGTGTATTTATTATATTCACCAATTATATTCATGAATGTGGTGTATTTATTTCAAACAACTGTATGTGTATGTGTATGTGTATGTGTATGTGTATGTGTGTGTATACCCATTAAGGTGTATGTGAAAATAAGCCAGCTAAAATTGCAAGTTGCTGGGAAACTTTAAGGTAAACATTGTATATTCATTTGTTTTTGTTTGTTTGTTTGTTTGTTTTTTGTTTTTTGTTTTTTTGTTTTGTTTTTTGCTTTTTGATACACAAATCTCCATGTAAATTCAATTTCAATTCTACTTCAGTCAAAGTAAACATCAGCTTGGACATGTCCTGCCCTTACTAATGTTGAGCCTTTTTAAAATTTTTTAAATATTTTTATTATGTTCAATTAGCCAATATATAATACATAATTAGTTTTTGATGTAGTGTTCAATAATTCATTAGTGTGTATAACATCCAGTGATGTTGAACCTTCTGATTTGGTTTTCTTCTGATGATCCACATTGTGTATGTGTGTTTTTTTTTTTTTTTTTTCATGTCCTGTATATATTGATTAAGTTGAGAAAAACAAAATAAAACAAAATACATCACAACATTTTCTGCAAAGACAATATTCATTTGTAGATAAGAATGGAGTATGCACCATCTAGTAATTAGATGTATAAATCTTAATTTCAGTATAGTTTCAATTAAGAGCCAGTCATATTCTTGTCATTTTGCAGCAGCATATGTCATCTGCATAACAATTAGTGTTTTTCTTCATGACTGCACTAATTCATTCCACAGATATGTTATTGCATGCTTACTACCGTGTACCTTTTATCTGCTGGGCATTGTTTTTAAGTCTGAGACTAAAAGAGGAAAGCAGCCAGACATGGCCTTTGCTCTTAAGAAGACACTAAAAGGAAGAAAAATAAATTCCTTCTGAACTCCAGTAGTCATTAATGTGGCACACACCTGCTGTGCCCAGACAAGAGTATCTTTCTGCAAGATCTGTGGCTGAGATGCACTAAATCCTCTCCACAAATTCCTATTTTTCAAAATACTGACCTTGGAACCACATGAAAACTTATCAAATAGATATTAAGGAGAAAAAGATTTTCATGATGTCACTATATCCAGTTTATAAAAATATTTTACAAAGTTGGAAGGTACTTAAAATAATGAAGAATTGGGTAATAGCACAGGGAATATTTGTGAATAAACTCAAATGAGAAGGGTTCTAAAAAAATAAGACAATATAAAGGCTAAGAGGTTACATACACCCTGGAGTCAAACTTAAATTTTATCTCTACTACTTTTTGGCTGTGTAGACTTTAGCAAGATAGTTAATCTCTCTGTACCTCAGTTTGCTTCTGCAAAATGGATTGTTAAGAGTTGTCATTATGAGCCAAAAATAATATAAAATATGTAAACATTATAAAATAATATAAAATCTGTAATATAAGGCATGCCTGGGTGGCTCAATCATTAAGTGGCTGCATTCGGCTCCAGTCATGATCCCAGGGTTCTGGAACCGAGTCCTGCATCAGTCTCCCTGCTCAGCGGGAACCTTGCTTCTCCCTTTCCCACTCCCCCTGCTTCTGTTCCCTCTTTCACTGTGTCTCTCTCCATCAAATAAATAAATAAAATCTTAATAAAATTAATAAAATAAATAAAAATATATAATACAAAATATGCAAAATAACATAAAATATGTAAAATAATACAAAATAATTTATATGTAATATAAAATATTACATATAATAATAGAGAGAGTAGACTCATAATTAGAGAGTAAGATGGGAAAACAGGTAATGATATATGCTAAATTAGAAAAGTCAAAGGTCCCATGGAAGCCACAGTAGGTCACAAAGCCTTAATTTGGTGTGCCATGGAAGGCTTCCTAGAAGAAGTGATATTTAAGTTGAGACCTTTGAAGGATGAATAATTAGGAGGTTAGAAGCATTGGAGATGTAGGGGTACACTTTGGTTCCCAGATAATAAAAATACCAGAGAGCAAGAATGCCTTGAAAATGCATATTTTTGTTGTTGTTATCACAACTGAATCATATTTGATCCTTATGATAGCATGCCTAGGCAGTTCTTTGTTCTTACACATAAAAGAAGTCAAAGGAATCTTGCTATTAAAAGAGTATCTCAAACAAAAACAGTTATTCTTTTCCCTAACCTTCTTTATTTTATTTTTTTTTTAAGATTTTATTTATTTGTCAGAGAGAGAGCGCGAGCGAAAGTGAGCACAGGCAGACAGAGTGGAAGGCAGAGTCAGAGGGAGAAGCAGGCTCCCTGCGGAGCAAGGAGCCCGATGTGGGACTCGATCCCAGGATGCTGGGATCATGACCTGAGCCGAAGGCAGCTGCTTAACCAACTGAGCCACCCAGGCGTCCCAAACCTTCTTTATTTTTTAAAAGAACATCAAACCACTATTTAAAAGTCTGTTTTTGGACCCATAAAAAAAATCTCATGTACAAATGGACTAAAATTACTTCTATAATCACTATTTTATTCACCCAAGAACTTACATCAACACTTATGATCTTCAAAGGGATTTGATACTTGGCTTGATAAGTTCACAGACTTTAAATCTGGCTGCTGCTAGCCAGAATTCTAGGATTCAAGATGAGCAATTTGCATAGGAAAAAATTACTAGAGAAAAAAGCAATTTTTTTAAGATTTTATTTATTTATTTGACAGAGAGAGATCACAAGTAGGCAAAGAGGCAGGCAGAGAGAGAGAGAGGAGGAAGCAGGCTCCCTGCTGAGCAGAGAGCCCGATGCGGGACTCGATCCCAGGACCCCGAGATCATGACCTGAGCCGAAGGCAGCGGCTTAACCCACTGAGCCACCCAGGTGCCCTGAGAAAAGAGCAATTTCACAGATAAGGTTTCTCTATTAAGAATATCTGTAAAAAGGTGAAAGTTGTAAAACATTTTTCTACAAGAGAGGATACACTTCTTGGTATTTTTCATTCACTGAAGAGTAGAAAGGTCTCATTCTGATGCATTGCTCTTTACTCTGGATCTCTATTTTAAAGATTCTACAAACATAGTAATACTTCCTGGCACTTTAAGCAGGTCACAGTTCAAATGATCTCTCTGCCAGTCTCCCCTGAGAGCCATACTTTCCCATTTTCAATACATAAGTATTTAAATATTCCAGAAGTGAATGTTGTTTATTTTAAATTATACTGCCAATAGCATGGATAATTGAGAAAATAGTTTATTATATTAAATGTTTTAAATGGGAATTTAATATATTCAGGTCAGATATTTCTGTCTGACTGCAAGTGAAAGGCAGATTTTTATTTCATTTTTAACTGACCATGAGCTAATTTTGCTCAAGAAGACAGAAAAAAGATAATCATTTCTCTCCACAACCTCACAATGTTATATCCTTCTTTTTCACAAGTGAAGCAAAAACTTCTCATTTAATGAGCAGCAGGGGAATATACTGAGGAGTGCTCTCATTGAATCCAATTGGCCCTCCATCAGCTTTGGAATAAATTTTAATTTCAATGTTAACTAATATAGTCCTTAATCTAAGCCAGAATTTAAGGACAGATCAAAGCATTAGATAGATTAAAGCAGAGATAAAGCAAGAAAGATTCTTGCATATGCCTTAAAAAATCAAAAGGAAAATCTAACCATCTACATTCAGAGTAAAATCAATATTATCAGGCTAAAACAGGTATAAAATGTGAAATAACTCAGAGATTGATTATCGTCAAAATATGTGAACACATTAAAGTCTGGTCACCATTTTGAGATGAAGGTCATTGTATGGTAGGTAATCTGGAGAACAAGGGAGAAAATCCCCTAAATAGAAAAATTAAAAACAACTGCATCTACCAAAACTAAGGAAAAGAAAATGCAATAGAATACAAAATGCAATAGAAAATGGGTGCAGAAGCTTCTAATATTTAACCTGTTTGTACTGCAAACGTAGTGTTATAGAGAGTCATCCATGTGAATCTAAATATAAATACAAAGAAAGTTGTTTGAAGGAACAAAAGCATGTTGTGGTGTGGTTTCCCTAAAGTTAAATAATAATAAAGAAGGATATCTTCATTTAACCACAGAAATATAAATAAATAAACCACAGAAATATAAATAAATAAACCACAGAAATATAAATAAATGAATAATAAACAGGAAGGAAGGAAGGAAAAAAGGAAGGAAGGAAGGAAGGAAGGAAAAACAGGAAAAAAAAGTCATTTTTTTAGAACAGTTTGTAAAATGTGAAACATCTCATTGCTCCTCACTTTCAGAAAATAGCCTATATCAAAATCAAGACTATATGTATACCTGACATGCTTATTCCAGCTCTTGAGTCTATAGTTTTTCTTAGCAGGTAACATAGTAGTGACCGCAAGGTGAGGACCCAATAGTTAGTAATCACTGACTAATTAAAATTGATATTTGGGGGTATCTGTGTTGTTCAGTCAGTTAAATATCTGCCTTTGGCTTGGGTCATGATCACAGAGCCATGAGATTGAGCCCCTTGTTGGGATCCCTGCTCAGAGAGAGTTTGTTTGTCTTTCTCCCTCTGTTGCTCTCCCTGCTTCTGCTCTTTATCTCTCTCCCAAATAAATACATAATCTTAGTTTAAAATGTAAAAACATTGTTTTTAAAAAAATAAAAAAAACTCTGATATTTGAAAAAAAAATTAAAAATTCCAGACAGAATTTTCAAATAACAACTCAAGCTACTGATAAAACCAGTTAACACCTCCTCCATGCTAATCATATGTCTAAGTATGTTACATGTACTGACATTTAAAAATTCAGAGTAACCCAACAAAGTAGGTACTCTTTTTATCAAAGGTGAGAAAACAGGCATAGGATGGTAAAGTACTTTGTGCAAGTTCACACAAATAGAAAGTGGCAAGAGCCAAGATTTATACCAACTGTCTATCTTCAAAGTCTAAATTCTAACTCTCTGTGCTATGCTGGGATTCTTCCAGTATTGGAGATAATCTGGAGTTTACATCATAAGTATTAGAATGAACCTGAGGAACCTCTACACTCAGCCTAGAGCTCTGATGTTGGCATGATACTCAAATGGCTTATACAACTATTCCTATGTTCTGTATAAGGATTTGGATTCCTTCAATTAAGAACATGAACCTAGCAGATCACATTTATAATTTGAACAGCTACCATATATTTAGACCAAATTTTTATCCCTTAGAAAATTTTCTACTAATCCAAGGCAGGTGGGTAATGTGTGGTTACTCAATTAATCTAACTCCTTCTTTTCTTTTTTTTTTTTTTTATATTTATTTATTTATTTATTTGACAGAGAGAGAGCCCAAGGTGGTGGGGGGAGGGCAGAGGTAGAGGAAGAAGCAGCTCCCTGATGATCAGGGAGCTCAATGTGGGGCTCAATTCTAGGACCCTGGGATCATGACCTGAGCCAAAAGCTTAATGACTGAGCTATCTAGGTCTCCCTAACTCTTTTTTTTTTCTTTTGACAATAATGAGAGCAAAGTGATATTCCTCAAATGCACTATTGCATGCAGTATTAATGAAAGTGAAAAAAAAAAGAAAAACTCAAACCTGTATCAGAAGTACATTGGCTTCTATCATTTTCTTTTACCTTTTTATACAATTATTTATTTATTTACTTGAGAGAAAAAGAGAGATCATGAGTAGGGGGAAAGGCAGAGGCAGAAAAAAAATTAGACTCCTTGTTGAGCAGGAAGCTCGACTCAGGGTTTTATCTCAGGATCCTGGGATCATGCCCTGACCCAAAGGAAGACACTTATCCAGTTGAGCCACCTAGTGCCCTTCTTTTAACTTTATTTAAATGTCTATTGAATAACTTTTCCCTTTGTAAACCTAAAAACAGCTTGACTATGGGACTATATTTTATTCACATGAAAATATCAACATACATGGAAAAGTAGTAAAAAGCACAGAAGAAGTACTGAGAGAATTTATAATACAATGTTGGTTGGGTGCCTTGTTTCTCTGAAGTTCATTATCTGCCTACACAGTAGATTAATGAAAAGCAAAAATAGTGTTTTTTTTAAGGTTTTATTTCTCTAGAGTAATTTTAGGTTCATGATAAAATTCAGAGGAAAATAGAGATTTTATTCATATACACTATCCTCCAACATACATAAGCTCCCCCATTATACATCCTTCTCCCTCACCCTCACTTGCAATCACTGATCTTTTTTTTAAATTAAATTAATTTATTTATTTTCAGAAAAACAGTATTCATTATTTTTTCACCACACCCAGTGCTCCATGCAATCCGTGCCCTCTATAATAACCACCACCTGTTTTTTTATTTTTATTTTTCTATGCTTTAACAAATAAGGAAGGATCTTTGATGCCATTTATCAATATGTAAATATAATTTAAGTGAAAATCATTGCTATTTTCACTTTCCCTCAGTGCTAATATAGGTAAAATGAATGTCCTCACTTCTGGACCCCAAAGGGCTCCTTGAGCACATTTGTGCCCTATTAATCTTTGACTATACAGAATTTAATGCAGTGACTGGCTCTCAGTGTGTGTTCAATAATTTTCTTTTGAGATTGATTCCAAGATGGTAGAGAAGTAGGAGAATTGAATTTTGTCTGGTCCCAGGAATCCATCTAGATAGCTATCAACCCATTCTGAACACTTGTAAACTCAAAGTGAGATCAAAGAAAAGAACAGCTGCAACTTTACAAATAGAAAAGTGAGCACTTTCTGCAAAGGTAAAAGATGTGGAGAACTGAATCTGAGGCGACATATGGGAAGATAGACCATGGGGGGAGATAGCCTCCCTCAGCTAACTACCAGCAGGTGATAGAGCAGTGGAGCACAAAATCAGAACTTTTAGAAGTCTCCTCCAGTGAGGAACATTGCTTAGGTGGCTAAACTGGGAGGAACACTTGCTGGGTCAGTGTGGTTTCAGGATCCTTGGGGTCACAGGAAGACTGGGAGTTTCTGTATGTGGCAGAGCTCCCAGGTGTCTGAATGAGGAAGCCAGCTCTAAAGAGCAAGCCCAGGAGTGCACTCACAGCTCAGGTTTGCCATAAACTGTGTTCATCAGGCAGGTGCCCAATGAGCAACAGAACCAGGGAGACCAACCTTCTTCACCCAGGAGAAGCACATTTCAGGAATCTTCTGGGTTTGAAGACTCAAAGTGGGGTTGTATGACTGAGATAGAAACACTGTCACAGGCCAGGTGAGCATGGACTGTGGTTGGAGACCAGGGAGACAGGTGTGGTTGACTGCTTTTATCTGAGGGCTCACTGAGGAATAAAGCCCTAAGCTTTCAGCTCTAGGGCTGGAGATTGAGAGGTGGCCATTTTCTTTTCTCATTCTCTAAAGCTGTACAGAAAGTCTTCAGAGAAAAAAAGAAGCCACATAGAGCAAACTGGGTCAGATTACTCAGTCTGGCTTCTGGCAAAGGCAGTGCATTTCCATCTGTGGCAAAGACTTTTGATAATCAATGCAACAGGCCCAGCCCCCAGAAGATTTGCAAGAAATCCAGCCAAGACCAAGTTTACCAATCAAAGAGAATTGCAAAATTCCTGGCTAGGGAAATACACCATGTAGATATCGTGATTTTTCCCCAGGATTTTTTAGACTTTTTTTTTTTTTTTCTTATTTTTGCTTTTCCTTTTTTTATAATTTTCCTTTCATTTTGCAACCAACTTCTTATTTTATCAACTCCTTTTTTAATCTTTTTTTTTTTTAATTTTCATTTTTTACACTCACATTTCATCCCTTCACTGTTTTTAATCTTATTTTTGTTTATAAAAGAAAGAAAAACATATGTGCTTTTCTTTCTTTAAAATTTTGGGATTCAGTTTCTACTAACAGACCAAAATACATCCAGAATCTAGTGTATGGGTCTGCTCTATTCACCCATCTTATCATATTCTCTCTCTCGCTCACTCTCTCTCTTTTTCCTTCTTCCTTTTTTTTTTTTGATTTTGTTTGTTTTTTGTTTTGTTAAAGTCTTCTTTGATTTTCAACTTTATACTTACATTCTATCTTTTCAATGTATTTAATTTTATTTTTGTATATATGTTTTTCTTCCTTTAGAATTTTGAGTTTCCTCTAACAAACCAACTAAAATACACTCAGGAAATAGTGTATTGCTCTGTTCTGTTTACCTGTCTGTTTATAACTCTTCCATTGTTGTTGTAGTTTTCTTTCTGTTTTGTTTTTTCTTTTCTTCTAATTTCCATTTTTATAATTACATCCTTTCCTTTCACTGTATTTAGTTTTATTTTTGCACATATATAAGTTTTTCTTCCATTAAAATTTTGGGATCGATTTTTCTAAAAAAAAAAAAAAGACCAAAATACACACAAGATCCAGTGTATTTGCTCATCTGTCTGATTATAGTCTTTGTTTGCTTTTTTTTTTTTCAGTTTGGGATCTCTTCTGATTTGTTTACTGTATATTTCTCTGGGGTAATTGTTGCCATTTTAGTATTTTGTTCTCTTGTTCATCTGTTATCTGGACAGTTATACAACAAGAAGAAAATGATCTCAAAAAAGAGAACAAGAGACAGTACTGACTGCCAGGGACCTAATAAATATTAATATAAGTAAGATGTCAGAACTAAAGTTCAGAAAAGTGATTATAAAGATACTAACTGAGGCTTGGAAAAAGCATAGAAGACACTAGAGAATCCCTTTCTGTAGAAATAAAAGAATGGAAATCTAATCAAGTAAAAATTAAAAAGGCTGTTAATGAGATGTAATAAAAAATGGAGGTTCTAACTAGAATGAATGAGACAGAAGAGAGAATTAGTGATATAGAAGATGAAAGATGGAGAATAAAGAAACCAATAAAAATAGAGTTAAAGAACACTGGATCATGGGGAAGAATTCAAGAGATAAGTAAAACCATAAAGAGGAACAATATTATAATTATTGGGATCCCAGAAGAAGAGGAAAGAGAGAGAGGGTCAGAAGTTATTTTCAGGCAAATTATAGTGGAGAACTTCCCTAATCTGGGGAAGGAAAGAGGCATCAAAGTCCAGGAGGCACATAGAACATCCCTCAAGATCAATAAGAACAGGTCAGCATCCTGACATATCATAGTGAAACTAGCAAATCTCTGAGACAAAGAGAAAATCCTGACAGCAGCTCGGGACAAGAGGTCTGTAACCTACAAGCATAGAAACATTAGATGGCAGCAGACATATTAATAGAGACTGAGCAGGCCAGAACGGCCTGTCATGATGAATTCAGGGTGTCAAATGAGAAAAATATGCAGCCAATAATAGTTTACCCAGCTAAAATGTCACTCAAAACAGGAATGATAAAAAGCTTTGAGGACAAACAGAAACTAAAAGAGTTTGTAATCACCAGACCAATGAGAAGTATTGAAAGGGGTATTTTAAGCAAAGAGAGACCCCAAAAGTAACATAGACTAAAAAGAAACACAAAGGATATACAGTAATGGTCATCTTACAGGTAATACAATTGCACTAAATACATATCTATCAATAGTTATCCTGAATAAAAATGGGGTAAATGGCCCAATCAAAGACATAGGGTATCAAATAGGTAGAAAAGCAAGACCCATCCATATGCTGTCTACAAAAGACTCATTTTACACCGCAAAACACCACCAGATTCAAAATGAGGGGATGGAAAACAGTTTATCATCCTACTGGACATCAAAAGAAAGCTGGGGTGGCCATCCTTATATCAGACAAATTAGATTTTAAACCAAAGAGTGTAATAAGAGATAAGAAAGGACACTATATTATAATTAACTGTCTATCCAACAAGAAGAGCTAATAATTGTAAATATTGATGTTCCTAATGGGGGAGCAGCCAATTATATTAGACAACCAATAACAGAATTTTTTTTAAAAAATCATCAATAATAATACAATAGTAGAGGACTTTAACCCCCCCCCTCACTGCAATGAACACATCATCTTAGCAGAAGATCAAGGAAATTAGGGTTTTTGAATGGCACTGCATCAGATAGACTTCACAGATATATTCAGAACATTCCATTCCAAAGCAACAGAATACATATTCTTCTCAAGTGTATATGGAATATTCTCCAAAATCGATTTCGTCCTGTCACAAATCAGGTCTCAACCAGTACCAAAAGACAGGGATCATTCTCTGCATATTTTTGGATCACAGTGGGGTTTTTGTTGTTGTTGTTGTTATTGTTGTTGTTTTTTGTTAAGATTTTATTTATATATTTGATAGAGAAAGATCACAAGTAGGCAGAGAGGCAGGCAGGGGTGGGGGGGAAGCAGGTTCCCACCGAGCAGCGAGCCCAATGTGGAGCTTGATCCCAGGACCCTGAGATCATGACCTGAACTGAAGGCAGAGGGTTAATCCACTGAACCACCCAGGTGCCCCAGGACTACAGTGATTTGAAACATGAACTCAATCACAAAAGTTGGAAAGAATTCAAATATGCCGATGTTAAAGAGCATCCTACTAAAAAAATAAATGCATCAACAAGGAAATTAAAGAAGAATTCTAAAAAATCAAGGAAACAAATGAAAATGAAAACACAATGGTTCAAAAAGTTTGGGATGCAGAAAAGAAGGTCCTAAGAGGGAAAGATACAGCACTATAAGCCTTTATGAACAAAAAAAGTCTCAAATACACAGAATAACTCTACACCTAAAGGAGCAGGAGAAAGAACAACAAATAAAGTCTAGACCCAGCAGGGGAAGAGAAATAATTAGAAAAATTAGGACAGAAATAAATGAAATAAAATAATAATTTAAAAAATGCCAACAGACTAAAGAAACAAGGAGCTGGGCGCCTGGGTGGCTCAGTTGGTTGGACGAGTGCCTTCAGCTCAGGTCATGATCCTGGAGTCCCGGGATCGAGTCCCACATCGGGCTCCCAGCTCCATGGGGAGTCTGCTTCTCCCTCTGACGTCCTCGCTCATGTTCTCTCTCACTGTCTCTCTCTCAAATAAATAAATAAAATCTTTTTTTTTTAAAAAAGGAGCTGGTTCCTGAAAGAATTTATAAGATTGATAAGACTCTGGTCAGACTTATGAAAAAGAAAAGAAAAAGGACCCAAATGTATAAAATCATGAATGAAAGAGATCACAATCAACATCAAAGAAACACAATTTTAAGAACATATTATGAACAACTTTATGCCAACAAATTAGACAACCTGGAAGAAATGGAAAATTCCTAGAGATGTATAAGCTGTTTTTGTGGCTTCTAAGCTGTTTGTTCCAGGCTTCCTCTTGATCCTTTCTCTCTATCTGTTTGTCCTCCAGATCACTAATTCTATCTTCTGCTTTGAGAGAATTTAGATTAGATTGGAACTCACTGAGAGCATTGTAAAGCTCATCCCTGGTAGCTTTCAGCTCTTCCCTAATATTGAAAACATGATCTCTGTTCATTTTCAGTTCAGCCCTAATCAATTCCATTTGGTTACCCATGGCTTTCTCCAACTTAGCTATTGCTTGGATAATTGTTAGCCTGAATTCTCTTTCCAACATATTGTCTATGTTGATAGCTGTTAGCTCTGTTGCAGAAAGTCCATCCTCTGTATTTTTCTTCTGTTGGGCATTCCTCCTGCTAGTCATTTTGGTGAGAGATGGCTGAACGGGTGTAGCTGGATGTATCAACTGTGGTGCAGTCAAGGTGCACCCTGGAACGCTTCTGAGCAATCAGGGTTCCCCACCCAAATGAGAGGAAAAAGAAAAGGAAAAGAAAAAAAATAGAGAGGGAGAGAGACAGGAACAAAAGGTGAGATAAAAGAGAAGGTTCAGACCAACTGGGCCCCAAGGTAAGATTTATGAAGTATTCAAACAGACACAGACAAACAAAAAGACTGATAAAAGTATATGATAAGAGAAAAAAGAATATATATATGTATATAAATATACATATATAAGACATATATTACATGTATAAGACATATACATAAATATACACATGTATATTTATATGTGTATATATACATATGTATATTTATATACATATATATTCGCATATATATATATATCAAATAAAGGAAGAACCTCATCAAAAAGAACCCTGAGTGTAAGATTTATATACTATCAGGACAAACACAAAAACACAGAAATACTGGTGGAAGAAAAAGATGGGAGAGTGGTTGTAAATTCTCAGTGTGGGTGAGGAAGGTTGTTTTGATTCTTCCTGGATGTATCTTGATATCTTTCTTAAAGGACTCAACTTTCCTAAGATAAAGGGGGATTAGGAATTGGTTTACCTATAGGGGTGGCATTGACTGGGGAAAGGGGATTACCTTGAAGTTTAACTCTATATGAATATTAGAAAATAAAAATTAAAAACAGGAATAAAATAGACTAAACTAAACTAAAATTTTAAAAAAAGGAATTTAAAAAATAGAAATGCAAAAGGAAAACACAGGTGTATGTATCAAAAAGTTCAGGTTAGAAGGTTATGGAATTTGATGTACTGGACATCTCACTGTGATGGTAAATAGGTTAAAAAATTATCTATATAATAATAAAAAAATCTATATAAAAATGTGCCAGAATAGTGGGATCGAATTAATAATAAAAATTGTCCTATGAAGTAATGGTGGTTGTTCTCTTGTTGTCTTGTTTTTTTTTTTTTTTTTTTTTTTTTTCCTTTCCTGGTTAGTTTTCTGGAGGAGGGGCCTGCCACGTGGGTTTTCAGTCAATGAAGTTCTCTGAGTTAAGTCCTCCCGCCCCCCTCAAGGGAATGGGCTCTGAGGAAACTGTTTTTTTCAGGCTTTTGTTCTCTGGAGGTTTTTATATTTGTTCACTTTTGTTTTTCTCTCACACCCTGACTGCTTTTGATGGTTTCTGTAGGTTTAGAGGAAAGCAAACTGTACCCTGACCTCCCTCTCAGAGAGAAGCCTCAGTCTGGCTGCAGAGACCAAATAAATACCCCCTTGGCTGCTGGCAGAGCAGGTTCCCAGTTGTGGTCCCTGGGGACTCAGGATTTTTTGCTTGTACCCAAAACCACAGCAGCGGTGGCTGTCTGGGCAGCTCCAGACTGCCAGAGAAGTTCCAAGCAACGATCACACACTGAGATTTTCCCGCTGGCCCGGGCTGGGAGTGCCTGGTCTTTCCAGTCCGAGAGCACCAGGCTGGTGCCTGTGTGCACCTCACTCAGGGAAGGGCGTGGGGCACGACTTGAACTCTGATGGAATGGCAGGGCACTCGCGTGGGGACTGCAAAAAGGCTGTGCTTCTGTTGGCTGGTGAGGCTCCCAGCCCCTCATGGGAGCCGGGCGCCTGCACTGGTGGTTCAGGGATCGAGACCTGGTTTCTCTGCCACACACTCTCTGACTCTGTGCCAGGGATGGCTGTCCTGGGTCTGGGGACTTAAGCTCCTGACCCTAACACCCCGATTCCTGCAATTTCCCCCTGGTGATCCTTTGCTCTTTTTGAGTGCTTTCTACCTGACTCCCGAGTTAATGCTGGTCCACAGGTGCAGGGCACTCACATATTGGGATATTACTTTCCAACGCATCACCTCTGTTGGCTCCCTCCCCCTTTTGTTTATCTTCCAATATCAGTCTGACTTTCCTACTCTGCTTTACCTGCCCACTGGCGTCTTCTGCTCTGGTAGAGATCCAGACGTGTATAATTCTGATCTCAGGCTGATTTCGTGGGTGATTGGAGATCTTTGGAAGGTAATCAGCTCACTTTAGGGTGCAGGTTGAAAGGGCGCCTCCTCTTACTTCCCCGCCATCTTGTCTCTCCCCTAGAGATGTATAAACTACCAAAATTGAACCAGGAAGATATAGAAAACTTGACAGACATATAACTAGCAAGGAAATTGAAGCAGTAGCCAGAAATTTCCCAAAAAAACAAGAGCACATGGCCAGATGGCTTCCCAGTGGAATTCTACCAGACATTTAAAGAAGAATTAATACCTATTCTTTTGAACCTGTTTAAAAAAAAATCAAAAGGGAAAGAAAACTTCAAAACTCTTTTTATGAGGTCAGTATTACCTTGATACCAAAACCAGACCAAGACCCCACCAAAAAGGAGAATTACAGACCAATAGCTTTGATGACCATGGATGCAAAACTTCTCACCAAGACACTAGCCAATAGGATCCAACAGTACATTAAAAGGATTATTCACCACATCCAGGTGGCATTTATTCTTGGGCTGCAAGGTTGGTTCCATATTTGCAAAGCAATCAATGTGATACATTATGTAAGTAAAAGAAATAACAAGAATCCTATGATCCTCTCAATAGATGCTGAAAAAGTATTTCACAAAGTACATCATCCTTTCTTGATTAAAATTTTTCACAATGCAGGGGTAGAGGAACACTCCTCAGTATCATAAAAGCCGTCTATGAAAAGCCCAGGCAAATACTCTCAATAGGAAAAATGCTGAGAACTTTTACCCTAAGGTTAGGAACTCAGTAGGAATGTCCAATATCACAACTATTTTTCAATATAGTACTAGAAGTCCTACCTTCAACAATCAGGCAACAAAAATGAATAAAAGGTATCCGAATCAGCAAAGAAGTCAGGCTCTCACTTTTTGCAGATGACACAATACTCTATGTGGAAAACCCAAAAGACTCCACCCCAAAATTCCTAGGATTCATACAACAATTCAGTAAATGGCAGGATATAAAAATCAAAACACAGAAATCAGTTGCATTTCTTTTTTTTTAAAGATTCTATTTATTTATTTAACAGAGAGAGAGAGATCACAAGTGGGTAGAGAGGCAGGCAGAGAGAGGGGGGAAGCAGTCTCCCCACCAAGCAGAGAGCCCCATGTGGGGCACAATCCCAGGACCCTGAGATCATGACCTGAGCTGAAGGCAGAGGCTTTAACCCACTGAGCCACCCAGGTGCCCTAATTGGTTGCATTTCTATACAGCAACAATGAGACAGAAGAAAGTTAAGTTAAGGAGTCAATCCCATTTACAATTTTACTCAAAGACATGAGTTACCTAGGAATAACCAACGAGGTAAAGGCTCTATAATCAGAAAAAACATAGAATATTCATGAAATAAATTGAAGATACAAATAAATGGGAAAACATTCCATGGTGATGGGTTGGAAGAACAAATATTGTGAAAATGTCTATGCTACATAGACCAATCTACACATTCAGTGCAATCCTTATCAAAATACCATCAACTTTTTTCACAGAGCTGGAACAAATAACGCCAAAATTTGCATGGACCCACAAAAGACCCTGAATCACCAGGGGAATGTTGAAAAATAAAACCAAGCTGCAGGCATCACAATGCCTAACTTCAAACAACATTACAAAGCTGTAATCATGAAGACAGTGTGGTACTGGCACAAAAACAGACACAAAGATCAATGGAACAGAATAAAGAACTCATAAATGGACTCTCAACTCTATGGCCAACTAATTTTTGACAAAGAAAGGAAGAATATCCAATGGAAAAAACAGTCTCTTCAATAAACTGTGCTGGAAAACTTGGATAGCCACATGCAGAAGAATGGAACTGGGCCAATATCTTATGCCATACATAAATATAAACTCAAAATGGATGAAAGACCTAACTGTGAGGCAGGAATCTATCAAAATCCTTGAGGAGAACATAGGAGCAACCTCTTTGACCTCAGCCACAGCAACTTCTTCCTAGAAACATCACCAAAGGTAAGAGAAACAAAGGCAAACATGAACTATAGGGACTTCATCAAGATCAAAAGCTTTTGCACAGCAAGGGAAACAGTCAACAAAACCAGAAGACAACAGATAGAATGGAAGATGATATTTGCAAATGATGTATCAGATAATGGGCTAGTATCCAAAATCTATAAAGAACTTATCAAACTCAACAGCCAAAGAATAATTCAATCAAGAAATGGGCAGAAGACATGGACAAATATTTTTCAAATAAGACATCATGGCTATCAGACACATGAAAAAGTGCTCAACATCACTTGGCATCATGGAAATACAAATAAAAACCACAATGAGGTAATACCTCACAGCAGTCAGAATGGCTAAAATTAAGAAGTCAAGAAATGAAAGACGTTGGCAAGGATTCAGAGAAAGGGGAACCATCTTACACTCTTAGTGGGAATGCAAGCTGGTACAGCCACTTTGGAAAAACAGTATGGAGGTTCCTCAAAAAGTTGAAAAGAGAGCTACCTTACAACCCAGGAATTACACTACCAAACATTTATCTCAAAGATTCAAATGTAGTAATCCAAAGGGTAACTTCACCCCAGTGCTTATAGCAGCAATGTCCACAAGAGCCAAACTGTGGAAAGAGCCAAGATGTCCATTGACAGATGAATAGGTAAATAAGATGTTATACATACAATGCAATATTATGCATCCATCAAAAAATGAAATCTTGCCATTTGCAATGACATGGATAGAACTAGAGGGTATTATGATAAATGAAATAAGTTATTCAGAGAAGAACAATTATCACAGATCTCACTGATACATGAAGTTGAAGTAACAAAACAGGATCATATAGGAAGGGAGGGAAAATTAAGACAAAATCCTGGGGATAAAAATATATGTTTATAAAAAATAAAAAGTTAAAAAAAAAATAAAAAAAAAATAAAATAAAAGTAAAAAAAAAAATCAAAGTGAGATAAAGCATTGGGGACTCTTAATCTTAGGAAACAAACAGGGTTGCTGGAGAGGAGGGTGTGGGAGGATGGGATAACTGTATGATGGACATTGAGGAGTGTATGTGTTGCAATGAGTGCTGGGTATTATATAAGACTGATGAATCACAGACCTCTTCCCCTGAGAAAATAATATATTATATGTTAATTAGTTGAATTTAAATTAAAAAAAATCTGTTGAATTGGACTGTAAGGTTGAAAAACTAATAGTCATAGAACCTGTAGAGATATACATGAAGACACATAAGCAATATAAACTATGGATTTCAAATCCCAAATTGTAGGTATTTATCAAGGATATCTGCCAAAGAATACAACATACTCATTGTTTAATTCAGTCTATAGTTACTATACTAATAGTAACATTTATCTATTGCCTTCTACTTGTCAGACGCTGCAGTAGAAATTTAGCATCTTTATTTTTTAAGATTTTCATTAACCCTGTGAGGCAGGCATTACTACCACCCAAAGTAAGTTCAGAGAGGTTAAATAACTTGTCTAAGGTCACACAGTTAATGCATGATGGAGTTAGTATAAGAAACCTAAATCTGTATGTCTCCAGAGTCTATATTCTAGGACCATTTATGTTTTTGTCTGTAATTTTGAGCTGAAGCATGTATATATATATTAAGAAAAACACATATACAGTTTAGGCAATGCCAATGAGAACTACATTGGAAATACCAAGGATAAAATATCAAAGACAAGATGTGAAACGTTAGGAAGAGGGTTTTTCTGTTTGGAGATTATTGGGTTGATTATCTAAATGTGTGCAACTTTTTAAAACATGAAATTTTAAAGATTTAAAGGAACAACAAAAACGTTCTGGAAACAGCTCATTCACTACAGAGTGTTTTAAAAAGAATCTGTAATCAGAATCTATAACAAGAAAAATTCAGAATGTTTTGAATTTAAAGTTAAACATAATGCAAGCATATCCAAGAGTGGCATCCTTTATTACTTATATTATAAAACTAGTTGAATCAAAAGGTCTTTAGTCAACAGATTATTGAGAGACATTTCTGCGGAAAGTACATTGTGTGTGTGTGTGTGTGTGTACACAAGTTGCTGCTACTAAACCAATTTTACAATTTTATTTATGATATAAGCTTGCTTTCATTAACTCCCTTTATGCTTTTTTAAAACTGAACAAAAAAGAGGAAATGTCAAGAGCCTTAACACTTCAACACCCTTCATCTTGGCTAATCCTCACAATATCAATAATGATATGGCCAATATCATTTTGTCCATTTTGCAGACGTGAAAATAGCAGCACAAGGAGATTTGTATCAAAGTAGAATTAGAACCTACTTTCCTGTTAGTTGGTGTCATTGTTTCCTCCATTAAGACAATGGTGTGGAAATTTTGGTCCAATTTCCCTGCTTGAGTGTCTACTCATCTACTTTGTAGTCTATCTGACAGATTCAAGTATTGACAGTTGTTGGAAAGAGTTACCAAACCAAAAATAAAGGGAAATCAGAACAACAAGGCAAAACAGATGAGGAAAAAAAGAAACTCAACCAATTACTTTTTTTCATAATTTAAATTCAATTAGCCAACACAGTACATCACTAATGTTCAATGATTAATCAGTTTTGTGTAAAACCCAGTGCTCATCACATCACGTGTCCTACTTTATGTCCATCACCCAGGTATCCCACCCCCAAACCCTTCTGTAAACCTCAGTTTGTTTCCCAGAGTCAAAGGTCTCTCATGGTTTCTCTCCCTCTTTGATTTCTGCCCATTCAGTTTCCCCTCCGTTTCCCTATGATCCTCAGCACTATTTCTTATATTCCACATATGAGTGAAACCATATAATTGTCTTTCTCAGATTGACTTATTTAACTTACCATAATCCCCTCCAGTGTCAGACACGTCTGTGTAAATGATAGGTATTCATCCCTTCTGATGGCTCAGTAATATTCCATTGTATTTATGTGCCACAACTTCTTTATCCATTCATCTGTTGAAGGACATCTCGGTTCCTTCCACAGTTTGACTATTGTAGATATTGCTTACATGAACATTGGGATACTGGTGCCCCTTCAGATAACTACATTTGAATCTTTGGGGTAAATATCCAGTAGTGCAATTGCTGGGTTTTAGGATAGCTCTATTTTTAACTTTTTGAGGAACCTCCATATTGTTTTCTAAAGTGTCTGTACCAGCTTGCATTCCCACCAAGACTGTAAGACAGTTCCCCTTTCTCCACATCCTTGCCAATATTTGTTCCTTTCTATCTTGTTAATTTTTACCATTCTGACTGGTATAAAGTGGTACCTCATTGTGGTTTTGATTTGTATTTCCCTGATAGCTAGTGATGTTGAACATTTTTTCCTGTGTATGTTAGCCATTTGAACATCTTCTGTGGGGAAGTGTCTCTTCATGTCTTCTGCTCATTTTTAACTGGATTGTGTGTGTGTGTGTGTGTGTGTGTGTGTGTCTGTGTGTGTGTTGAGCTTGATAATTTCTTATAGAACTTGGATACAAGCCCTTTATCTGATATGTCATTTGTAAATATCTTTGTATTTGTAACCCATTCGTGGGTTGCCTTTTAGTTTTATTGATAGTTTCCTTTACTGTGCAGAAGCTTTTTATCTGAATAAAGTCCCAATATTTCATGTTTGCCTTTGTGTTTCCCTTATCTTTGTAAATGTGCCTAGCAAGAAGTTGCTGCAGCTGAAGTCGAAGAGGTTACTGTTTGTGTTCTCCTCTAGGATTTTGATGGATTCTGGTCTCACATGTAGGTATTCTATCTATTTTGAGTTTATCTTTGTGTATGGTGTAAAAGAGTGATCCGGGTTTATTCTTCTGCATGTGGCTGGCCAAGTTTCCCAGCACAACTTATTGAAAGGCTTTTTATCCATTGGATATTCTTTTCTGCTTTGCCAAAGATTGGTTGACCATAGAGTTGAGGGTCCATTTCTGGGTTATCTATTCTGTTCCATTGATCTGTGTGTCTGTTTTTGTGCCAGTGCCATCTGTCTTGATGGTAAGCTTTGCAATGTTGCTTGAAGTCAGGCATTGTGGTGCCCACAGCTTTGTTTTATTTTTCAACATTCCCCTGGTGATTTGGGGTCTTTTCTGGTTCCATACAAATTTTAGTATTACTTGTTTCAGCTCTGTGAAAAAAGTTGATGCTGTTTGGGTAGGGATTGCATTGAATGTATGCAATCTTATCTGGGCAACATAGACATTTTACCAATTTGCCAATATTTATTCTTCCAATCCATGAGCATGGAATGTTTTTCCATCTCTTTGTGTCTTCCTCTATTTCTTTCATAAGTGTTCTGTAGTTTTTAGAGTACAGATCCTTTGGCACTTTGGTTAGGTCTGTTCCTAGCTATTTATGGTTTTTGGTGTTATTGTAAATGGAATTGGTTCCTTAATTTTTCTTTTTATTGTAACATTTTTAGGGTATAGAAAAGCAACTGATTTCTGTGCATTGATTTTGTATCCTGCCACATTGCTGGATTGCTGTATGAGTTCTAGTAATTGTAGGATGGAGTTTTTTGGGTTTTCCACATAAGTATCAGGTTGTCTGCAAAAATTGAGAGTTTGACTTCTTTGATAACTTGACTGCCTTATTTCTTTCATTGTCTGATTGCTGAGGCTAGGGCTCCTAGTAGAATGTTGAATAATAGTGGTGAGAATGTGAATTCCTTTTGTATTCCAGACCTTAATGAAAAGCTCTCCATTCTCCCCATTGAGAATCATATTCTCTGTGGGCTTTTCATATATGGTTTTTATAATATTGAAGAATGTTCCTTCTATTCTTACCCTTTGAAGAGTTTAATCCAAAATTGATCTTGAATTTTGTTAAATATTTTTTTTCTGCATCAGTTGAGAAGATCCTATGGTTCCTGCTTGTAGTTATTGTGCTCTATCGCATTGATTGGTTTCTGAATGGTGAACCACCCTTGCACTCTAGGAATAAATCACACTTGTTCATGATGGTGAATAATCCTTTTAATATACTGCTGGACCCTATTGGCTAGTGTCTTGGTGAATATTTTGGCATCCATGTTCATTAGGTCTATAATTTTGCTTTTTGGTGAGGTCTTTGTCTGGTTTGGGAATCAAGGAATGATTTTAATCAAATCATAAAATAATTTTGGAAGTTTTCTTTCCATTTTTTGTTGTTGTTGTTGTTGTTGTTGTTGTTAGTTTTTTAGAAATAACTACAGGAGAATAAGTATGATTTCTTCTTTAAATATTTAGTAGAATTCTCCTGGGAAGCCATTTGGCCCTCGACTCTTGATTTTTGTTTGTTTGTTTTTATTTTTGTTTTGTTTTATTTTGGGGGAAGGTTTTTGATTACTACTTCAATTCTCTTACAGGTTATTGTTCTGTTTTTTGGATTGTCTGTTTCTTCCTGTTTTAGTATTGGTAGTTTATAAATTTCCAGGAATGCATCTAATTCTTCCAGATTGTCTAATTTGCTGGCATATAGTTGCTCAAAATATGTTATTAAAATTCTCTTTATTTCCTTTGGTGTTCTTCATGATCTCTCCCCTTTCATTCCTGATTTTATCGATTTGGGTTATTTATCTTTGTTTTGGTTAAGTCTGGCCAGAGGTTTATCAATCTTACCTATTATTTCAAAGAACCAACTTCTAGTATCATTGACCTGTTCTACTGTTCTCCTGGTTTCTATTTCATTGATTTCTGTTCTAATATTTTTTATTTCTCTTCTCATGCTCTGTTTGGTCTTTTTTTTTTTTCTCTTATTTCTCCAGATCTTTCAGGTGTAAGTTTAGCTTGTGCATTTTAGATTTTTTTTTGTTTGTTTGTTTTTTGACAGAGGCTTGTATTAAAATTTACTTTTCTCTCAGGAATACATTTGCTGTGTCCCCACGGTTTTGAAAAGGTGTGCTTTCATTCTCATTAGCTTCAATGAATAGAGAGATTAAAATTCTTCTTTAATTTCCTGGTTGACCCAATCATTCCAGAGCAGGATACTCTTTAATCTCCAAGTGTTTGAGTTCCTTCCAAATTTCCTCTTGTGATTTAGTTCAAGTTTCAAAGCATTGTGGTCTAAAAATATGCAGAGAATAATTTCAATATTTTTATAACTGTTGAAACTTGACTTGTGACCTAGGATGTGAACTATTCTGGAGAATGTTCCATGTGCAGTTGATATGAATGAGTGTTCTGTTGTTTTAAGATGGAATGATTTTTATATCTGTGAAGTCCATCTGGTTCAGTGTGTCATTCAGTGTTCTTGTTTCTTTTTTTTTTTTCAATTTTTTTTAATTTTCATAAACATATATTTTTATCCCCAGGGGTACAGGTCTGTGAATCCCCAGGTTTACACACTTCACAGCACTCACCAAAGCACATACCCTCCCCAATGTCCATAATCCCACCCCCTTCTCCCAAACCCCCTCCCCCCAGCAACCCTCAGTTTGTTTTGTGAGATTAAGAGTCACTTATGGTTTGTCTCCCTCCCAATCCCATCTTGTTTCATTTATTCTTCTCCTACCCACTTAAGCCCCCATGTTGCATCACCACTTCCACATATCAGGGAGATCATACGATCGTTGTCTTTCTCTGCTTGACTTATTTCACTAAACATGATACGCTCTAGTTCCATCCATGTTGTCGCAAATGGCAAGATTTCATTTCTTTTGATGGCTGCATAGTATTCCATTGTGTATATATACCACATCTTCTTGATCCATTCATCTGTAGATGGACATCTAGGTTCTTTCCATAGTTTGGCTATTGTGGACATTGCTGCTATAAACATTCAGGTGCACGTGCCCCTTTGGATCACTATGTTTGTATCTTTAGGGTAAATACCCAATAGTGCAATTGCTGGGTCATAGGGCAGTTCTATTTTCAACATTTTGAGGAATCTCCATGCTGTTTTCCAGAGTGGCTGCACCAGCTTGCATTCCCACCAACAGTGTAGGAGGGTTCCCCTTTCTCCACATCCTCGCCAGCATCTGTCATTTCCTGACTTGTTGATTTTAGCCATTCTGACTGGTGTGAGGTGATATCTCATTGTGGTTTTGATTTGTATTTCCCTGATGCCGAGTGATATGGAGCACTTTTTCATGTGTCTGTTGGCCATCTGGATGTCTTCTTTGCAGAAATGTCTGTTTATGTCCTCTGCCCATTTCTTGATTGGATTATTTGTTCTTTGGGTATTGAGTTTGCTAAGTTCTTTATATATTCTGGACACTAGTCCTTTATCTGATATGTCGTTTGCAAATATCTTCTCCCATTCTGTCAGTTGTCTTTTGATTTTGTTAACTGTTTCCTTTGCTGTGCAAAAGCTTTTGATCTTGATGAAATCCCAATAGTTCATTTTTGCCCTTGCTTCCCTTGCCTTTGGCGTTGTTCCTAGGAAGATGTTGCTATGGCTGAGGTCGAGGGGTTGCTGCCTGTGTTCTCCTCAAGGATTTTGATGGATTCCTTTCGCACATTGAGGTCCTTCATCAATTTTGAGTCTATTTTTGTGTGTGGTGTAAGGAAATGGTTCAATTTCATTTTTCTGCATGTGGCTGTCCAATTTTCCCAGCACCATTTATTGAAGAGGCTGTCTTTTTTCCATTGGACATTATTTCCTGCTTTGTCAAAGATTAGTTGACTGTAGAGTTGAGGGTCTGTTTCTGGGCTCTCTATTCTGTTCCATTGATCTATGTGTCTGTTTTTGTGCCAGTACCATGCTGTCTTGATGATGACAGCTTTGTAATAGAGCTTGAAGTCCGGAATTGTGATGCCACCAACGTTGTCTTTCTTTTTCAATATCCCTTTGGCTATTCGAGGTCTTTTCTGGTTCCATATAAATTTTAGAATTATTTGTTCCATTTCTTTGAAAAAGATGGATGGTACTTTGATAGGAATTGCATTAAATGTGTAGATTGCTTTAGGTAGCATAGACATTTTCACAATATTTATTCTTCCAATCCAGGAGCATGGAACATTTTTCCATTTCTTTGTGTCTTCCTCAATTTCTTTCATAAGTACTTTATAGTTTTCTGAGTATAGATACTGTGCCTCTTTGGTTAGGTTTATTCCTAGGTATCTTATGGTTTTGGGTGCAATTTTAAATGGGATTGACTCCTTAATTTCTCTTTCTTCTGTCTTGCTGTTGGTGTAGAGAAATGCAACTGATTTCTGTGCATTGATTTTATATCCTGACACTTTACTGAATTCCTGTACAAGTTCTAGCAGTTTTGGAGTGGAGTCTTTTGGGTTTTCCACATATAGTATCATATCATCTGCGAAGAGTTATAATTTGACTTCTTCTTTGCCGATTTGGATGCCTTTCATTTACTTTTGTTGTCTGATTGCTGAGGCTAGGACCTCTAGTACTATGTTGAATAGCAGTGGAGATAATGGACATCCCTGCCGTGTTCCTGACCTTAGCGGAAAAGCTTTCAGTTTTTCTCCATTGAGAATGATATTTGCGGTGGGTTTTTCATAGATGGCTTTGATGATATTGAGGTATGTGCCCTCTATCCCTACACTTTGAAGAGTTTTTATCAGAAAGGGATGCTGTACTTGGTCAAATGCTTTTTCAGCATCTATTGAGAGTATCATATGGTTCTTGTTCTTTCTTTTATTGATGTGTTGTATCACATTGACTGATTTGTGGATGTTGAACCAACCTTGCAGCCCTTGAATAAATCCCACTTGGTCGTGGTGAATAATCCTTTTAATGTACTGTTGAATCCTATTGGCTAGTATTTTGTTGAGTATTTTCGCATCTGTGTTCATCAAGGATATTGGTCTATAGCTGTCTTTTTTGATGGGCTCCTTGTCTGGTTTTGGGATCAAGGTGATGCTGGCCTCATAAAATGAGTTTGGAAGGTTTTCTTCTATTTCTATTTTTTGGTACATTTTCAGGAGAATAGGAATTAGTTCTTCTTTAAATGTTTGGTAGAATTCCCCCGGCAAGCCGTCTGGCCTTGGGCTTTTGTTTGTTTGGAGATTTTTAATGACTGTTTCAATCTTCTTACTGGTTATGGGTCTGTTCAGGCTTTCTCTTTCTTCCTGGTTCAGTTGTGGTAGTTTATATGTTTCTAGGAATGCATCCATTTCTTCCAGATTGTCAAATTTATTGCCATAGAGTTGCTCATTGTATGTTCTTAAAATAGTTTGTATTTCTTTGGTGTTAGTTGTGATCTCTCCTCTTTCATTCATGATTTTATTTATTTGGGTCCTTTCTCTTTTCTTTTTGATAAGTTGGGCCAGGGGTTTATCAATTTTATTAATTCTTTCAAAGAACCAGCTCCTAGTTTCGTTGATTTGTTCTATTGTTTTTTTGGTTTCTATTTCATTGATTTCTGCTCTGATCTTTATGATTTCTCTTCTCCTGCTGGGCTTAGGGTTTCTTTCTTGTTCTTCCTCCAGCTCCTTTAGGTGTAGGGTTGCGTTGTGTACCTGAGACCCTTCTTGTTTCTTGAGAAAGGCTTGTACCGCTATATATTTTCTTCTCAGGACTGCCTTTGTTGTGTCCCACAGATTTTGAACCGTTCTATTTTCATTATCATTTGTTTCCATGATTTTTTTTCAATTCTTCTTTAATTTCCCAGTTGACCCATTCATTCTTTAGAAGGATGCTGTTTAGTCTCCATGTATTTGGGTTCTTTTCAAACTTCCTCTTGTGGTTGATTTCTAGCTTTAGAGCATTGTGGTCTGAAAAATATGCAGGGAATGATCCCAATCTATTGATACCTGTTGAGTGCTGATTTAGGACCGAGGATGTGATCTATTCTGGAGAATGTTCCATGTGCACTAGAAAAGAACGTGTATTCTGTTGCTTTGGGATGAAATGTTCTGAATATATCTGTGATGTCCATCTGGTCCAGTGTGTCGTTTAAGGCCTTTATTTCCTTGCTGATCTTTTGCTTGGATGATCTGTCCATTTCAGTGAGGGGAGTGTTAAAGTACCCTACTATTATTGTATTATTGTTGATGTGTTTCTTTGATTTTGTTATTAATTGGTTTATATAGTTGGCTGCTCCCAAGTTGGGGGCATAGATATTTAAAATTTTTAAATCTTCTTGTTGGACAGACCCTTTGAGTATGATATAGAGTCCTTCCTCATCTCTTATTATAGCCTTTGGCTTAAAATCTAATTTATCTGATATAAAGATTGCCACTCCTGCTTTCTTCTGATGTCCATTAGCATGGTAAATGCTTTTCCACCCCCTCACTTTAAATCTGGAGGTGTCTTCCGGCTTAAAATGAGTTTCTTGGAGGTAACATATAGATGGGTTTTGTTTTTTTATCCATTCTGATACCCTGTGTCTTTTGACAGGGGCATTTAGCCCATTCACATTCAGGGTAACTATTGAGAGATATGAATTTAGTGCCATTGTATTGCCTGTAAGGTGACTGTTACTGTATATGGTCTCTGTTCCTTTCTGATCTACCACTTGTAGGCTCTCTCTTTGCTTAGAGGACCCCTTTCAAGATTTCCTGTAGAGCTGGTTTGGTGTTTGCAAATTCTTTCAGTTTTTGTTTGTCCTGGAAGCTTGTAATCTCTCCTTCTATTTTCAATGATAGCCTAGCTGGATATAGTATTCTTGGCTGCATGTTTTTCTCATTTAGTGCTTTGAAAATATCACGCCAGCTCTTTCTGGCCTGCCAGGTCTCTGTGTATAAGTCAGCTGCCAATCTAATATTTTTACCATTGTATGTTACAGACTTCTTTTCCCGGGCTGCTTTCAGGATTTTCTTTGTCACTGAGACTTGTAAATTTACTATTAAGTGACGGGGTGTGGGCCTATTCTTACTGATTTTGAGGGGCGTTCTCTCAACCTCCTGAATTTTGATGCTCGTTCCCTTTGCCATATTGGGGAAATTCTTCCCAGTAATTCTCTCCAGTATACATTCTGTTCCCCTCTCTCTTTCTTCTTCTTCTGGAATCCCAATTATTCTAATGTTGTTTCGTCTTATGGTGTCACTTATCTCTCGAATTCTCCCCTCATGGTCCAGTAGCTATTTGTCCCTCTTTTGCTCAGCTTCTTTATTCTCTGTCTTTTGGTCTTCTATATCACTAATTCTTTATTCTGCCTCATTTATCCTAGCAGTGAGAGCCTCCATTTTTGATTGCACCTCATTAATAGCTTTTTTTATTTCAACTTGGTTAGATTTTAGTTCTTTTATTTCTCCAGAAAGGGTTTTATATCTCTCGAGAGGGTTTCTCTAATATCTTCCATGCCTTTTTCGAGCCCGGCTAGAACCTTGAGAATTGTCATTCTGAACTCTAGATCTGACATATTACCAATGTCTGTATTGATTAGGTCCCTAGCCTTCGGTACTGCCTCTTGTTCTTTTTTTTGTGTTGAATTTTTCCATCTTGTCATTTTGTCCAGATAGGAGTATATGAAGGAGCATGTAATATACTACAAGGGTGGCAACAACCCCAGGAAAATATGCTTTAACCAAATTAGAAGAGATCTCAAATCGTGAGTGGGGGAAAGGGGATAGAAAGAGGTTCAAAAAGGACGAAAGAAAAAAAAAAGAAAAGAAAATAATTTTTAAAAAAAGAAAACAAATAAGAAAAATATAAAAAAGAAAAAAATATATATTGGATAAACTAGTTAAAAAATGTTAAAAAATAAAAAGTAAAAGTTAAAAAAAATTTACCAGAAGTTGAGAAAAAAAAAAACAAAAAATGAAAAAGAAAAAAATTAAATTAACTGCAAGACTAAAAAAAAAATCACAAGGAAAAAGCCATGAGTTCCATGCTTTGCTTTCTCCTCCTCTGGAATTCTGCTGCTCTCCTTGGTATTGAAACCGCACTCCTTGTTAGGTGAACTTGGTCTAGGCTGGATTTCTTGTTGATCTTCTGGGGGAGGGGCCTTGTGTAGTCATTCTCAAGTGTCTTTGCCCCAGGCGGAATTGCACTGCCCTTATCAGGGGCCGGGGTGAGTAATCCGCTCGGGTTTGCTTTCAGGAGTTTTTGTTCCCTGAGCGCTTTCTATAGAGTTCTGGAGGACGGGAATAAAAATGGCAGCCTCCTGATCTCCGGCCTGGAGGAGCCAAGAGCCCAGGGCCCCACTCCTCAGTGCGCCCTCAGAGGACAGTGCCCAGTTACTCCTGTCTGCCTGTCCTCCGGCTGCGCTCTGAGCTCACCGAGCCTGGGCCCGGTTCAAGGTAACCTCGAGCTGCAAGCTTACTGTCGGCTCTGTCTCTGTAGCCTGCTTTCCCGTTCCAATACCCGCAAGCTCTGCCACACTCAGACACCCCCAAACCTTCTGTGACCCTGCGGGACCTGAGGCCACGCTGACCCCTAATGGGCTTCACCCCGGTTTAGCCTCTGGAGCGATGTCCCTCAGCGGAACAGTCTTTTAAAAGTCCTTATTTTGTGCGCCATTGCTCCACCGCTTGCCCGGAGCAGGCCCCTCCCCCCGGGGTCTATCTTCCCGTCGCTTTGGATTCACTTCTCCGCCAGTCCTACCTTTCAGAAAGTGGTTGTTTTTCTGTTTCCAGAATTGCTGTTCTTCTCTTCGATCTGCCGATGGATTTTCAGGTGTTTGCAATCTTTAGATAAGCTATCTAGCTGATCTCGGGCTAGCTGAAGTTGTCTCAGCCTGCTACTTCTCTGCCATCTTGACTCCTCCCTCCGTGTTCTTGTTTCTTTGTTGAACTTTTACTTAGATGATCTGTCTATTCCTGTAAGTGGGATGTTGAAGTCCCTTCCTATGAATGTATTATTATCAATGTGTTTCTTTATTTTGGTTATTAATTGGTTTATATAATTGGTTGCTCCCCCATTGGAGGCATAGATATTTAAAATTGTTGCATTTTCTTGTTGGATAAGCCCTTTAAGTATGATATAGTGTCCCTCTACATCTCTTACTACAGTCTTTGTTTTAAAATCTAATTTTTCTGATATGAGAATTGCTACCCAGCTTTCTTTTGATATCCATTGGAATGGTAAATTGTTCTCCATCCCCTCACTTTTAATCTGGTGGTGTCTTTAAGTTCAAAATGAGTCTCTTGTAAACAGCATATTGACGGGTTCTGCTTTTTATACAATCTGATACCCTGTGTCTTTTGATTGGAGCATTTCATTTATTTACATTCTACATAACTATTGAAAGATATTAATTTGGTGCCCTTGAATCGCCTTTAAAGTCCCCATTTCTATAGATTGTCTTTGTTTCTTTCTGGACTATGTTACTCTTGGACTCTCTCTTTGCTTAAAGAATCCCCCTTGATATTTCTTGAAGTGATGATTTAGTGGTCACATCTTCTTTCAGTTTCTGTCTGTCCTGGAAGGTCTTTACCTTACCTTCCATTCAAAATGACAGCCTTATTGTATATAGTATTCTTGTCTGCATGCACTTCTCATTTATTAACCTAGCTAATCATGCCAGCCCTCTCTGGTCTGCCAGGTTTCTATGCATAGGTCTGATATTAGTGTGATGTTCCTCCCTCTGCAGGTAAGGAGACTCTTGTCTTGAGCTGCTCTCAGGATTCCCTAAATTTGCAAGCTTCAATATTATATGTTGGGGTATTGATCTATTTTTATTGATTTTGAGAGGGATCTGATGTGTCTTTTGGATATGAATACTTGTTTCCTTTCCCAGACTAGGGAAGTTCTCAGCTATTATTTTCTTGAATATATCTTCTGCCCTGCCCCTGCCTTCTTCATCTTTAGGTACCCCAGTAATTCTGACATTTGTTCATTTCAGTGCATCATTAATTTCTTGAACCCTTTTTTCATGGGCTCTTCATTGTTTTTCTCTCTTTCCCTCAACTTCCTTACTTTCCATGAGCCTGTATTCTAGATAACTTACTCTCTTTTCTGCCTCATTTGCTCGAGCTGTTAGAGCTTCCAATTTAGACTTCATCTCTGTAATAACATCTTTAATTTTGGCCTTACTATATCTTAATTTTGCATTCAGAGATTCTTTACTGTTTTTTCTCCTCCTAAGCTTTTTTTTTGAATTCCAGCTATTAACTTCATTATTGTTATCTTGAATTCCATCTCTGGCATCTCACTTATACCCATATCAATTAGGTTTGTGGCAGAGAACATTACCTCTGGCTTTTTCTTTTGTTGTAAATCCCTTCTTCTAGTCATTTTGCCCAGACAAGAATGGGCAAGCAAGTAAGCAGAATCTAAAATATGAACCATTCCCAAGCAAAATACACAGTAGACAAATCCAAAACAGTCAGAAGCCAAAACAAAAACACAAACAAAAACAAAAGAAAACAAAACAAAAAAGAAAAAGAATAAAAGGGGGGATAGAGAATATAATCTCACAGGATGGACAAAGCAAGATGAACCACTTGTTCCTGAGTGATTTTGATCTTTGTGTTAGAAGACACGAATTCCCAAAATTGTTAAGAAAGTATATATATATATATATATATATATATATATATATATATATATATTTGAATAGAGTGAAAAAACAGACAAAAATAAACCACATATCTGTAAGATTTAGATGTAAAACAAAACAAAACAAGAAAACCCAAAACCAATCAAACAAACAAACAAAAACTTAAAAAGGAACTCCAAAATAGAATTGGTTCTACAAGAAACAAATTGCAATTAGGGGAGGGAGAAAAGAACAATAGTTTAGACTGAAAGATAAACAGATGGTCACACACACACACACACAAATCCTCAAGCTCAACATACTATTTTCCCCTGGTGTTAGAGTTTTTCAGTACTATGTGTTCCATAAACTGGTTGTCCTATCTGTTCTTCCAGTTTCTCTCCTGGGGGAGGGAACTGCTGTGCTTCTTTTCAGGTGTCTGCTTGAGTGGAGTTCCTCCATCCTTTGCCAGGGTACTGGGATCAGTTTAAACTGGTCCTCTATGTGGATTTTATTCTCTGAAGGTTTTTTGTGCCTCTTTAGAGGATCAGAATAAAAATGGCCATGTCCTAATCTCTAGCCCCAGAGCCAAAAGTTCACTGTATTCCCTCTTCAACAAACCCTCTGGGACAAACAGTCTTCACTTTTGAATGTGACAAACTCTGTAGACTCCTGAGGCATGTGCCCATAACAATCCTCTTGGGGGGAATCTAAGAGACTTTGTTACTGCCCTTTGTGTGCCATGGGGCTGAGAGTGGTCTCAGGCTCCTGCAAGTACCTGCTCTGTTGCTCCTGGGGGACAGCTGAGTGTCACCCTATTGTCCTTTCTGGTGTTGCCACCCAGTTGTGGACACCCTCATCTCATTCCTCCCAGGGGATGGCAGATGGTCCACACATTCCAGTCCTTTTCAGGGTACTCAGGTAGAGAGTGGTCTCCTGATTGGTCCCTCTCAGTTATAGTGACCTAAATTTAGTTTCCTCCTGAGCATGATGTGGGGAAAAAAAAAGAAGAAGAAATATTATTAAATTTCCTTACTACCTACAGCTCATTGACAAGTCCTTAAATAAGCAGAACGACATTCCTCTAGGAAATTAACTGTCTCAAAGTTAATACTTTGCTAAGGGCAAAAGGCAATCCTAGCCTGACCCTTACCCCAACCCCCACGTCAGGATCCAGTAAGTCTATTTTAACATATAATAATTCCTTTGGAAATTTCTTTTATCTTTAAACTCCCAAGATGCATGTTGGCAATCATCCTCCAAGCATATGGTCCACCAATATACATCTGAAGGGTCTCAAGATCAGTTTTATTATATAGTAGTAAATGATCTTTTCCCAATAATAGCCCTCTCAAGATCTTTGAAACCTTGCTTCCAAAATTCCTTAGAGATGTATGTTATCCCTAACCCCCCCCAACTTGAAAGTATATAATGGGGCACTCCTCATGACCCCATTGTAGCTCTTTCTGCCCATAGGTCCTGTCCTCATGGTTTAATAAAATCACCTTTTTGCACCAAAGATGTCTCAAGAATTCCATCTTGGTCGTTGGCTTAGAACCCTAACATAGGGTGCTCAAAAGTGGGTCTTTGAGTCCAGAATCTCATCTGGACTCTAAGCCACAGTGCAAACTTCGTGAGTACTTTCTCTCCTCTTCCTGTACTCTCACTCAGAGGATCTTCAATGAGTATAATCTTATTGGAACACTTTCATGCTGATTGCTCAGGTTGCAATCCTCTAGCCCATGGCTACTTTATTGGAAGGAAAAAGCCTGCCTTTTGGCTGGAAGTTATACCCTGGCCAGAATGGTAATAAGATCCAGAAACTTGATACCCTCTCTTTATTCCTATCCTTACACAATCTTTTCTGTATTGCACATGGAACAACCACCTAAGGCACCAGGATGGCTGCCAATCTCAAGACTCCTGTGTGAGATTCCCTCCCAATTTATCTAATGTGATCCCTTTCACATCCCTGATCTAGCAGCTTCTTGCCACAGGACCTCCACTGAGAGCCAGCTGAAATTAGTACCTGATAGAATTAAGACCTAACCAGGTCCATTTCTTAGGGAAATTGGCTATAAAACCACATGTGTTGGAATGTTGTTTAGATCATGATGGATTTCCATCTTTACTGTTTTCTATCAATGTCCTCTATTAACTACTTTGGCTACATAATCAGATAATTTTCCCTTGTGAAACTTCTCTACTGTTTTCCATGTGTTAAAATGTCAGGGGTTTTAAGACAAAGTAAGGCATGCCTTTTTATGGCATGACCTTCAAGTAAAGGTAAAATAGCTTCAAGGCAGGTACAACTTTCAAGGCATGGTATTTCAGTCCATATGCCAGGCACCCATCTGCAGTCTAGGATAAAATGGGGAAGTGGGGCAATGTCAGCATCCCTCTTACAGGGGTCTTTATCGGCAGCAGTGGTCATAGAGATTTTGTTCAGGGGATGCCTCGGGTTGCTTTGACACTGGGAACCTCTGACATATCCTGCATAGGATGCCTCCTGGGAGTGGAGAGAATTTTCTAGATAATTTATCTTCTCTTTTCTTCAGTTCCCAGGGCCTTTTAACCCACTGGAAACAATTTGGATTGCAAAATTTAGGAAAATACTGAGCTCCTGTAACACTGCACGGCCTTAGAAAGACCTGTCAGTTAGATCTCTTCTGCAGGAAACAGAGAAGAATGTGTTTGCCCAAATGTGTCTGGCTTGAAAAGTCCTCCTGACATATTGGATGATAATGATCTAAATAGTTCTCCTGCTAGTAAATGCAGGTTGTTAGAAAAAACACAGGCCATCCCTAGCAAAGGAGATTCTATCTCACTCACTGTTACTCCTAATAGTAGTGGAGGCTTCTTCCTCACTCATTTCTCAGGTTAATGGCTATAATTGGAGCCAACTGTGGTTAGTCCACTAAGGATGGGGACTTTAAGGAACATTCTTAAATAGCTGCCGAAACTACCCTTGTATTGGGGAAATTCCATTCTTCTCTGGCCTGACATTGACTGCCTATTACCTCCTAGATGGAGGAAAAATATGGTGTCTGCTCCTCTCTTGTAGCTGATGAGCTCTAAAACCAGGAACCCTTTCTCTGCCTTCTGGCAGCACTTTGCTTCTTCTATCTCCCCCCCCTCCCCCTTCTACTGTTTCTGTACCACCTTGGATGCAGCCTGCATAACTGGCTTCTGTACCATCCTTGTTGCCTCAGGCACCATGGCTCCTTCTCCCTTCATTGTCAAGGAACAAGAAGATCACACCCTGGAACTAACACCACCTACTCCAGATTTTCCCAGCCAGTGTCTCAAATAAGAATTGACAATAGGGGGGCACCTGGGTGGCTCAGTGGATTAAAACCTCTGCCTTTGGCTCAGGTCATGATCCCCGGGTCCTGAGATCGAGCCCCACATCGGGCTCTCAGCTCAGCAGGGAGCCTGCTTCCCCCTCTCTCTCTGCCTGCCTCTTTGCCACTTGTGATATCTATCTGTCAAATAAATAAATACAATCTTTTAAAAAAAATTGACAATGGGGAGGACCCAGATGGAATATAATTAAGTATTGCAACTAAGTTAAGTTTGTTGGTTCAGTTAAGATAGACATGTTTTTTAATTTATCAGTAGTAAACGTGAAACTTTTATTCTTTCGAGGTTTGCTGAAGGTCAAATAAGTTCACATTATCTCTATTGTAAGTGAAAAGGTGACTTGAAATGATGGTTAATTGTCTATCTTATCAAAGTTTTCATGGATAATTACTTACATAGCATTCAAAGTATTTGGCAACTTGAAACTTGAAAGTTTTACTTGAATGATAAATGGGATTAAATTCTTAGGACATCTAGGTCTTTTCCATATAGGATAAAATGCTTAATCATTGATAACTCAACATAGGTTTTTGCTTCTGAGTTCTTACTGTAAAGAACTAAATATATTTAAATCTGTTGGTAAACATGTTTTGTGTTTAACTGATTCATAAATGTACTATCCAAAGAATTCTGGTGTAAAAGCTCACATTTGGTTGCTACTTACTCTTCACTGTACTAAATTTCTAAGAGAACAAAATTCTGCTAAATGTAATAAAGACTGATGTTAATAAGGGAAGCAGCTCTGTATGTAGAAATGTAGGAGCTCTGTAAGAAAGATATAAGGAATAGGAATGAATTTCTGATGAAGGTAGAAGAAGGTAATTTTGTCCTAAATGAGACTTGTTGTTTGGAAAGGAGTTTTAGGTGTGGTCAGGATGGACAAAGACTGAAATGAATGGATTTTAAAGTACACTGGTATAAGATTGAAAGTCTGCTTTCTCTTTGCTCAAAATGAAGTTTTCTTGAATTGTTCATCTGCTATTAATAAACATTAATAAAAATGTAAACATTTGTTTTCTCTTTGCTTTCCCCCAAAAAAATTTTCTATGTTTTGCTTTTATCAGGTCTTTCACATCCCCAATTCTATTCAAGTATGTACTTTAAAACTTTCAAGGAGTTTAACAAACTTCCCCAAGATTTAAATCATGAATAAAGTCTTAACTAACTAGACTTGTTTGTTTGGTATGTTACGTTCTGGTATAAGGTCATCATTACTCAATATTCCAGCTATTGAATTGTTATGTGTCACAGAATAACTGAGTTTCCTTATCAATTGCATCATAATTTACTCTCATATCAGATCATTAACAATGTCATTTTCTGAGTTTTTGTCATTTACAATTGTTCTTATTGTCTTGTAAAATGAGTTTCATCTTCAAGGAGATTCATATAAAGGACTTTAGGACAAATACAGGTATTAAAATCTTTAAGATCAAAACTGAAATGAGTAAGAATTTCTAGAACTTACTAAAGTTGTATTCAAATGGAATAAGAATTAGTAACTTGGTATCATTTGCAAATACCTTCTCCCATTCCGTGGGTTGCCTCTTTGTTTTGTTGACTATTTCCTTTGCTGTACAGAAGCTTTTGATCTTGAGGAAGTCCCAAAAGTTTATTTTCACTTGTGTTTCCTTTGCCTTTGGAGCCATGTCTTGAAAGTAGTTGCTGTGGCCAATATCAAATAGGTTACTGCCTAAGTTCTCCTCTGAGATTTTGATAGATTCCTGCCTCACATTGAGACCTTTTATCCATTTTGAGTTTATCTTTGTGTATGGTGTAAGAGAGTGGTAGAGTTTCATTCTTCTATACATAGCTCTCTAATTTTCCCAGCACCATTTATTGAAGAGACTTTTATTCTACTGTATATTTTTTCCTGCTTTGTCAAAGATTATTTGACCATAAAGTTGTGTGTCCATATCTGGACCCTCTACTCTGATCCACTGGCCTATGCGTCTCTATTTATGCCAGTACCATGCTGTCTTGGTGATCACAGCTTGGTAGTAAAGCTTGAAATCAGGAAACGATGGGCAGAAGACATAAACAGACACTTCCACAAAGAAGACCTACAAATGGCTAACAGACACATGAAAAAATATTTATTATCATTACCCGTCAGGGAAATTAAAAATCAAAACCACATTGAAATACCAGCTTACACCAGTTGGAATGGCCAAAATCAATAAGACAAGAAACAGCAAGTGTTGGAGAGGATGAGGAGAAAGGGGAACTCTCTTACACTGTTGGTGGGAATGTAAGTTGGTGCAGCCACTTTGGGAAACAGTGTAGAGATTCCTTAAAAAAATTAAAAATAGGGTGCCTGGGTGGCTCAGTCGTTAAGTGTCTGCCTTAGGCTCAGGTCATGCTCCCAGTGTCCTGGGATCAAGCCCAGCATCTGGCTCCCTGCACTATGGGAAGCCTGCTTCTCCCTCTTCCACTCCCCTTGCTTGTATTCCCTCTCTCATGTGTCTCTTTCTGTCAAATAAATAACATACTTAAAAAAGAAAATTAAAAATAGAGTTACCCTATGACCCTGCATTACACTACTGGGTATTCACCCCAAAGATACAGATGTAGTGAAAAGAAGGGCCATCTATACCCCAATATTCACAGCAGCAATAGCCACAGTTGCCAAGCTGTGGAAAGAACTAAGATTCTCTTCAATAGATGAATGGATAAAGAAGATATGATCCATATATATTATGGAATATTACCCCTCCACCAGAAAGGATGAATACCTTACTTCTGTATCAACATGGATGGAACTGGAGGAGATTATGTTGGGTGAAATAAGTCAAGCAGAGAGAGTCAATTATCATATGATTTCACTCACTTGTGGAGCATAAGGAATAGCATAGCATGGAGGACATTAGGAGAAGGAAAGGAAAAGTGAATTGGGGGAAATTGGAGGGGAAATGAACCATGAGAGAATGTGGACTCTGAGAAAGAAACTGGGGGTTTTGGAAGGGAGGGGGGTAAAGGGGATGGATGAACTTGGTGGTGAGTATTAAAGAGGGTATGTATTGCATGGAGCACTGGGTGTGGTGCATAAAAAATGAATCTTGGAATACTGAAAAAAATTAAATTTAATTTAAAAAAAGAATTAGTAAAATGGGACTAAATAAACTAATAGAATGAGTATCATTTTGTGACTCTTGCTTGAAATATTTCTGATTCTTTATTGTTTACTCTTCTAGAAACTTTCTCTTAAGATATCTATGACTTACAGAAACATGATAAATTATTTATTTGTGAACAAATTAAAGCACTTCACTTTTCTCTCTACCAGAACCCTCTAAAATTCAAAAGATCTTATAAGTATCCTTCTTCCATGACAATCATAGTCATTTGCATAAGGTCAATAAAAATCTGTTCTCCTTGTAACAGGACATGATTGGAAACATTGGTTATTTTATCAAGGCTTTGACTGGAATGTCATATTTGAGAGATACATGCACAGACTCAGATATGGCCAAACAGCTTTAGGGATCTAAGGTTGACTTTAGGAAACCTGTAGCCATAAAGCTCCTTGAGAATGTTGGCCTTATACCTTGCTTACAGAGTTCCCAGAAGCCTCACCAGGTGATTAAAGGATGACACTCCTAGCAGGGGCAGGAACCTCAGGATACTTTGGGGATGTCATGGAGAAGAATTTGTCCAAATCTACAGGTATCACAGGCATGTCTGATGACAAGTGACAAGTACTTGGCTTGACTTCTGGCCTAGAGAGGTTACTAAAAGTCCAACCTAGGTTCCCTATAAAAGCTCCAGCAAAGCAATTTCTAAAAGATCTCTATGATCAGTCATTATTTTTGCTGAGCTTATATACATGATTAGGACAAGTTTGTTAAAACTGGACTTGTTTTTCAAATAAATTGTTCTTGGTTTGGTTATCTATGATTAAAAATGAGCGTTATTTTAGATAAAAATTATGTTTCAATAACACACCTTTGTGGATGTTAAATTCTAGATCTTATTTTCTTTAAATGCTTGTCTTTAGGGGCACCTGGGTGGTCCAGTGGGTTAAAGCCTCTGCCTTTGGCTCAGGTCACGATCCCAGGGTCCTGGGTCAAGCCCCACATTGGGCTCTCTGCTCAGCAAGGAGCCTGCCTCCTCCTCTCTCTGCTTGCCTTTCTGCTTACTTGTGATCTCTGTCTGTCAAATAAATAAATAAAATTTTTAAAAAAATGTTTGTCTTTAAATGTTGCTAGACAACTTGAGGTAAACTTCGGAGAAATTACCACAGTAGCTAATGTATAGACAATCTTCTCGCTTGTTATAATGTGGGGATAATAACAGGACCACGTGAGTCTATGATCATTTAAACAGCTGGGAAATGAGATAGATTCTCCAACAACTGTATAACTCAACTAGCACCTTGACCAATTATATATGGCTGGGATGACATCATTCCTTAAAAGCCAGAGAATATCCCACTCTGTAGGATTAACTATGGGCTTGTGGAGATAATGAATGACACGAGTTTCTTTATGATTGGATTGGATAATGCACTTGGTGATGCCCTTATCTCTTGACAAGTTTTCTCCCATTTGCAAATGATTTCTTATAATTAGAGTATAGTTAAGGTTGGATTTCAGACAAAAGGGATTCTTGATGGTTTCATCCCTCATAGTCATATTTACCCTAAAAGACACCTTTACTGAGGTAAAATTGCAAACAAAGCCTTTAGCCAAGCCTATAACAACTCTCCTGGTGCGGACCTCAAAACTCACTAAGGGACAGTCCCTCATTGTAATGATTTCACATCAGGTCCAGAGTGTCTCAGAAACCAAAGGCCACCAATGGATGATGGGAGGCCAACATATTAAATACCAGGTTACACTTATGGATATGCCTGAAATAATACTTGAAACCTGTCAGATCCAGCTACACATGTGCCTGAACGTGACCATTTTACTTCTATAGAGCATAACTTTTCAGAGGTTATAGGTCTTGTTTATGCTGATCAACCAGATTTAAAAAGATGTCTTTATTGAAAATGCAAATGACAGCTGGTTACTAATGACAATAGTTTCATGGAAAAAGGAATAAGAAAAACTGGGCATGCTATAGTGCTTATTCGTGCTTTGCAATTGCAAAAGACTTAAATATTAGTATATATACTGACTCCAACTAATGATGTATTATAAGGTGAACAAGATAAAGTATACATATTTATGTTATATAATATATATGTATATATGTGTGTGTGTATGTGTATATATATATATATATATATATATATATATACAGACTCCAAATATGTTGTCTTAGTTCTATATGCTCCTACATGCTCATGGAACAATTTGGAAGAAAAGTGAATTATTATCAAGCCACAACTCCCCAATAAAATATGGACCTGAAATTAAGTCTTTATGGGCAATAAAGTCCATAAGTCCAGTTTATTCAGACCAAGCAAACAATGCACAGGACTGGCTTGTTAATAATGAAGAAAAAATCTTTATATCCAAAAATAACCAATTGAAAGTAAGACAGGATTTACACCAGGACACTGATTTGGTTAAAAAGACCACAGAGGTGACAAAAACTTTGTTAAGAAAAATTGTCATTAGATTTGGATTCCCTTGGCCCCTACAAAGTACAATGAACAACCTCTTATTACACATTCAAAAGATGGCCTTCCAAAATGGAATAGCTCTTGATATCTTGAGTGCAGTTGAAGAGACCCAGATTATATGACTGTCTCCTAACATGACCCAACAGCTATACAAATCTAACTTGTGTTCATGACTTCCTCAGGCTAGATACACTGCTGTATTTTTGGTTTTGCCTGCATGCACAGACGAATTAGTGTTTTAAAGATTTTATTTATTTATTTGACAGACAGAGATCACAAGTAGGCAGAGAAAGAGGAGGAAGTGGTCTCCCTGCTTGGGAAGAGTGCCCAATGCGGGGCTTGATCCCAGGACCCTGGGATCATGACCTGAGCCAAAGGCAGTGGATTTAACCCAATGAGTCACCCAGGCACCCTGCAAAGACACATTATTAAAAACATTACCAGCCCAGCTAACCTTTGAAATTTAAAACCATGTTGAACATATTGGGTGTTTCTTTGGTATGACCACCTAGCATCCATCTTTGTTTCCTCTTACAGACTGGAGGATGTTTGGCACATGGAATCTCTTAAGTATATGATCAAAGCCTTAAATGACACTAAAAATAACATTTCTTGATTAAATACTAAAGAAACCCAAATGGAAAAAGCAGTTCTACATAATAGAATGACATTAGATGTTTTAACTATTGCACAAGGTAGAACTTGCACTATCATAAAAACAGAATGCTGTGTATGCATTCCAGGTTACCACCAAAATATTTCTGGGTTTCTGACATAAATATTCAAATTGGCACTTTAAACAAACCCTCTCTTTCCTTCTGGACTTGAGAGGATTTTTTCAACTATCAAAAGACTCCTATTTTAGCTTCTTTTTCTTTTTGTTACACTAATCATATTTTGCTGTTTTTTTTTTTTCCATGTCTTTCCACTTGGTGCCAGGATGCCTTTGCTGCCATAACTTCAAGCTAAGAGATGATCCTTTCCACTTGGGAAGATCTACATATGCAGTCTACCTTAGATTCAACTGCCCCTGCCCTTTGTAACTCTTTTATCTATATAAGCCCCAACTGACCAATGTTGACCCATAGGTAGGGACATCTCCATGCCCATATTCAGCAGAAAGAAGTTAAAAAAAAAAAGATGAAACCTTCTACTCTCAACAACGTTGAGGTTTTAAGGGTCAAAATTGGTCAGGGAGAATGATGTGGGAAACAAAGGCAGAAGAAAATTATTAAATTTTATTACTACCTACCATCCTTTGGCAAGTCCTTGAAACAGGCAGAGTGACATTCCTCTAGGGACTTAACTGCTTCAATGTTAATACTTTGTTAAGGGCAAAAGGTAATCCTAGCCTGACCACACCCCTCCACCCTCCCAGTCAGGATCCTGTAAGCCTACTTTAACATATAAAAATCCCTTTGGATCTATTTTTGTGTGTGGTGTAAGGAAATGGTCCAATTTCATTTTTCTGCATGTGGTTGTCCAATTTTCCAAGCACCATTTATTGAAGAGGCTGTCTTTTTTCCATTGGACATTCTTTCCTGCTTTGTCGAAGATTAGTTGACCATAGAGTTGGGGGTCTAGTTCTGGGCTCTCTATTCTGTTCCATTGATCTATGTGTCTGTTTTTGTGCCAGTAACATGCTGTCTTGATGATGACAGCTTTGTAATAGAGCTTGAAGTCCGGAATTGTGATGCCACCAACGTTGGCTTTCTTTTTCAATATCCCTTTGGCTATTCGAGGTCTTTTCTGGTTCCATATAAATTTTAGAATTATTTGTTTCATTTCTTTGAAAAAGATGGATGGTGCTTTGATAGGAATTGCATTAAATGTGTAGATTGCTTTAGGTAGCATAGACATTTTCACAATATTTATTCTTCCAATCCAGGAGCATGGAACATTTTTCCATTTCTTTGTGTCTTCCTCAACTTCTTTCATGAGTACTTTATAGTTTTCTGAGTATAGATTCTGTGTCTCTTTGGTTAGGTTACAAAATCAAAAGACAACTGACAGAATGGGAGAAGATATTTGCAAACGACATATCAGATAAAGGACTAGTGTCCAGAATCTATAAAGAACTTAGCAAACTCAACACCCAAAGAACAAATAATCCAATCAAGAAATGGGCAGAGGACATGAACAGACATTTCTGCAAAGAAGACATCCAGATGGCCAACAGACACATGAAAAAGTGCTCCATATCACTCTGCATCAGGGAAATACAAATCAAAACCACAATGCGATATCACCTCACACCAGTCAGAATGGCTAAAATCAACAAGTCAGGAAATGACAGATGCTGGCGAGGATGCGGAGAAAGGGGAACCCTCCTACACTGTTGGTGGGAATGCAAGCTGGTGCAGCCACTCTGGAAAACAGCATGGAGGTTCCTCAAAATGTTGAAAATCAACTGCCCTATGACCCAGCAATTGCACTATTGGGTATTTACCCTAAAGATACAAACTTAGTGATCCAAAGGGGCACGTGCACCTGAATGTTTATAGCAGCAATGTCCACAATAGCCAAACTATGGAAAGAACCTAGATGTCCATCAACAGATGAATGGATCAAGAAGATGTGGTATATATACACAATGGAATACTATGCAGCCATCAAAAGAAATGAAATCTTGCCATTTGGGACAACATGGATGGAACTAGAGCGTATTATGCTTAGCGAAATAAGTCAAGCAGAGAAAGACAACTATCATATGATCTCCCTGATATGAGGAAGTGGTGATGCAACATGGGGGCTTAAGTGGGTAGGAGAAGAATCAATGAAACAAGATGGGATTAGGAGGGAGACAAACCATAAGTGACTCTTAATCTCACAAAACAAACTGAGGGTTTCTGGGGGGAGGGGGTTTGGGAGAAGGGGGTGGGATTATGGACATTGGGGAGGGTATGTGCTTTGGTGAGTGCTGTGAAGTGTGTAAACCTGGTGATTCACACACCTGTACCCCTGGGGATAAAAATATATGTTTATAGAAAAAAAATAAGAAAAAATAAAAATATTCATTTTGATTTAAAAAAAATCCCTTTGGAAATTTCCTTTATCTCTAAAACCCCAAGAAACATGTTGGCAATCATCCCCCAAGTATATGGCCCACCAATATGTATCTGAAGGGTCTTATGACTAAATTTTTATTAGACCGTAATAAATGACCTTTTCCTAACAATATCTAGCCCTTTCAAGGTCCTGGAAACCTCCTTCTCATGATCCTATTGCAGCTCTTTCTGCCCATGGGCCCTGCCCCCATGGTTTAATACAATCACATTTTTGTACCAAAGAAGTCTCAATAATTCTTTCTTGGCCATCGCCTTTGAACCCTAACATCATCTTTCCTATATCAAGCTCACTGAGTGTAACTTATTTCCCTGCTCTGCCACTTGAGTATTCTACTGGCTCAGGCAGCCCCATTAGTTCTCTGACTCCTGAGATCCTGACACAACAGTGACATACCTAGAATTCTGTCCTTTTCATCCCCTGAGCCCCTTTCAGACAGGGATTTCTCTCACTGGAACAGATTTCTAATGGTTCTGATTTTGCCCTCCAGGTCCATTTCACTTTCTGGTAGCTTGCTTATGGAGGCCCCTCCCTTTGCTTTCTTTACCTTCTGATCTCTCCCTTTAGATTTATGTCTTCACACCTCCTACCTTGCAAAAAGCAGTTGCAATATATTTTCTTACATCTCAGGCTGAATTCATGGGTGTTCAGAATGGTTTGATAGTTATCTAGCTAAATTCAAGGGATGAGATGAAATGAGATCCCCAACTCTTCTGCCACCTTGCCTCACACCACCAATTACTTTTGTAATATGAAATTGATAATGTTTTTATTAATGAGGCTGAAGGACCTAAAGCTGTTGAGCTACCCTTCCCCCATACACTCTTTCCCATCACTGGTTTTAAGAGCCACTACCAGCCACTAGAATTATGCCAGGATTAAGAACTGTGTGAAAATCTGCATAAAGGAATTTGAGAGCTGTGTTGGTGTTTTTTATCCTTACTAAACTCCTCTCTAAACCCTTAAACATCAAACTTTGTATTCCCTACACAAGTAATTATCCAGGAAACCCTGACCTTTGTTTATTTTTAAAATATCTTTGGGGAGAATAGAAATTCCTAGGGAGGCAAAAGAGTAGCCACATCAGGACAAATAGAAACTTCATATCCATGTTGGAATTATCAGGTGTGTGTGTGTGTGTGTGTGTGTGTGTGTGCGTATTTCTTAAATTGACATCAATATGGATCAACACAAAGTTAAACATCTTGCAAAACATGAAGAAGCAAAACATCTTTGCATTACTGGAAGAGATTTCCAATTCATTAAATACTTTTTAATTACTTTAAAACTTCAATTTAACAAATCCAACAGAATGATAGTATTGACAGTTTCTTAATCATTTTTTATCAAACTCTTTAATAGATTCGACTATGAAAAGAATATAATCAATCTGAAATTTCCTGGGATTATTAACCATTTGAAAGGTTGAAAGTTTTGTATTGGTGAATCCATCAAACAGAAATATGCTTCTTTAAGACTGAATGGATTACTGATTCACTGACCCATGATTATTTTCCTATATGAAAAACACAATTAGAAAAAGGGATTAAACACTTCCTTAAAAATCCCATAATTCAAATCAAATGAAACTTGGTTTGCTTAGGAATTCCACCCTCCCACCAACCCAAGGGACTGCATTACAGCTGCAGATACGGGATTATCATGAAATTAACTGTGAGATTTTTTTTTTTTTTTCCATCAGATGTTAGACTTTGCCATGACAGAGAAAACACTCTCTAGGATAAGTATCAATTTGTGCACAGGGTTGGAAGCACATTGTCTGGATTTTGCTTGTCTTCTCAGCTGAGCCTAACACAGGGAACCCTAAATTTCAAGTTCAAATTTGAAAGTAGTACAGAGCATTCAGCTAAATTCACACTGTCAAGGAATGGATCATCTATATACTTTCTCTTAACTTGTAATTGGTTGGCTTCTTCTATGAAGTGGCTAATGCAGGATTTCCAGATATCTTGTTAAATGACCTAGTAGTCAAAATTTCATGAAAGTTCCCAGGAGTGTTTTATATATGCTCATGAACCTGGTAAATTGTTGATTGGATTTCTATGCTCTCTGTGTTCTGCCTTCCTTACCCCCAGTGATATACATTAATGATTTTTCTTCTGTTCAGAGAAGAGTGACTGTGAGCACTCTTTTCTCTATCAGGATTCCACAAGTGACAACACTTCTATAAAACCACCATTTCATAACATAATGCTACATGTTCTTTGGAATCCTCAATATTCTCTAATCACCCTATGTTCATTGTAAGGATGAAACCAATGTCTCTCTCTCATGTAAATTTTAGGCTTTTCTTCATATGAATATCCCAATATTTTTCACATTATTTAGTAAAACTGTTTTTTTTTTTTTTAGTGTTTTCCCTTTACTTACAATGAGGCCTTCACCCTTCCCCCACATAAAGCACATAAGATTCAGTCTGTGACATGAAGAGTCTACATAAAAATCCAAGTGATTAAACACCACATTTTATACAGGTTTGCATGTTTCCAACCTTTCTTAGAAAGATGACCCAGGCCCATGTGGCAATAGATTTTTATCAGGGATTGTGCCATAAATTGGCACTTCCAAGATACATAAAGTAGAAGCAACTAAAAAGATTAAAAAAAAAAAAAGTAGAAGAAACTAAAATGAAGTCTCAGTGATATTTTTTTCTTACATGGAGTTGCTAATGAGTACAAAAATATGGGTGAGGTTTTGCTGAAAACCCACCAGCTCAGTGTTCTTTCAAAGTTATCTTGTTTTCCTGTTAAACTGACTACAGAAAAGGTGGTGTAAATGTAGCCTGATACAATAGTTCTCAGTAGCTTTCCGCTTAAACTGTTCACATGTATAAAATATTCTCTTATAATTATCCTTCCTCTTGTAATGATTCTTTAGGAAACTGGGCACTATGTATGGGGAGCTGTAGGAAGTAGAGGCATAGAACACATATCAGAGAATCTGGACTTAGAGGAAGTATGTGTGATTTGAGGAAAGAAAACAAACAAACAAGGACCTGGAAATTTCTACAGGATCTTATACCTACTCTTGCTTCATAGAATCACTAATGTAATGTGAAAGAGTAATGGCATTTTGAGGATATCACAATGTTGTTGTTGTTTCACCATGATCTATGATCCAAGTCATCCTATTAATCCTTGTTGTGCTATGACTTTTGGATCTCATCTATTGTTTTTGTTTATAAAATTTTGTTCTATGGTGGTTTTACATATTTTGACTTACTTTTATCTTGTTTGGAAATGCTGTCTTAACCTAGTTTTGGGTTAAGACCAGTCAATTCTTTTGAATATCTGATTAGGTCCACACCCATCATCTTTCTTAACTGGGCTTTCACATTCTAGAATACTAATCACCTGGGGCTATGTACCAGACAAATAGGGATATTTCCTTTGGCTCAGGGGCCCTCAAAATTCAAACTATTCAAATTAGTGACTTTGTAAAAAGACAGTGAAATCCAGCTACCTCACTCCACTTGCCATATATAAACTGCCTCCTATGGCTCCAGCTTGCTATTACCCTGTCCTCAGTCCTCTTCAGGGCCTTGCCTTGCAGCCCTCTCTCTTTTGGAACTGTAACAAGGAGCTCTGTGTTTCATCTATCTCAGTGACATTGTAGTAGGTCCTGTAATCAAAATGATCATTAAATTTTATAAAGCAGATGCTTTTATATCTTGTCCTTCAGTTGTATCTGACTTTACAATGATCTTTCCCAATCACATCCTTGTGACAGAGAATATAGTAGGACTTAGAACTAGACCTATGTGAATTCAAATTCTGGTTTTGACATTGATGAGCTCTATTACCAGGAACAAGGTCCTGTCTTTCTGGGACTCTATTTCTTCATTTGTAAACTAGGAGCATAAATAATAGTACATGTTTCACAGTACTGTGGTAATAATTAAATGATATTTTAAATCAATATAAATAGGTATAGATATAGATAGATATAAATACATGGTTCTTTTCATACTATCTCACACATAGTAAGCACTGAATAAATAGTAGCTATGATTATTGATAGGTACATATTTTTGTATTTGTTACTCTGATTTGACTATATTATAATTATATATTTTATTCTCCCAGGATTTCTTTGGTAGAGTAACAACATAAGTGTTTTATTTTCTAAAACATAATCAATTGTCACAGCAGGATTTTTAAAAATTCATCTTTGTGTTTCCAATAATTTAGGATTCCACTTTTACCACATACTCCTTATGAGATTGAGAGTTTGTTTTCTGTTATCTATTTTGCTCCATTGTTCTGCTCATTTTTACACTAGTATCATACTGCTTTAATTATTGATTTTTTTTTATTCTTTTTTTTCATTTTTTTAAAATACTCAGTGTGGGTGAGGAAGGTTGTTTTGATTCTTCCTGGATGTATCTTGATATCTTTGTCAAAGGACTCAACTTTCCTAAGATAAAGGGGGATTAAAAATTGGTTTACCTATAGGGGTAGTATTGATTGGGAAAAGAGGATTTCTTTGAAGTTTAACTCTATATGAATATTAGAAAATAAAAATTAAAAAAAGGAATAAACTAGACTAAACTAAACTAAAATTAAAAAAAGAAATTAAAAAAATAGAAATGCAAAAGAAAAACACGGTGTATGTATCAAAAAGTTCAGGTTAGAAGGTTATTATGGAATTTGATGTACAGGACAGCTCACAAAATTTCTTTTCAGTGTAACAGTATTCATTGTTTTTGCACCACACCCAGTGCCCCCATGCAATACGTGTCCTCCCTAATACCCACCACCTGGTTCCGCCAACCTCCCCCCCCCCTTCAAAGCCCTCTGGTTGTTTTTCAGAGTCCAAAGTCTCTCATGGTTCACCTCCCCTTCGAATTTCCCTCAACTCCCTTCTCCTCTCCATCTCTCCATGTCCTCCATGTTATTTGTTATGCTCCACAAATAAGTGAAATCATATGATAATTAACTCTCTCTGCTTGACTTATTTCACTCAGCATAATCTCTTCAAGTCCTGTCCATGTTGATACAAAAGTTTTATACATCCTTTCTGATGGAGGCATAATACTCCATAGTGTATATGGACCACATCTTCCTTTTCCATTCTTCCATTGAAGGGCATTTTGGTTCTTTCCACAGTTTGGCGACCGTGACCATTGCTGCTATGAACACTGGGGTACAGATGGCCCTTCTTTTCACTACATCTGTATCTCTGGGGTAAATACCCAGTAGTGCAATGGCAGGGTTATAGGGAAGCTCTATTTTTAATTTCTTGAGGAATCTCCACGCTGTTCTCCAAAGTGGATGCACCAACTTGCATTCCCACCAATGATGTAAGAGGGTTCCCCTTTCTCTGCATCCTCTCCAATAATTATTGATGTTTTAAACAAACTTTAATGACTAATGGATTTTTATAGTACTCTTTTTTTTTCTTAGTAAGTATTTATATATCCTGACCTTTCTATTATTCATGGTAAATTTTAAAATTACTCTGCCATATTAAAAATTATCATGGATAATTTTACTGTAATTGTGTTAAATCCAAAAATGAATATGGGATAAACTGGAATCTTAATAATTAATATTCCCATCTAGGAACATGTTTCTCCACTTATGATGTATCCTTTTTAAAACATACTTAGGGGGCCGCCTGGATGGCTCAGTTGGTTAAGCAATTGCCTTCAGCTCAGGTCATGATCCCAGAGTCCCAGGATTGACTCCCACATTGGACTCCCAGGTCCATGGGGAGTCTGCTTCTCCCTCTGACCTTCCCCCCTCTTTTAATCTCTCTCTTACTCTCTCTCAAATAAATAAATAAAATCTTTAAAAAAAATACTTAGGAACCTGTATGAAGGGAAAGCAACATTCTAGTACACTTCTTGTAACCAACTGCATGATTTTGGATAAATTTTATAATCTTGGTATAATCCCTGCTCTGTAGAGCTTATGACATTTATATTAAGGGTAAAAAAAAGTAAAGTATGCATACAATATAGCAAATTAAGTAGTTCAGTATTGATAGAGAAGCAAAAAGATATTAATATTATTTTAAAAAATAAACTTAAGAAAAAAGTCCAATTTTGCATCAAAGATATTTTCCATCTCAAATAAAAGATCTCCACAGGAAAAGAACAGAAATGCAGAGATCCAGGTATGTCAATATCAATTGATCTTCAAAAAAACCTTTTTACTAACCACTACTAATTTAATGCCAATATCTTCATATGGTAAATATACTTTACCATGGAATCTATACATTGGACCTCAAAAAATCAACCTTATGTTTATGTATATTCTTAGAGTTTGAAGGGGACATGAGGTCATCTAATTCAAACTTCATTGTATTAACTGGAAATGACTTCCCTATAATATTTCCAGCAATAGTGAATTCACTATTTCATAAGTAATTAGTATTCTCATGTTTTGAAGTGTCCTTATTGTACCAATATCTCTTTCCCTGTAGCTTTCACCTGTGCACAGGTGTTATGGGAAGAGGAAGGTGAAACATCTAATTCCATCTGATAGGAAGTAAGGAAGGGAGTAGGAAGGGGCAACCAAACAGTGCATTCTAGAAGATATATGGCTTGAACTAAATTTTGAAGAAAGGTTAAGACATTCCAGGTCAAAGAGAATTTCTGAAAATATGACACATTTGGAAACTCTGCTAAGTTTTGTTCTGCTGGAGCAAAGCACATATATGAGGGAGTAGTAAAAGATGAAGAGGAATAAATAGGCAAGTGAATGGCACAGAAAGCCTCTGCACTAAGGTTGAGTTTAGGTTTTGTTGACAATAGAATATCACTAAAAGTTTTTTGTTTTTTGTTTTTGCTTTTGTTTTGTTTTATTTTTATTTTATTTTATTTTATTTTTTTCTCAGTGGTATTGTTTTAGTTGTACTTGCTGGACCTACACAAAATCTATCTTATATTTTTCTTTAACCTTCTTTAGTTTTTCAAGGAACGTGAAGGTAGTCTTTATGTCTTTCCAGTTCTTTTTTTTTAACATTTTATTTATTCATTTGAAAGAAACAGAGAGAGCATAAGCAGAGGGAAGGCAGAGGAAGAGGGAGAACATGGGGTTTGATTCCAGGACCTGGAGATCATGACCTGAGTTGAAGGCAGATGCTTAACATCTGAACCACCCAGGTGCCCCAATATCTGTCTAGTTATTTTAAGAATTTATCATTTATATATTTTTATGTTATTACCATTGTGGTCTTTTCTCCTATACTAATTCTAGTTTGCTAAAGTTCATCTTATATTGTAATACCCAGAATCAAGTCACTATTTCAGATATGGTTTAATGTTGTAAAGTAGTTCAATATTATGTTATCTCATTAATTGTTTACAAAACCTTTTTTTGTTGTTGTTATTGTAAGATTTGATTTAATTTAGTTTAGCTTATTTTGAAGTTGGAGTGGGGGCAATTCACCAGACAATAGAGTCTCTGTTATGCTGCATTAACAACTCCAAAATCTCAGTGACTCAATTCAACAAAGATTTATTAGAGTCATCCAGGGACTCAGGTTGACAGAAACGTCACTGCAATACCTGCTTCCAGTCAACAACACAGAAAAAGTAAAAGTCAGTTGTTCACTGGCTCTTTAAATTTCCAAAGCAAATTAATTGGTCTCACCTAAATTCAAAGGTAGTGGAGACAAGCGGTCCTACTATGAACCTGGAAGGAGGGATCTAGGTTTTATGACTAGTCCTAATGACTATCACTGGCTTACAACTAGATCACAAGGATCTTATGACAATTTTTCCCTTGTTTTTGCATAAATGGATACCAAGCAATGTCTTCTTAATATTATAAAATCCTTTTCTTTTTATTAAAAGTGTTACCAAATTGGATTCAGTCTACTGTTTTTTGTTTTGGCCTGAATGTTTATATCACCCCCGAATTCATATGTTGAAATCTTAACCCTCAAGTGATGCTATTCAGAGGTAGGGCCTTTGGGAGATGATGAGGTCACAAGGGCATAAACCACATGACTCGGATCAGTGCCTTATTAAAAAGAGGCCACACAGCGTTTATTTGCCCCTTCTACCATGTGAAAACACAGCAAGAAGAGACGGTCATCTATAAACCAGGAAGATTGCACCAACCACAAAATCTGCCAGAGACTTGATCATGAACTACCAGCCTCCAGAAATTGAGAAATAAATTTCTGTTGTTTATAAGTCACTCTGTCTATTGTACTTTGTTATATCAACCAGAAGAGACTAAGAGATTGTTCATATTTTTAGAAGTCACTCTATTGTATTTTGTTATATCACCCTGAAGAGACTAAGACATTGTTGATATTTTGTTATATCAGCCTGAAGAGACTAAAACATTGTTCATATTTTTAAAAGATGTTAATCCAGCACATATTTTACTAGTTAATGCTTACAGTTGTGGGTCATGTTCCAAACTATCAAAGATACAATCTCTTCCATAGGAACCCATGATACTGTACAAGACACTTTGGGTTAACATTGATCAATTACTTTATTACTGCCATTATGGTAAGGCTATTTAGCGAACTCTCAATCTACCTAACTGTATAACTGAGTCGTATTTCAAGAAATGACTATAAGATTATCATATGAGACTTTACCAAATGCTTTGCCCCTGTCAAGTTATAAAACATCTAAGCATAATCATGGTATAGCAACCTAGAAACCCCTTTAAGAAGGGAGCTGAATTTACATGATTTTTTCTTACATTCAAATTGATCGTGTCTTATGTTGGCTCCTGATTATGCTCACGCTTCCCAAATTTCTTGTTAGTAATCTGTTGGAGATTTTTTTGTTAAAAACTAAACCCAGCATTTCTAGTACAGAGTTTCTAAAAACTACCTTTCCCCTTCTGTTTTTAGAAATCAAGATATATGTTACTATCTTCTCATTTTACATGAGTCTTAAATTTTTATATACATTGGCATTGATACAAATAGGCTTATTTTTAGTAGAGCTTTTGAGGAACATGTAGACTCATTTCAATGCTACCAGATTTTTTTTTAATGTTAAATAGAATTTCTATGTTATTTTCTGATATTTGTTCTAGATTTTTCAGTTGGAAGACCATTTTATTAGCCAGAGGATATTGAGGTAAAATAGCTATTAAATAGTTGAAACCTCTTTTATCTGTTAAAACTTATTATCTCCCCAGGCAATGAACCTCTTCCTTTGTTCTTACTGCTTTAAAAATTGCTTGAAAATGTGCTTTGGTGAGTGCTGTGAAGTGTGTAAACCTGGTGATTCACAGACCTGTACCCCTGGGGATAAAAATATATGTTTATAAAAAATAAAAATTAAAAAAAAATTGCTTGAAAAACTCTTATAATTTATCCTAACATTTTTCACAGGTCTCAGTTAGTTTGGGTACTAGAATCTTCAACAATATTGGTAGAGATTTGTGACATTTTCTTATATTCTGGTAATTTGAAACATTTTTTTTTTTCATTTAAAAATGGAATCTCTTCCTTAGTAAGTTAGTGCCTATGTGTATATATATATATTCTTGCTTTCTCACTTGAATCATCTACTTGGAGTTCCTGATTATTTAGTATTTCCTTTTTTCTTGGAGTGGAAGACATAACAAAAGAATAAATATCTGTAAGTAGATATAATAAAGTCAAGAGATGGCCTCTGTTAATATTTTGAGAGATTTCCTTCCAGATAAAAATCATTCCAACTCTGCAGAGGAAAAAAAAGAAAAAAGAAAAGAAAAGAAAAAAAAAAAGAAAAAAAGCCAACAACAAAAACAACAAACAAACAAACAAACAAACAAAACCACTACACTAAGTAAGAGGCTTAATCTATATATATCTCTATTTTACCACAGAAATGAGATTGATGGCCTATCCCTAACTTTCCACTTGATCCTTACTAAATACTTCCTAGAGATTTTGGGGTGTTTCTATCACTATTATATCTGAGTTGTCAAAACAAGGAGATAATTTTCAAGAATGAATGATGATAACTATAACAGGTGGAAAGACAAATATTAGTAAAATTATTGTTGTTATAATTATAATAATAAAACCACATAAAGAGAGCTTACTACTTGTAAGGCACATTTCTAAGCATGGTTGGTTTATATTTAATTTTTTGATCTTCATAATAACCTTTAGATAGGTGCTTGGATTTTCAAAGCTGCAGATGGACAAGGCACAAGATTTTTCTCTGTGCAAGGTGGAGTGAGGGAGTCAGAACTGAGAATACCACATAAAAGCTTATCCATACATTACTATACTCAACTTTAAAAGTTATATGACTAGGAGAAGGGGCAAGATGGTGGAGGAAAAGGAGACCCTGTTTCAAATGGTCCCCTATAGTGAGGTAATTCTGTACCAGAACACTCTGAACACCCAGGAAATCAGCCTGAGATGTAGGATTATACACTTCTGTATCTCTAGGGGGGCAGAAGATGCCAGTGGAGATATATAAGCTTCAAGTGGTGACTTCCAATTTCTCAGAAGTGTTCCAGGGTGCACCTTGCCTGGACTGCAGTTGATATATCCAGCTACAAATCCCCTCAACCACCTCTCACCAAAATGGTGAGAAGGAGCAATACCCAACACAGGAAAAATTCAGAGACTGTGCCCTCTCCATCAGAACTATTGGATATTGATATAAAAACGTTGTCAGAAAGGGAAATCAGGATAATAATGATCCAGGCAATGGCTAGGTTAGAGAAATCCATTAGTTACAACATGGAATCTCTAAGGGCAGAAGTGAAAGCAACCTGGGAAGAGGTTGGGGTACCAGGTGGTGGGTATTATAGAGGGCACGGATTGCATGGAGCCCTGGGTGTGGTGCAAAAATAATGAATACTGTTATGCTGAAAATAAATAAAAAATAAATTTAAAAATGCTATCCATGAGATCCAATCTAATCTAAATTCTCTAACAGCTAGGGTAACTGAGACAGAGATTGAATTAGTGATCTAGAGGACAAAATAATAGAGAAAAAAGGATCAGGAGGAGGCATGGAAGAAACAGCTTAGAAACCATGAAAACAGAATTAAGGAAATAAATGACAATATGAAATGTTCCAACGTCAGAATTATTGGAACCCGTGAAGGGGAGGAGAAAGAAAGAAAACTAGAAGATATAGTTGAATAAAATCTCAACAATTTTTCCAATCTGGGTAATGAAACCAGCGTTTGTATCCTAGAGGCAGGAAGAACACCCCCAAGATCAACAAGTCTAGAAAGACGTCCAGACCTTTGATTGTGAAACTGATGAATCATAATTTGAGACAGGAGCTCTTGAAAGCAGCTAGGGGAGTGAGATTCCTTACATACAGAAAAGGTCCATCAGAATAACATCAGACCTGTCCAGAGAAACCTGGCAAGCCAGAAATGACTGGCAAGACATATTCATGGCACTAAATGAGAAGAACATGCAGCCAAGAATACTTTAACCAGCAAGGTTGACATTCAAAATGGATGGAGAGATAAAGAGCTTCCAAGATGAGAAAGGTTTAAAAAAGTATGTGACCACCAAGCCAGCACTACAAGAAATATTATGGAGGGTTCTATAAAAGAAGAAAGAACCCAAGAGTGGCATAGAACAGAAATTACAGAGACAATCTATAGAAACAAGGACTTCATAGGCAAGATGATGTCAATAAAAAGGTGTTGCTCAGTAACTCTCAATGTGAACAGCCTAAATATATCCATAAAATGAAACAAGGTTGCAGTTTGGACTAAACGACAGGACCCATCCATATGCTGTCTACAAGAGACACATTTGGAACCTAAAAATACATCCAGACTTAAAGTGAAGGGATGAAGCATCCTTCTTGCCAATGGGCCTCAAAATAAAGCTGGGGTAGCGATTATCATATCAGATAAATTAGATTTTAAACTAAAGACTACAGTCAGAGATAAAGAAGAACACTACATAATTCTTAAAGGGTCTATCCACCAATAAGATCTAACAATTGTAAATATTTATGCCACCAATTTGAGAGCAGCCAACTACCTAAGACAACTGTTAATTAAGATAAGGAGTCATACTGATATGAGTACATTAATAGTAGGGGATCTTAATTTATCACTCTAAGTAATAAACAGATCATCCAAGCAGAAAATCAATAAAGAAACAAGAGCATTGAATGACACATTGGACCAGATGGACCTCATAGATATATACAGAACATTTCACCCTCAAACAGCAGAATACTCATTCTTCTCAAGTGTACTGGATCTTTCTCCAGAATAGACCAAATTATGGGTCACAAATCAGGTCTCAACCAATACCAAAAGACCGAGATTATTCCCTGCATATTCTCAAACCATAGTGCTTTGAAACTGGAACTCCACCACAAGAAAAAGATTGGAAGGAATTCAAACACTTAGAAGTTAAAGATCACCCTGCTTAAGAATGTTTGGATCAACCAGGAAATCAAAGAACTTAAACAATACATGGAAATCTAAGAGAATGAAGACATATCAGACAAAACCTATGGGATACAGGAAAGTCAATCCTAAGGGGGGAAATACATAGCCATTCAAGCTTCACTCAAAAAAAAAAAAAAAAAAAAAAAAAAAGGAAAGTAAAAGAAAAAGAAAAAGAAATCCAGAATACACCAGCTCTTTCTACACCTTAGAAACTGGGGAATCAACAACAAATTAAGCCAACCCCAAACACAAGAAGATAAGAGCAGAGATCAATGAGATAGAAACTAGAGACACAGCAGAACACATCAACAAAGCTACAAGTTGATTTTTCAAAAGAATCAATAAGATTGATAAACCACTAGCCAAACTAATACAAAAGAAAAGAGAGAGGACCCACATTAATAAAATTATGAATGAAAAGGGAGAGATCACAACCAACACCAAAAAAATAGAAACAATCATCAGAAATTATTATCAATAGTTACATGCTAATAAGTTAAGCAACCTAGACAAAATGGATGCATTCCTGGAAACTATAAACTTTCAAAATTGAATCAGGAAGAAATGGAAAACATGAATAGACCAATATGTAGCAACAAGATTAAAGCAGTGATCAAAAATCTCCCAAAAAGCAAGAGCCCAGGACATAACAGATTCCCTGGAGAATTGTACCAAACATTAAAAGAAGAAATAATACCTATTCTCCTGAAGCTGTTTGAAAAAATAGAAACAGAAGGAAAATTTCCATACTCTTCATGAAGATAGCATTACTCGGATCCCCAAACCAGGCAAAGATTCCACAAAAATGGAGAATTTCAGACCAATATCCCTGATGAATATAGATGTCAAGATTCTCAACAATATCCTAGCTAATAGGATCCAACAGTACATTAAAAAGATTATCCACCATGACCAGGTGGGATTTATCCATGGGATGCACGGGTGGTTCAACATTTGCAATTCAAGCAATGTGATAGAACAAATCAATAAGAGAAAAGAACCACAAAATCCTCTCAATTGATGCAGAAAAAGCATTTGACAGTATACAGCATCTGTTCCTGATTAAAGCCATTCAAAGTATAGGAATAGAGGGAACATTCCTCAACTACATAAAATCTATGAAAAACCCACAGCTAATATCATTCTCAGTGGGGAAAAACTGAAAGTCTTCTCTTTGAGTTCAGGAACACGACAAGAATGTCCACTCTCACCACTGTTGTTCAGTATAGTACTAGAAATCCTAGCAACAGCAATCAGAAAACAAAAAGAAATAAAAGGTATTCAAATTGGCAAAGAAGAAGTGAAACTCCCTCTCTTCACAGATGACAAGATACTTTATATGGAAAACCCAAAATACTTCACCCCCGAACTACTAGTACTAATACAGCAATTCAGTAATCTGGCAGGATACAAAAATCAATGTACAGAAATCACTTGCTTTCTTATACACTAACAATGAAAATACAGAAAAGGAAATTAGAGAATCGATTCCATTTACTATGGCACCAAGAACCATAAGATACCTGAGAATAAACCTAACGAAAGAGGTAAAGGATTTGTACTTGAATAACTACAGAACCCTCATGAAAGAAGTTGAAGAAGACAGAAAAAGATGGAAGAGCATTCCATGCTCAGGGTTCAGAAGAATAAACACTCTAAAAAGTTTATACTTTTATAAAGTATATACTTTTATATATACTTTAAACTAAGCAGTTTATACTGCTTAGAGCCATCTTTACTTTCAATGCCAATGTGATCAAAATTCCACTGGCATTTTTCAAAGAGCTGGAACAATCAATCCTAAAGCTTGTATGGAACCAGAAGAGACACTGAATTTCCAAGGGAACGTTGAAAAATAAACACAAAACTCAAGGCATCACGTTGCCTGATTTCAAGTTTTACTACAAAGCTGTGATCACCAAGACAGCATGGTACTGGCATAAAAACAGACACATAGACCAGTGGAACAGAGTAGAGAGCCCAGTTATGGACCCTCAACTCTATAGTCCAATAATCTTCAACAAAGCAGGAAAAAATATCCAGTGGAAACAAGATAGTTTCTTCAATAAATGGTGCTGGAAAAGTTGTACAGCAATGTGTAGAAGAATGAAGCTGGACCATTCTCTTACACCATACAGAAAGATAAAATCAAAATGGATAAAAGACCTCAACATGAGGCAGGAATCTATCAAAATCAGATCAGAGGAGAACATAAGCAGTAACCTCTTTGACATCAGCCACAGGAACTTCTTTCAAGATATTTCTCCAAAGACAAAGGAGACAAAAGCAAGAATGAACTCTGGACTTCATCAAGATCAAAAGCTTCTGCACAGCAAAGGACCCAGTCAACCAAACAAACAGGCAACCCACGGAATGGGAGAAAATACTCACAAATGACACTACAGACAAAGGGCTGATATCCAAGATCTATAAATAACTCCTCAAACTCAACTCACCCAAAATGGATAATCACATCAAAAGATCAGCAGAAGACATGAACAGATGCTTCTCCAAAGAAGACATACAAATGGCTAACAGACACATGAAAAAATGTTCATCATCATTAGCCATCAGGGAGATTAAAATCAAAACTACACTGAGATACCACCTTACACCAGTCAAAATAGCCAAAGTCAACAATCCAGTAAACAAAAAGTGTTGGAGAAAATGTGGAGAAAGGTGAACCCCCTTACACTGTTGGTGGGAATGCAAGTTGGTGCAACCACTTTGGAAAACAGTGTGGCGATTCCTCAAAAATTAAAAATAGATTGACCCTGCAATTGTAAGTGAAAAGAAGGACCATCTGTACCCCAATGTTAATAGCAGGAATGGCCACAAATGCCAAACTGTGGAAAGAACCAAGATGACCTTCAACAGACAAATGGATAAAGAAGATATGGGGCATATACACAATGCAGTATTATGCCTCCATCAGAAAGGATGAATACCAAACTTTTGTATCAGCATGGATGGGACTGGAGATTATGTTGAATGAAATAAGTCAAGCAAAGAGAGTCAATTATCATATGGCTTTGCTTACTTGTTGATCACAAGGAATTACACAGAAGACATTGGGAGATGGAGAGGAGAGTGAGTTGGGGAAAATTGGAGGGAGAGACGAAGCATTTGAAACTGTGGACTCTGAGAAACAAACTGAGGGCTTTGGAGGGGAAAGGGTTGGGTGGTTGGGTAAGCCTGTTTGTGAGTATTAAGGAGATTACATATTGTATAAAGTAATGGGTGTGGTGCATAAACAATGAAATTTGGAACACCCACACACAAAAAAAATTTAAAAAAAGTTACATGACTAGAAATCTACAAGCTGCAAGTGGAGATGACAAGAAACCTTATTAGTTTCAGCCTTCCTGTAAGATAAAAAAAATGCAGTTTGCATTTTTAATTCTCAATCAGATGTTAGGTTCAAATTTGTACTACATATGTGGACTGGCAGTTCCCAGAGAAATAAATATAATGTATTTCTGGGATAATAGTGCTCTAAGGGAGAAACAGTTGGGAGAACTAGTTGTCAATCTTATCTGGAAATGTTCATCTTCGAGACAGGCCTTGCATTATTTTCATAAATAAAATCAAGTTGAATATGAGCAAATAATTGAAAATTATAAAATGCACAAAGAAAGATGTCATCATGAGTAAGAGTCAATATAAATACCAATCATTAAATTTAAAGCCTAAAGAACATGAGCTATTGAAAAGTTTAGATAAAGATAAAAATGTTTAAAATGCTTAAAGATTTATACAGATGGGTATCCAAACAAAACCAGAGCACAGTCAGAATACAAAAGTTGCTAGTGAAACTTTAAAGGGAAGATTTTAAGAAGAGGAAAAATAAACACTGACTGAAGGAATAAGTTACCAGAAAGAATGGTAGACAAAAATACTAGTCAATGTTGTTGCTCTAAACCACAAGTGAGTAAACTGACCCACAGACCAAATCTAATCCACCATTTGGTTTTGTAAATACAGTTTTATTGGATCATAGCCATGCTCATTGTGATGATTAGTTTTATGTGTCAACTGGGTCATGGGATGCTAAGACATTTTATCAACTATAATTATTCATGTGTCTATTCTAATAAGGGTCTTTCTGATGGGATTAATATTTAAACCAGTAGATTGAGTAAAGCAGATCACTCTTCCTAATATGGATGGCCCTCATCTAATCTGTTGAAGGTCTTTCTAAAACAAAAATATGGTCCTCTGAAAAGTAAGATACTCTCCCTGCCTGACTGTCTTCATGCTGGGACATCAGTTTTCCCTACCTTCAGACTCAAACTGAGGTATTGGTTCTTCCTGGGTCCCAAACCTGCAAGCCTTTGGACTAGAACTATACCATTGGCTGTCCTATTTCTCATGCCTTTGAACTAATAGTAGAACTACACAATTTGGTCTCCTGAGTCTCCACCTTGCCAACTATAGATAAAGGGACCTGTTAATCTCCATAATCCCATTAGCTAATTCCTTATAATCTCTCTCTCTTTCTCTCTCTCTCTTTCTCTCTCTCTCTCTCTCTTTCTAAGTTCTATGGGTTCTATTTTTATGGGTAACCCTAATTAATATATGAATTCTCTTATGCATTGTCTATAGCTTCTTTTGCATTACCAGAGCAGAGTTATTGAAATAGAATAATTGCAACAGAGTTTGTATGGCTCAAAAACTGAAAATATTTACTATGTGGTCCTTTACAGAAAAAAAGCTTTCTAATTTCTGATCTAAATTAACATGGACTACAAAATGATAATGAAATAATGACAATGATAACAATAACAACAACATTTTAAGGTCCTTGTGATAATTCAGTCAAGTTAAGTGATATTGATAAAAATTAGATTTTTTAAAAGAATTTTTTAAATTTATTTATTTATTTATTTATTTATTTGAGAGAGAGATAGTGAGAGAGAGCATGATCGAGGAGAAGGTCAGAGGGAGAAGCAGACTCCCCATGGAGCTGGGAGCACGATGCGGGACTCAATCCCGGGACTCCAGGATCATGACCTGAGCCCAAGGCAGTCGTCAAACCAACTGAGCCACCCAGGCATCATGAAAACAAATGGAAAGTCTAACTTAAAAATGATAAAGAGGAAATACCCTGAATTTGTATGGAACTACAAAAGACCTCAGATAGCCAAAGCTATCTGGAAAAATAAAAAAAAGGTATAGTAATCAAAACAGTAAGGCACTGACACAAAAATAGACATATGGATCAATAGAAAAGAATGGAAAATCTAGAAATAAACCCTAATTATACGGTCAATTAATCTTTGACAAAGATGGAAAGAATATCCAAAGTTAAAAAGCCAGCCTCTTCAACAAATGGTGTTGGAAAACTGTACAGCAACATGCAGAGGAACAGGGAAAACTATCTTACACCATACACATACATAAATTCAAAATGGATTAAAGACCTAAATGTGATATCTGAATCCATAAAAATCCTAAGAGAGAGCACATGCAGTAAGTTATCTGACATCAGCCATAGCAACATTTTTATAGATATGTTTACTGAGGCAAGAGAAATAAAAACAAAAATTAACTGTTGGGACTACATCAGTATAAGAGGCTTCTGCACAGCAAAGGAAACAACCCAAGAGACTGAAAAGCAGCCTACTGGATGGAAGAAGTTATTTGCAAATGATGTATCTGATAAAGGGCTAGTATCCAAAAGATATAAAGAATTTATACAACTCAACACCTAAAAAACAACTAATTCAATTAAACATGGGCAAAAGGCATGAGCAAACATTTCTCTGAAGAAGACATACAGATGACCAATAAACACAAGAGAAAATGCTCATCATCACTCATCATGAGAGAAACACACATCAAAACTGTAATGAGGTATCCCCTCATACCTGTCTGAATGGATAAAATTAATAACAAAAGAAATAGTAGGTGTTGATGAGGATGTGGAGAATAGGAAAGCCTTGTGAAATTTTAGAATGCAAACTAGTGTATCCACTGTGGAAGAGGGTATGGAAGTTTTCCAAAAAGTTTAAAATAAAAGTAACTTATGATCTCCATATTGCACTATTGGGTATTTACCCAAAGAATACAAGAACACTAATTCAAAGGGATACATGCACCCCAATGCTTATACCAACATTAGTTATAATAGCCAAGATATGGAAGCAGATTAGGTGTCTATTGACTCATGAATGGATAATGAAGTTGTGATCTATCTATCTAGTTATACCTGTATCACTATACACATATATAAATGGAATGATATTCAGCCATAAAAAAGAAAGGAATCTTGCCAATTTGCAATTATATGGATGGAGCTAGAAAGTGCATTGCTCAGGAAGGGATGCTGTACTTTGTCAAATGCTTTTTCAGCATCTATTGAGAGTATCATATGGTTCTTGTTCTTTCTTTTATTGATGTGTTGTATCACATTGACTGATTTGCGGATGTTGAACCAACCTTGCAGCCCTGGAATAAATCCCACTTGGTCGTGGTGAATAATCTTTTTAATGTACTGTTGAATCCTATTCGCTAGTATTTTGTTGAATATTTTCGCATCTGTGTTCATCAAGGATATCGGTCTATAGCTCTCTTTTTTGGTGGGATCCTTGTCTGGTTTTGGGATCAAGGTGATGCTGGCCTCATAAAATGAGTTTGGAAGTTTTCCTTCCATTTCTATTTTTTGGAACAGTTTCAGGAGAATAGGAATTAGTTCTTCTTTAAATGTTTGGTAGAATTCCCCCGGGAAGCCGTCTGGCCCTGAGCTTTTGTTTGTTTGGAGATTTTTAATGACTGTTTCAATCTCCTTACTGGTTATGGGTCTGTTCAGGCTTTCTATTTCTTCCTGGTTCAGTTGTGGTAGTTTATAAGTCTCTAGGAATGCATCCATTTCTTCCAGATTGTCAAATTTATTGCCGTAGAGTTGCTTATAGTATGTTCTTATAATAGTTTGTATTTCTTTGGTGTTAGTTGTGACCTCTCCTCTTTCATTCATGATTTTATTTATTTGGGTCCTTTCTCTTTTCTTTTTGATAAGTCGGGCCAGGGGTTTATCAATTTTATTAATTCTTTCAAAGAACCAGCTCCTAGTTTCGTTGATTTGTTCTATTGTTTTTTTTTGGTTTCTATTTCATTGATTTCTGCTCTGATCTTTATGATTTCTCTTCTCCTGCTGGGCTTAGGGTTTCTTTCTTGTTCTTTCACCAGCTCCTTTAGGTGTAGGGTTAGGTTGTGTACTTGAGACCTTTCTTGTTTCTTGAGAAAGGCTTATACCGCTATATATTTTCTTCTCAGGACTGCCTTTGTTGTGTCCCACAGATTTTGAACCGTTGTATTTTCATTATCATTTGTTTCCATGATTTTTTTCAATTCTTCTTTAATTTCCCAGTTGACCCATTCATTATTTAGAAGGATACTGTTTAGTCTCCATGTATTTGGGTTCTTTCCAAACTTCCTTTTGTGGTTGAGTTCTAGCTTTAGAGCATTGTGGTCTGAAAATATGCAGGGAATGATCCCAATCTTTTGATACCGGTTGAGTCCTGATTTAGGACCGAGGATGTGATCTATTCTGGAGAATGTTCCATGTGCACTAGAGAAGAATGTGTATTCTGTTGCTTTGGGATGATATATTCTGAATATATCTGTGATGTCCATCTGGTCCAGTGTGTCGTTTAAAGCCTTTATTTCCTTGCTGATCTTTTGCTTGGATGATCTGTCCATTTCAGTGAGGGGAGTGTTAAAGTCCCCTACAATTATTGTATTATTGTTGATGTGTTTCTTTGATTTTGTTATTTATTGGTTTATATAGTTGGCTGCTCCCACGTTGGGGGCATAGATATTTAAAATTGTTAAATCTTCTTGTTGGACAGACCCTTTGAGTATGATATAGTGTCCTTCCTCATCTCTTATTATAGTCTTTGGCTTAAAATCTAATTGATCTGATATAAGGATTGCCACTCCTGCTTTCTTCTGATGTCCATTAGCATGGTAAATGCTTTTCCACCCCCTCACTTTAAATCTGGAGGTGTCTTCGGGCTTAAAATGAGTTTCTTGGAGGCAACATATAGATGGGTTTTGTTTTTTTATCCATTCTGATACCCTGTGTCTTTTGACAGGGGCATTTAGCCCATTCACATTCAGGGTAACTATTGAGAGATATGAATTTAGTGCCATTGTATTGCCTGTAAGGTGACTGTTACTGTATATGGTTTCTGTTCCTTTCTGATCTACCACTTGTAGGCTCTCTCTTTGCTTAGAGGACCCCTTTCAATATTTCCTGTAGAGCTGGTTTTGTATTGCAAATTCTTTCAGTTTTTGTTTGTCCTGGAAGCTTTTAATCTCTCCTTCTATTTTCAATGATAGCCTAGCTGGATATAGTATTCTTGCCTGCATGTTTTTCTCGTTTAGTGCTCTGAAAATATCATGCGAGCTCTTTCTGGCCAGCCAGGTCTCTGTGGATAAGTCAGCTGCCAATCTAATATTTTTACCATTGTCTGTTACAGACTTCTTTTCCCGGGCTGCTTTCAGGATTTTCTCTTTGTCAGTGAGACTTGTAAATTTTAGTATTAGGTGACGGGGTGTGGGCCTATTCTTATTGATTTTGAGGGGCGTTCTCTGAACCTCCTGAATTTTGATGCTCATTCCCTTTGCCATATTGGGGAAATGCTCCCCAATAATTCTCTCCAGTATACCTTCTGCTCCCCTCTCTCTTTCTTCTTCTTCTGGAATCCCAATTATTCTAATGTTGTTTCGTCTTATGGTGTCACTTAATTCTCGAATTCTCCCCTCGTGGTCCAGGAGCTGTTTGTCCCTCTTTTGCTCAGCTTCTTTATTCTCTGTCATTTGGTCTTCTATATCACTAATTCTTTCTTCTGCCTCATTTATCCTAGCAGTGCGAGCCTACATTTTTTATTGCACCTCATTAATAGCTTTTTTGATTTCAACTTGGTTAGATTTTAGTTCTTTTATTTCTCCAGAAAGGGCTTTTATATCTCTTGAGAGGGTTTCTCTAATATCTTCCATGCCTTTTTCGAGCGCGGCTAGAACCTTGAGAATTGTCATTCTGAACTCTAGATCTGACATATTACCGATGTCTGTATTGATTAGGTCTAGCCTTCGGTACTGCCTCTTGTTCTTTTTTTTGTGTTGAATTTTTACGTCTTGTTATTTTGTCAAGATAAGAGTAAATGAAGGGGCAAGTAAAATACTAAAAGGGTGGCAACAACCCCAGGAAAATATGCTTTAACCAAATTAGAAGAGATCCAAAATCGTGAGTGGGGAGAAAGGGGATAAAAAGAGGTTCAAAAAGGAAGAAAGAAAAAAAAAAGCAAAAAGAAAAAAAAAGAAAATAAAATAATTTTTATAAAAAGAAAACACCTAAGAAAAATGTAAAAAAGAAAATATATATATATTAGATAAACTAGTAAAAAATCGTTAAAAAAGAAAAAGGTAACAGATAAAAAAAAAATAATTTTACCCGAAGGCGAGAAAAAAAAATAATGAAAAAGAAAAAATTAAATTAACTGCAAGACTAAAAAAAATCACGGGAAAAAAGCCATGAGTTCCGTGCTTGGCTTTCTCCTCCTCTGGAATTCTACTGCTCTCCTTGGTATTGAATCCGCACTCCTTAGTAGGTGAACTTGGTCTCAAAACTCTTCAAAGTGGAGGGATAGAGGGCACATACCTCAATATCATCAAAGCCATCTATGAAAAACCCACCGCAAATATCATTCTCAATGGAGAAAAACTGAAAGCTTTTCCGCTAAGGTCAGGAACACGGCAGGGATGTCCATTATCACCACTGCTATTCAACATAGTACTAGAGGTCCTAGCCTCAGCAATCAGACAACAAAAGGAAATTAAAGGCATCCAAATCGGCAAAGAAGAAGTCAAATTATCACTCTTCGCAGATGATATGATACTATATGTGGAAAACCCAAAAGACTCCACTCCAAAACTTCTAGAACTTATACAGGAATTCACTAAAGTGTCAGGATATAAAATCAATGCACAGAAATCAGTTGCATTTCTCTACACCAAGAGCAAGACAGAAGAAAGAGATATTAAGGAGTCAATCCCATTTACAATTGCATCCAAAACCATAAGATACCTAGGAATAAACCTAACCAAAGAGACACAGAATCTATACTCAGAAAACTATAAAGGACTCATGAAAGAAATTGAGGAAGACACAAAGAAATGGAAAAATGTTCCATGCTCCCGGATTGGAAGAATAAATATTGTGAAAATGTCTATGCTACCTAAAGCAATCTACACATTTAATGCAATTCCTATCAAAGTACCATCCATCTTTTTCAAAGAAATGGAACAAATAATGCTAAAATTTATATGGAACCAGAAAAGACCTCAAATAGCCAAAGGGATATTGAAAAAGAAAGCCAACGTTGGTGGCATCACAATTCCGGACTTCAAGCTCTATTACAAAGCTGTCATCATCAAGACAGCATGTTACTGGCACAAAAACAGACACATAGATCAATGGAACAGAATAGAGAGCCCAGAAATAGACCCTCAACTCTATGGTCAACTCATCTTCGACAAAGCAGGAAAGAATGTCCAATGGAAAAAAGACAGACTCTTCAATAAATGGTGCTGGGAAAATTGGACAGCCACATGCAGAAAAATGAAATTGGACCATTTCCTTACACCACACACAAAAATAGACACAAAATGGATGAAGGACCTCAATGTGCAAAAGGAATCCATCAAAATCCTTGAGGAGAACACGGGCAGCAACCTCTTCTACCTCTGCCGCAGCTACATCTTCCTAGGAACAACGCAAAAGGCAAGGGAAGCAAGGGACAAAATGATCTATTGGGATTTTATCAAGATCAAAAGCTTTTGCACAGCAAAGGAAACAGTTAACAAAATCAAAAGACAACAGACAGAATGGGAGAAGATATTTGCAAACGACATATCAGATAAAGGACTAGTGTCCAGAATCTATAAAGAACTTAGCAAACTCAACACCCAAAAAACAAATAATCCAATCAAGAAATGGGCAGAGGACATGAACAGACATTTCTGCAAAGAAGACATCCAGATGGCCAACAGACACATGAAAAAGTGCTCCATATCACTCGGCATCAGGGAAATACAACTCAAAACCACAATGCGATATCACCTCACACCAGTCAGAATGGCTAAAATCAACAAGTCAGGAAATGACAGATGCTGGCGAGGATGTGGAGAAAGGGGAACCCTCCTACACTGTTGGTGGGAATGCAAGCTGGTGCAGCCACTCTGGAAAACAGCATGGAGGTTCCTCAAAATGTTGAAAATAGAACTGTCCTATGACCCAGCAATTGCACTACTGGGTATTTACCCTAAAGATACAAATGTAGTGATCCAAAGGGGCACATGCACCCGAATGTTTATAGCAGCAATGTCCACAATAGCCAAACTATGGGAAGAACCTAGATGTCCATCAACAGATGAATGGATCAAGAAGATGTGGTATATATACAGAATGGAATACTATGCAGCCATCAAAAGAAATGAAATCTTCCCATTTGCAACAACATGGATGGAACTAGAGCGTATCATGCTTAGCGAAGTAAGTCAAGCAGAGAAAGACAACTATCATATGACCTCCCTGATATGAGGAAGTGGTGATGCAACATGGAGGCTTAAGTTTCTAGGAGAAGAATAAATGAAACAAGATGGGATTGGGAGGGAAACAAACCATAAGTGACTTTTAATCTCTCAAAACAACCTGAGGGTTGCTGGGGGGAGGGCGTTTGGGAGAAGGGGGTGGGATTATGGACATTGGGGAGGGTATGTGCTTTGGTGAGTGCTGTGAAGTGGGTAAATTTGGTGATTCACAGACCTGTACCACTGAGGATAAAAATATGTTTATAAAAAATAAAAAATTAAAAAAAAAGAAAGTGCATTGCTAAGTAAAATAAGTTAGTCAGTGAAAGACAAATAACATGCTTTCATTAATATGTAGAATTTAAGATTTTGTTAACTGTTTCCTTTGCTGTGCAAAAGCTTTTGATCTTGATGAAATCCCAATAGTTCATTTTTGCCCTTGCTTCCCTTGCCTTTGGCTTTGTTCCTAGGAAGATGTTGTTGCGGCTGAGGTCGAAGAGGTTGCTGCCTGTGTTCCCCTCAAGGAATTTGATGGATACCTTTCGCACATTGAGGTCCTTCATCCATTTTGAGTCTATTTTTGTGTATGGTGTAAGAAAATCGTCCAATTTCATTTTTCTGCATGTGGCTGTCCAATTTTCCCAGCACCATTTATTGAAGAGGCTGTCTTTTTTCCATTGGACATTCTTTCCTGCTGTGTCAAAGATGAGTTGACCATAGAGTTGAGGGTCTATTTCTGGGCTCTCTATTCTGTTCCATTGATCTATGTGTCTGTTTTTGTGCCAATACCATACTGTCTTGATTATGACAACTTTGTAATAGAGCTTGAAGTCCGGAATTGTGATGCCACCAACGTTGGCTTTCTTTTTCAATATCCCTTTGGCTATTCGAGGTCTTTTCTGGTTCCATATAAATTTTAGCATTATTTGTTCCATTTCTTTGAAAAAGATGAATGGTACTTTGATAGGAATTGCATTAAATGTGTAGATTGCTTTAGGTAGCATAGACATTTTCACAATATTTATTCTTCCAATCCGGGAGCATGGAACATTTTTCCATTTCTTTGTGTCTTCCTCAATTTCTTTCATGAGTCCTTTATAGTTTTCTGAGTATAGCTTCTGTGTCTCTTTGGTTAGGTTACAAAATCAAAAGACAACTGACAGAATGGGAGAAGATATTTGCAAACGACATATCAGATAAAGGACTAGTGTCCAGAATCTATAAAGAACTTAGCAAACTCAACACCCAAAGAACAAATAATCCAATCAAGAAATGGGCAGAGGACATGAACAGACATTTCTGCAAAGAAGACATCCAGATGGCCAACAGACACATGAAAATGTGCTCCATATCACTCGGCATCAGGGAAATACAACTCAAAACCACAATGCGATATCACCTCACACCAGTCAGAATGGCTAAAATCAACAAGTCAGGAAATGACAGATGCTGGCGAGGATGTCGAGAAAGGGGAACCCTCCTACACTGTTGGTGGGAATGCAAGCTGGTGCAGCCACTCTGGAAAACAGCATGGAGGTTCCTCAAAATGTTGAAAATAGAACTGCCCTATGACCCAGCAATTGCACTACTGGGTATTTACCCTAAAGATACAAACGTAGTGATCCAAAGGGGCACGTGCACCCGAATGTTTATAGCAGCAATGTCTACAATAGCCAAACTATGGAAAGAACCTAGATGTCCATCAACAGATGAATGGATCAAGAAGATGTGGTATATATACAGAATGGAATACTATGCAGCCATCAAAAGAAATGAAATCTTGCCATTTGCGACAACATGGATGGAACTAGAGCGTATTATGCTTAGCGAAATAAGTCAAGCAGCGAAAGACAACTATCATATGATCTCCCTGATATGAGGAAGTGGTGATGCAACATGGGGGCTTAAGTGGGTAGGAGAAGAATAAATGAAACAAGATGGGATTGGGAGGGAGACAAACCATAAGTGACTCTTAATCTCACAAAACAAACTGAGGGTTTCTGGGGGGAGGGGGTTTGGGAGAAGGGGGTGGTATTATGGACATTGGGGAGGGTATGTGCTTTGGTGAGTGCTGTGAAGTGTGTAAACCTGGTGATTCACAGACCTGTACCCCGGGGGATAAAAATATATGTTTATAAAAAATAAAAAAGTAAAAGTAAAAAACATATGTAGAATTAAAGAAACAAAACAAACAGCAAAGGGAAAAATGAGACAGAGAGAGAAAGAGAGAGTGAGAGATCATGAAACAGACTCAGTTATAGAGAGCAAACTGGTATAGATATAGATACAGATATAAATAGATCTATACAGATATATGCCACTTCTTCTTTATTCATTCATCAGTTTATGGATATTTGGGCTCTTTCTGTAATATGGCTATTTTTGATATTGTTGATAATGCTGCTATAAAAGCCTAGGTGCATATATCCCTTTGAAGAAATTACCTTTTTGCCCTTTGTGTAAATACCTAGTATTGTAACAGCTGAAATGTAGGGTGATTCTATTTTTTTAAAATATTTTATTTATTTATCAGAGAGAGAGAGGGGGAGAGAGCAAGCACAGGCAGACAGAGTGGCAGGCAGAGGCAGAGGGAGAAGCAGGCTCCCCGCTGAGCAAGGAGCCCCATGTGGGACTCGATCCCAGGATGCTGGGATCATGACCTGAGCCGAAGGCAGCTGCTCAACCACCTGAGCCACCCAGGTGTCCCTAGGGTGATTCTATTTTTAACTTTTTTGAGGAATCTCCGTAATTTTTTCAGAGTGAGTGCACCCAGTTTGTATTTCCACCAACACTGTAAGAAGGTTGGTTGTCCTTTCTCCATATCCTTGACAACATCTGTTGTTTCCTGTGCTGTTTATTTTAACACTCTGACAGATGTAAGGTGATATCTTATAGTCTTGATTTGTAATGCCCTGGTGATAAGTGATATTGAACATCTTTTCATGTGTCCATTAGCCATCCAGATGTCTTCTTTGAAAAAAAAATGTCTATTCATGGCTTCTGCTCATTTCTTAAATGGATTATTTGTTTTTGGATATTGAGCATGGTAAGTTATTTATACTTTTTGGATATTAGCTCTTTATCAGATATATCATTTGCAAATATCTCCCATTCCAGAGGTTGACTTTTGGTTTTGCTATCTCCTTCACTGTGTGGAAGGTTTTTATCTTGATGAAGTTTCAATAATTTATTTTTACTTTTATATCCCTTGCCTCAGGACACATATCTAGTAAGAAGTTGCTATAGCCAATGTCAAAGAGGTTACTGTCTCTGTTATCCTCTAGGATTTTTATTATTTCCTGTCTCACACTTAGGTCTTTCATCTAATTTGAATTCATTTTTTTTAAAAAGATTTTATTTATTTATTTGACAGAGAGAGATCACAAGTAGGCAGAGAGGCAGGCAGAGAGAGAGAGAGGAGGAAGCAGGCTCCCTGCTGAGCAGAGAGCCTGATGCGGGACTCGATCCCAGGACCCTGAGATCAAGACCCGAGCTGAAGGCAGCGGCGTAACCCACTGAACCACCCAGGCGCCCCAATTTGAATTCATTTTTGTGTGTGGTGTAAGAAGTTGATCCAGTTTTATTCTTCTCCATGTTGTTGTCCAGTTTTCCCAACACTATTGAAAATACTGTCTTTTTTCCATTTGCTATTCTCTCCTGGTTTGTCAACGTTTAGTTGACTATATAGTGTGGTTCCATTTCTGGGTTTTATATTCTGTTACATTGGCCTATATGTCTGTTTTGCTCCAGTACCATATTGTCTTGATCATTACAACTTTGTCATATAACTTGAAATCTAAAACTGTGATGCCTTCAGTTTGCTTTTCTTATTCAAGGTGGGTTTGGTGTTTGGGATCTTTTATGGTTCCACCCAAATTTTAGGATTCTTTATTTCTAGTTCTGTGAAGAATGCTGGTGTTATTTTGATAGGGATTACATTAAATGTGTTGATTGCTTTGAATAATATAGACAGTTTAACAATATTTACTTTTTCAATCCATGAGCATGGATTTTTTTCTATCCCTTTGTATCATCAATTTCTTTCATAAGTGTTCTATAGTTTTTAGCATACACATCTTTTACCTCTTTGTTCAGCTTTATTACTAGCTATATTATGGTTTTTAGTACAATTGTAAATCATATCCATTCACGGATTAATCTTTCTACTGAGTCATTTTTGGTGTATAGAAATGCAACAAATTTCTGTAGGTCAGTTTTGCATCCTGCAACTTTACTGCAACTTCATGTATCAGTTCTAGAAATTTTTTGGTGGAGTATTTCAGGTTTTCTACATAGAGAATTATGTCATCTGCAAATAGTGGAAGTTTTAGTTCTTCCTTGCTGATTTGGATGTCTTTTATTTATTTTGTTGTTGTTGTCATGTTGGTGAGACCAGGGCTTCTAATACTATGTTAAATAATTATGGTGAGAGTGGACATCCCTGTCTTGTTCCTGACTATAGAGGAAAAAGTTCTCAGGTTTACTCCATTGAGGATGATATTAGCTGTGAGTTTTGCAGATATGGCCTTTATGATATTGAAGTTATGTTCTCTCTGTCCCTACTTTATTGAGGTTTTTATGAAGAATGGATACTTTACTTTGTCAAATACCTTTTCTGCATTTACTGAAAGGATCAAATGATTTATATTCTTTCTTTATAATCTGGTGTAATAACTACCTTGATTGATTTATAAATATTGAACCATCCTTGCAACCTAGCAATAAATCCCATTTGATCATGGTGAATGATTCTTTTCATGTACTGTTGCATTCAGTTTGAGAGCACTGTGTTGAGAATTTTTGCATCCATACTCATCAGGGATATTGGCCTCCAATTTTGTTTTTAGTGAAGTCTTTGGTTTCAGAATCAGAGTACTGCTGGCTTATAGAATGAGTCTGGAAATTTTCCTTCCATTTCTAATTGTTGGAACAGTTTGAGAAGAATAGGTATTAACTCTTCTTAAAATATGCGGTCAAATTTCCCTAAGAAGCCATCTGGGCCAGGACTCTTGTTTATTGGGCGATTTTTTTTTTAAAGATTTTATTTATTTATTTGACAGAGAGAAATCACAAGTAGATGGAGAGGCAGGCAGAGAGAGAGAGAGGGAAGCAGGCTCTCCGCTGAGCAGAGAGCCCGATGTGGGACTCGATCCCAGGACCCTGAGACCATGACCTGAGCCGAAGGCAGCGGCTTAACCCACTGAGCCACCCAGGCGCCCCTGGGCGATATTTTTATTCAATTTTTTTTTTTTAATGTGGTTATCATTCTGTTCCAGTTTTCTATTTCTTCCTGTTTCAGTTTTGGTAGTTTTTGTGTTTCTAGGAATGTATCAATTTCATTCAGATTGTCCAATTTGTTTGCATGCTGTTTTTCATAATCGTGTCTTATAATTGTTTGTATGTCTGTGTTGTTGATTATTATTGCTTATCTCTGTTGCTTGCCTTTATTTATTTTGGTTCTTTTATTTGTTTTTGTCTTTTGGTAAGTCTGATTTTAGATTTATAAATTGTATTATTTTTTTCAGAGAAGCAGCTCCTTGTTTCATGAATCTGTTTGTGTGTTTGTATGTCATTTATTTTTGATCTAACCTTTATTATTTCCTTTCTTCTCCTGGCTTTAAGCTTCATTTGTTGTTCTTTTTTCTGACTCCTTTAAGTGTAAGGTTAGATAGTTTATTAGAGATGTTTGTTTATTTATTTATTTGTTTATTTATTTATTATATTCAGTTTGTCACCATATAGTACATCATTAGTTTTGGTGAAGTGTTCAACTATTTGTTAGTTATAACACACAGTGCTCATCACAACACATGCCCTCCTTAATATCCTTAACAGAATAAGCATAATTTCTTCTATAAATGTTTGGTAGAATTCCTCTTGGAAGCCACCTGGCCCTGGACTCTCCTTTGAGAGAAGGATTTTGATTACTACCTCAATTTTCTTGCTGGTTATTGGTCTGTTCAGATTGTCTATTTCTTCCTGTTTCATTCTTGGTAGTTTATACATTTCCAGGAAGTCATGTGTTTCTTCCAAATTACCTGGTTTGTAGACATATAGCTGCTGGTACTAGTTGTGGCCTCTCTCCTTTCATTCATGACAATATTAATTTGGGTCCTTTCTCTCTCTCTCTCTCTCTCTCTCTTTTTTTTTTTTTGATAAGTCTGGCAAGAGTTTTATTGATCTTATTAATTCTTTCAAAGAACCAGTTTCTACTTTTATTGATGTGTTCTACTGGTTTTTTGGTTTCCATTTCATTGATTTCTGTTTTAATTTTCATTATTCCTCTTTTCCTGCTTGTTTTGGGTCTTGTTTCTTTTTCTTTATTCAGGTTCTTTAAGTGTAAGATTAACTTCTGCAGTTGGAATTTTTCTAAATTTTCTAAAATTTTGAAATTTTTGAAATTTTCTAAATATTATATCTAAATTTGCATGGCTATGTACTTCCCTCTAAGGACCACCTTTGCAGTATCCCCTAGGTTTTGGACTGATGTGTTTTCATTTTTATTGGTTTTAATAACCTGTTTAAGTTCTTTAATTTCCTGGTTGACCCAATCATTCTTTAGCAGGATGCTCTTTAATCTCCATGTGTTTGACTTCCTTCCACATTCCTTCTTGTGTTAAAGTTCATGTTTCAAAGCATTGTGGTATGAAACCACGCAGGGAATAATCTCCATATTTTATTATCAGTTAAGGTGCTATTTGTGACCCAGTATGTGATCTATTCTGGAGAAAGCCATGTGCACTCATGAAGAATGAGTATTCTGTTTTATTTTGTTTTCTTTATTTTTTTTGGATGGAATGTTCTGTATGTATCTACTAAGTCCATCTGGTCCAATGTATCCTTCAAAGCTCTTATTTCTTTGTTGATCATAGATGATTTGTCCATTGCTGTGAGTGCAGTATTGAAGTCTTCTACTATTAATGTACTATTATCAATATGTTTCTTTGTTTTGGTTATTATTTGGTTATTTGGTTTTATAATTAGCTGCTCCCATGTTGGGGCATAGATATCTACAATTCTTAGATCTTCTTGCTATATAGAGCCTTTAAATATGGTATAGTGTCACTCTACATCTCTTACTACAGTCTTTGGTTTAAAATATAATTTATGTGATATGAAGATTGTTACCCCTGCTTTCTTTTGAGGTCCATTCATGTGGTAAATTGTTATCCATCTCCCCACTTTCGATCTGGAGGTGTCTTTAGTTTCAAAATGAGGGTCTTCTAGACAGCATATGGATGTGCTCTTTTATCCAATCTGAAGCCCTGTGTCATTTCATGGGTGCATTTAGGCCATTCATGGTGGAAGTAACTATTGAACAATATGAATTTGATGCCAATATATTATCTTTAAAGTCCCTGTTTTTATAGATTGTCTCTGTATTTTCTGGTCTATATTACCCTTGGGGTCTTTTTTTTTTCTTTTATTAAAACGTCCTTAATATTTCTTGCAGGGCTGGATTGGTGGATATATATCCTTTCAGCTTATGCCTATCCTGAAAGTTCTTCATCTCTCCGTCCATTCTGAGTGACAATCTTGCTGGGTAAAGTATTTTAGCTATATATTCTTTTCATTTAGTACCCTGAATATGTTTTTTTTTTAATATATAATTAATTTATTTATTTTCAGAAAAACAGTATTCATTATTTTTTCACCACACCCAGTGCTCCATGCAATCTGTGCCCTCTACTATAATACCCACCACCTGGTACCCCAACCTCCCACCCCCCTGCCACTTCAAACCCCTCAGATTGTTTTTCAGAGTCCATAGTCTCTCATGATTCACCTCCCCCTCCAATTTACCCCAACTCACTTCTCCTCTCCAACACCCCTTGTCCTCCATGATATTTGTTATGGTCCACAAATAAGTGAAACCATATGATTATTAACTCTCTTTGCTTGACCTATTTCACTCAGCATAATCTCTTCGAGTCCCATCCATGTTGCTACAAAAGTTGGGTATTCATCCTTTTTGATGGAGGCATAATAATCCATAGTGTATATGGACCACATCTTCCTTATCCATTCATCCATTGAAGGGCATCGTGGTTCTTTCCATAGTTTGGTGATCGTGACCATTGCTGCTATAAACATTGGGGTACAGATGGCCCTTCTTTTCACGACATCTGTATCTTTGGGGTAAATACCCAGGAGTGCAATTGCAGGGTTATAGGAAAGTTCTATTTTTAATTTCTTGAGGAATCTCCACACTGTTCTCCAAAGAGACTGCACCAACTTGCGTTCCCACCAACAGTGTACCCTGAATATGTTTTGCCAGCCCTTTCTGGCCAGCCTGGTCTCTGTCAACAAGTCTGACATTACTCTGATATTTCTCCCTCTGTACATAAGAAAACTCTTTCCCCTAGCTGCTCTCAGGATAACTTCCTTGGCTATAAGATTTGAAAACTTCACTATTATATGCCCAGTGTTGGGTCTATTTGTATTGATCTTGGAAGTGGTCCTCTTTGCCTCTTGGACAGTAATGCTTATTTCCTTCACCCAATTAGGGAAGTTCTCAGCTAGGATTTGCTCAATATACCTTCTAGTCCTCTCTCTCTCTCTTCGTTCTCTTGGGGAGCCAAATAATTCTGACTCTTGAATGTTTCATGGGGTCATTGATTTCTCTATTTCCATGTGCTACTAGCTGCCTATCCCTATCCTATTTAACTTCCTTCCTTTCTTTAACTTTTTTTCTAGATCATTAATTCAATCTTCTGTCTCATTTACTCTGGATGTTTGAGTATCCAGTTTAGACTGCATCTTGTTCATAACATTTTTAAGTTTGGCCTGATTAGATATCATTTCTACACTTAGAGATTCTATATTGTCAGTAATGTTTTTCTCAAGGCTGGCTATTGACTTTATAGTTTCTACCCTGAAGTCTATCTCTGATATCTTGCTTATATCCATATCCATTAGATGTGTGGCAGAAGCCATTTTCTCTGCTTTTGTTTGTTTGTTTGTTTGTTTTTGGTAGGGGGAGTTCCTTCTCTTAGTCATTTTGTGGAGGGATGGAACAGAGTCCAAAATATCAATCATGACCCAAATATGATACACCCTAGAAAAATCCAGACAGTCAGAAACCACAACATAATAAACAAAGTCAAAGGGAATACAAAAGTAAAATTTATAAGATTAAAGATTTTTTTAATTAAAAATTAAAGAAAGGTGAGTGAGGGGAAGGGACGGAATAATCTCTCAGTGTGATAAAGTAGGGTGTTTCAGTTTTTCTGAGTGTATTTTGTTCTGTTTGTTAGATTACACTAATTCCCAAAATTACAGTGAATGTAAAACATATGTATATGAAGGTAATATTGAATACGAAAAAAAAATCAATGAAACACATATGTATAAAAAAGTATAGGTGTGAAAAAGTGTGAGTTAAAAAGCTACTATGAAATATAAATTGATATTTTAGACATCTAGTTGAGAAAAAGGTAAAAAGGAAAAAAAAAACAAAGAAGCATAAGAGAAGTAATAAAAAGTAAAAGTGAGCAGTATCTGAAAAATATACAAGCTGTGAGGTAATGGTTGGAGCTCAGTATACTGTTTAGCCCTGGTGTTAGGATTTTACAGTCTTCTGGGGACCGTAGGGTTGTCATCCTCTTGTTCTTCTTCTGTGCTGTTTCTCAGGCATCTCTCCTTGGGAAGAGTTGCCTTTTTCCCCTGTTTGGGGCATGGAATCTGTGGAAACTGATACTTTGTTTATTCTCTGGTGGCTTTCTGTGCCTCTTCTGATGGTCAGAGCAAAATTGATCACACCTAAACCTCTGGCCCAGAGCAGAGAAATCTGAGTCTTCTCTCTTTAATAAACCCTTCAGGGCAAGCAGTCTCTGTTTTTATGTGCAACGCTGAAAATCTCAGCCCACAGTGACTCTCTCAAAGGTCATCCCAGGGACCTGGGTGTGTCCCTATTTGTGCTTCTAAAACCAGGACTGGCCATGGGATCCCATGCACACCTTCAGCTCCTGGATCCTGTCTGTGTGCTGCTCTAAAATCCTTTTCTGGCCACTTTGGCTCTGGGGGTTTTTGCTCTGTACCCAGCTTGGGTGTTATATCACTTTCCAGAAGCCAGCTTATGGGGGCTCCCTCCAACTTATGTTTATCTTCTGTTTATCTTCTGAGAGCTCCCCACAGACTCATGACTCCACTCTTCTTCCTACCTTGCAATAGGCAATGCTTTTCTATATATATATATATATATATATATAGATATATATATATATATAGATATATCTCTAGATATATATTCTTACATCTCTGGCTGATTTTGTGGATGTTCATAATGGTTTGGTAGATATCCAGCTAAATTCAGGGAGCCAGTTAAAACAGGGTCTCCTACTCCTCTGCCATCTTGCCTTTTCTCCACTTAGTTGAGATTTTTCTTACTTCTTACAATAGGTCTGTATTGCTATATACTTCCCTCTTATGACCACTTCTGCTGCATCCTAAAGGTTTTGGATCATGGCATTTTCATTACCATTTGTTTCCATGTATATATATTTTTAAATTTCTTGTTAAATTTTCTGGTTGAGCCATCCATTCATTAGTAGGAAGTTCGTTAACCTTCATGTATTTGCGGCCTTTCCAAATTTCTTCTTTTGGTTGACTTCATGTTTCATTGCATTGTATGTGTCCAGGTTGCTCAGAAAATATGCATGGCATGATCTCAGTCTTTTTGTACTTGTTGAGGCCTGATTTGTGATCTAGTATGTGATCTGTTCTGGTAAATATCCCATGTTCACTTGAAAATAATGTGTACTCTATCACTTTATGATAAAATATTCTGAATATATTTGTTAAGTCCATCTAGTACAGTGTGTCACTCAAGGGCATTGTTTCCTTGTTGATTTCATTCTGAGATCAACTGTCCATTGATGTAAGTGGGGTGCTAAAGTCTTCTACCATTTTTGTATTATTATCTAGAAGTTCCTTTATGTTTTTTTTACTGTTTTATATATTTGGGTTCTTCCATTTGGGGGACACAGATATTTACAATTGTTAGATCATCTTGTTAGGTAGACTTTTTTATTATGATTAGTGCCCTTCTTCATCACTTGTGGCAATCTTCGATTTATAATCTAATTTGTCTGATGCAAGTGTTGCTACTCTGGCTTTCTTTTCATGCCATTAGCCTGGTAAATATTACTTCATTCCTTCCTTTTCAATCTGCAGATGTCTTCAGGTCCAAAATGAGTCTCTTTTAGGCAGTATACTGATGAGTCTTTTTTTTTTTCCTTTTTTTTTTATCCATTTTGACACACTATGCCTTTTGATTAGACAATTTATCCTATTTAAATTCAGAGTAATTATTGGTAGATATAAATTTAGTGCTATTTTATTATTTTTTTGTCACTGTTTCTGGAGATTTTCTCTGTTCCTTTCAAATTTGTTGCTTTTGATTACCCAAAGAATCCCTTTTAATATTTCTTGCAGGGTGGCTTTAGTAATCACAAGCTTCTTTAATTTTTGTTTGTCTGAGAAAATCTTTACCTCTCCTATTCTAAACAATATCCTTGTTGGGTAGAATATTCTTGGCTGCTGATTTTTCTCTTTCAGCACTTTCAATATATCCTGCCACTGTCTTTTGACCTGTTAACTTTTGGTGGCGAGTTTGCTACTAACCTTATTTGTTTTCCCTTTGTAAATTACAGACTCTTTTTGTCTTGTTGCTTTTAGGATTTTTTTTCTTTATCTTTATATTTTGTTAATTTAACTATATCTTTTTTTTTCAAAGATTTTATTTATTTATTTAACAGACAGAGATCACAAGTAGGCAGAGAGGCAGACAGAGAGGGAGGGGGGAAGCAGGCTCCCTGCTGAGCAGAGAGCCCAATGCAGGGCTTGATCCCAGGACCCTGGGATCATGGCCTGAGCTGACGACAGAGGCTTTAACCCACTGAGCTACCCAGGTGCCCCTGAGTATGATATATCTTGATGTTGTTCTGCTTTTGTTGATTTTGGTGGTAGTTCTCTGTTCCTTCTGTATTTGGAAGTTTGTTTTCTTCCTCAGGTTATGGAAGTTTTAGCTATAACTTCCTCAAATAAAGTGTGTGCCTCTTTTTCTCTCTCTTCTTCTCCTAGGACTCCCATGATAAAATTATCATTGTTTCATGGAGTCACTGAGTTACCCATGTCTACTTTCATGATCCAAGATTTTTCTTTCCCTTTTTTGATCAATTTCATTGTTTTTAATGTTCTATTTTCTGTATCACTCATTCATTCCTCAATTTCTCCCATCCTTGTGGTCATTATATCCAGTCAGTTTTGAATCTCATATATTGTGTTTTTCACCTCAACCTTTTTATTTTTAGCCTTTAATCTCTGTGATAAGGGTTTCCTTAGTGTTTTCTGTGCTCTGAAGTCCAGCTATTATACTTATGATTGTTGCTTTAAATCCTGGATCAGGTATAATACATAAATCTGTTTTGATTAGATCCCTGCCCATGACCTTTTCTTGTTCTTTCTTTTGAGATTAACTCTTCTGTCCTGGCACTTTCTCTAGATCTCTTTTCTGTATATTAGGAAAACCACTTATGTCTCCTGTTCCTGAAAGTATTGGCTTCATGAATAAAAGTTATGTAATGTCCAGGGCCTAATCCTTCAGGGAATGTCTATCATGTAAATTCTGTTCACTCTGCTGCTGTTTTATGGCTGCTCTATCCCTCAGGTCAGTCTTCTGAAGTATTTCTCCTTCCCTGCAGTGGGAATTGTTTGGACCTTGGCCAGAGTGTGGTGAGTTTTAACTAGGCATGCTCTGATCTGCTTGTGAAAAGAGCCTGATGCCACTTCCACTAGAGCTGAAGCTTCACAGGACTCCCTGGCCAGTAGATGTGGGTCATGAGTATTTGTGCTGATCTTCTGGGCAGGGTCCCATTGCTCTGGTTATCAGGCACACTTTTCCAAGAAAAACGGTATCAGTAGAAGAATCATTTGACTTAATTTGCCACAGTTAGGAAATTGAAAAATGAAAAATGCTGCTCTATTGTCATAAGTATGTATTAAAAACTATGAAAAAGATGATATTTAATGGTATATTATTCAAAGCTTTTCATGTTCTAAGAAAAAGTGAGAGATAAGGATGTCTGCTATTACCATTTCCCATCAACACTATAGTGAAGTCTTCAGCCAAGACAGTAAGATGATCAATAACAAGAAAAAAGAGGAAATAAATGTATGCTATTTGCAGTCAGGAAGATTACACACAGAGAAAATCCAAGAGAATTTATAAATAAATTATTAAAATTAATGCAAGTGTTCATAAAGTTCTGAATATGTAAGATCAATATTCCAATATTAATTACATTATTAATTGCTAGCAGCAAATAGTTATAAAGTGTAATATTAAAAAAAGAATGTCATTTAAAATAGAAGGTAAATATATAAGTTGCCTAGAAATAAATTCAAAAGATCATCTTTGAAAAAGATCATTTCTACATACTTGCAGAGAAATCCCATATTCATAGTTTGGAAGAACCCATATTATAAAGATGTCATTCATCTTGAGTTATTCCAGAAAATTCATTTAATTCAAACCCAATCAAAATTCTGTATTGTTTTGTTTTTAGAAACTTGAAAAGAAGAAGGACACGGTAGAGGAATTTTCTCTAACAGACATCAAGATACCATAAAGCTACTGGTAACTCTGCCACTAGGGTGTTGGCCTAGAAGACAAACCAATAACAAACTAATTTCCAAAATTCCAAATATGGACATAATTGTTATAAGACAGTAAGAATCCAAAACTAGTAGAAAAAAAGAATAAATACATGAATATATAATTAACAAAAAAGGAACTTATGATCATTAATGATTGAAAACATACTTAACTTTCCTAGTATTCAGGAAAATGCAAAGTGAAGCCTGAGAACACAAAATTACCCATTTATGAAAGTGGCTAAAAAGTAAGTCTGTGTATCAAGTGTTATTTAAAGTGTAGAGCATTGACAACACAAACACAACTCCAGTTAATATGGAAAATAATTTGGCGTTATGAGATAAATTTGAAGATGAACTTACACTATATTCCAGACATTCCATTCCTCATATATGCTTTAAAGAAATCTTTGTATGTGTATGCAAGGGGACATATATAAAAATGTTCATTGAATATTGTAATAGCAAAACACTGGAGACAGCACTAATGTGTAAATATATAAATAAATTGTGGTATATTAACACAATGGAGTACCATCCTGCAGTGAAAATGAATAATGCAGATCCATATGTGTCAGCATGGTCATATATCCAATACATAATGTTGAACAGACTACAAGTTTAAAGTTATACCATTTATATGAAGTTTTAAAATATTCACAATACTATCTATTATTTAATATTATGCATATGTAATATGTGGTATAAAGACATGAATAGAAATAATATGCACTCAAATCAGAGTAGCAATTTTTGTGGAGTGGAAGGAAAATAATTTGATTGGTAAAGATATGCAGAGTTCATCACTGTATATTGTTTCACTTATTTCTTAAGCTAGATAAGGATGTGTATGTCTATTTTCTTTGTTATGCTTTGCATATTAATACTTTATTATACATTTTAATATGTATAAACTAGTTCTAGATAAGTTAAAGAAAAGACAAAAGCTCTTTGAACTCTTAGAAGATTTATCTTTCTGCATGGAAAAAATAAACACTAATGGAAGTTGCAAAGATGAAGGGATTTTCCTTGTTTCATCTTCCTCTATTCTGGCTTCTATAACAAAAATGTAATAGACTAGATGGCTTATAATCAAAAGAAATTTATTTCTTATAGTTATGGAGGCTGGAAGTCCAAGATCAGCATGCCAGACATGGTTGGATTTTGGTGAAAATCCTCTTCCAGATTGCATATGCCAATTTTCCTCTTTATCTTGACATTTTGGATGAGGAGAGGGCTGAGGGATCTCTTTGAAAATGTTTTTATAAGGGGACTGATCCCATTCAAAAGGGCTCTGCCCTCATGACTTAATCACCTCTCAAAGGCCCTATGTCCTAATACAATAATCTTATGGGTTAAGATTTTAGCATATGATATTGGAGGATACATAAATATTCAAACCATAGCACTTTACCATTTTGCCCGAGTTGATATAAGTGAAAATCTCTGGTGCTCATCTTTGAATTTTTTCTGAGTATATTCTCTTTGGTATCATTGCATTTGATGTTTTGATGGTTTTTCATGTTGAGTTTAATAATTTGTAGCAAAAAGCTAACATACTTTTTTCAAAAGTCTGTGATTTGAAGATGTATAAAGACTTGTTTTTGAATAATTAACAGTATGTTTAAAAAAGATAAAAATCCATGATTCTTTGATCAAATATTAGAAACATTTTAAAATAAAATCTGACCCCAAATTATTTTCTCTTGGCTGAGTCAGAAAGGTTTTTAAAATATTAATAAACTAGAAATTTATCTTTATATTTAAAAAGGTAGAACAGATCAAAATATGCTACAAACTTTTCTGTTCATTTTACATTCTGAAGTCCACCAAACGAAAACATGTTCAAATTTATATTTTATCATCTCTGTTATTCACCCTGCCTACTAAAATATATCAACAACTTTCTTTTTTTTTGTATTTTTCTAAAGATATTATTTATTTATTTGACAGATGGAGATCACAATAGGCAGAGAAGCAGGCAGAGACAGAGGAGGATGAAGGCTCCCTGCTGAGCAGATAGCCCCATGTGGGGCTCGATCCCAGGACTCTGGGATCATGACCTGAGCCAAAGGCAGAGGCTTCAACCCATTGAGCCACCCAGGTGCCCCTATGAACAACTTTCTTAAATATATATGATTCATATGAGAATATTTAATGGAGTATATAATAGACCTGTATAAAATTTTAATATTTATTTATAAAATACTATTTAGGCCAGAAGTTCCCAAATAAGTTTGCTACAAACTGAAAGCTCTTAGTTATTAAAATGTTTAAAGTTCCAACTAACAAACATATTTCAACATAATAAAGGCTGTATATGAAAAACCCACAGCAGCTAACACCACCCTCAGTGGGGAAAAATTGAGAGCTTTCCCTCTACAGTCAGGAACAAGACAGGGATATCCACTCTCACCACTTTTATTTAACATAGTACCAGAAGTCCTAGCCACAGCAATAAGAAAACAAAACAAAACAAAAGTCATCCAAATCAGCAAGGAGGAAATCAGACTGTCACTATTTGCAGATAACATGACACTATATATAGAAAACCTGAAAAACTTCACCAAAAAATTCCCAAAACCTCTAGAACTGATACACAACTTCAGTAAAGTAACACGATACAAAATTAATGTACAGAAAACTGTTCTATATACCAGTAATTAATCAGCAGAAAAATTAAGGAATCAAACCTATTTATAATTGTACCAAAAACAATAAGATACCTAGGAATAAACCCAAGGTTATTAGGTTAAAGAGGTTAAAGACTCGTACTCTGGAAACTATAAAATACTGATGAAAGAAATTGGAGATGACACAAAGAAATGGAAAGACATTCTATGCTAATGGTTTGGAAGAACAGATATGGTTACAATGTCTATACTACCCAAGAAATCTACACTTTCAAAGCAATCCCTATCAAAATAACACCAGATATTTTTATGGAAATAGAAAAAACAATCCCAAAATTTGGAGGGAACCACAAAATAATCCAAATAGCTAAAGCCACATTGAATAAGAAAAACAAATTTGGAGGCATCACAATTCCAGTCTTCAAGTTATATGATAAAGTTGTAGTGATCAAAATAGCATGGTACTGGCACAAAAACAGACACATTGATCAATGGAACAGAATAGAAAACTCACAAATGGGCCCATGGCTATATGGTGAATTAATCTTCAATGAAGCAGGAAAGAATATCCAATGATAAAAAGTCTCTTCAACAAGTGGTGTTGGAAAAACTGGACAGCAACATGCAAAAGAGAGAAATTGGACCGTTTTCTTACACCAAACACAAAAAGGACTTAAAATGAATCAAGGACCCAAATGTGAGACTTGAAGCCACAAAAATCCTAGAGAGCACAAGCTGTAACCTCTTTGACATAAGCTGTAACAACTTCTCTCTAGATATGTTTCCCAAGGCAAGGGAAACAGAAGCAAAAATAAACTGTAGGGACTTCATCAAAATAAAAAACTGCATAATGAACAAACAACCAATAAAATTAAAAGGCAGCAGCGTATCATGCTTAGCGAAATAAGTCAAGCAGAGAAAGACAACTATCATATGATCTCCCTGATATGAGGAAGTGGTTATGCAACATGGGGGCTTAAGTGGGTAGGAGAAGAATAAATGAAACAAGATGGGATTGGGAGGGAGACAAAACATAAGTGACTCTTAATCTCACAAAACAAACAGGGCTGCTGGGGGGAGGGGGTTTGGGAGAAGGGGGTGGGATTATGGACATTGGGGAGGGTATGTGCTTTGGTGAGTGCTGTGAAGTGTGTAAACCTGGTGATTCACAGACCTGTACCCCTGGGGATAAAAATATATGTTTATAAAAAATAAAAAATTAATAAAAAAAGGCAGCCTTCAGAACAGGAAAAGATATTTGCAAATGACATATTTGATAAATAGTATCCAAAATATATAAAGAACTGATGCAACTTTACATCCAAAAAACAAACAATCCGTTTAAAAAATGGGCAGAAGACATGAAAAGACATTTCTCCAAGGAAGACATACAGGTGGCCAGTAGATACCTAAGAAGAAGCTCCTCATTACTGATCATCATCAAGGAAATGCAAATCAAAACTACAATGAGATGTCACCTCACAACTGTCAGAATGGATAAAGTCAACAACACAAGAAACAACAGGTGTTTGTTGAGAATGTGGAGAAAAATGGAACCTTCTTGTATTGTTGGTGGGTATGTAAACTTGAATAGTCACTGTGGAAAACAGTACAGAGATTCCCCAAAAGTTAAAAATAGAACTACTCTAGATTCAGCAATTGCACTATTAGGCATTCACCCAAAGAATACAAAAATACTAATTCAAAGGGATACATGCAACTTGATGTTTATAGCAGCATTATCTACAATAGCCAAAAATGTAAACAACTCAAATGAATATGAAAACAACTCAAGTGTCTATGGACTGATGAGCAGATAAAGAAGATGTGGAATATATATATATATATATATATATATATATATATATATATGATGTTACATATATATGATGTCCATGAGTAAAGAAAATGCAGAATGTGTGTGTGTGTGTGTGTGTGTGTGTGTGTAGAGAGAATGTTACTCAGCCATAACAAAGAATGAAATCTTGCCATTTATAACAACATGGTTATAGAGAATATAATGTTAAGTGAAACAAGTCAGACAGAGAAAGAAAAATACCATATTTAATGTGGAATTTATGCTGAGTGAAATAAGTCAAGCAGAGAGTGTCAATTATCCTATGATTTCACTTATTTGTGGAGCATAACAAATAGTATGGAGAACAAGGGGAGTTAGAGAGGAGAAGGGACTTGGGGGAAATTGGAAGGGGGGGTGAACCATGAGAGACTATGGACTCTGAAAAACAATCTGAGGGGTTTGAAGCGGCGAGGGGTGGGAGGTTGGGGGAACAAGGTGGTGGGTATTAGAGAGGGCACGGATTGCATGTAGCACTGGGTGTGGTGCAAAAACAATGAATACTGTTATGCTGAAAATAAATACATAAATAAATATTTTTTTTAAAAAAGAAAAATGAAACAAAGGAACAGAGAGGAGAAAAGAGAGGGAGAGAGAGAGGCAAATGAAGAAATAGACTTTTAACTACAGAGAGAAAACAAACTGATGGTTACCAGGGGTGAGGTGGGAAGAGGGATCAGTGAAACCAGTCATAGGGATTAAGGAGTGCACTTGTGTTATATGAATATGTTGAACCACTATACTGTATACTTGAAGATAATATTACATTGTATGTTAACAAACTGGAATGTAAATAAAAACTTACAAAAATAATTTGATTCAAAAAACACATTTTAATTAAAAAGACTACATGATTATCTGATAATGCATTTAGAAAGTATCACAGAATCTATCCTAATAATCAAGTGAAACAATTTTTGTGCAAGCAATATTATTTATATCAGCCCAAGAGTTAAATTAGACTGGGAGAGTGGATTGATGAAAACAATTTCAGCATAAATGCAACGAGGTTACCTTGACTTTATACATAGAGTAGCCATCCAAAACTTATACATAAAAGCCTAGTCCAAATAAAAACACCCTTGGAAACTAAGCTAGACACTTAACTTTTTGGCAGAAACTTTCGCATAGTACTTTATGACTACATTAAATAAATAGTAACCCACTGGCCTAAAAGACTGAATACATTATTCAAAGTGGAGTAAGCATAGTCAGCTGGTGAGGTCTTTTGTTGTGTCACCTAATCTAAATTACTACAATAAAAGGAAAATACTTTGTTTAAAACTTTTTAAAATTAATTTATTTATTTTCAGCATAACAGTATTCATTATTTTTTGCACTATACCCAGTGCTCCATGCAATCCATGCCCTCTCCAATACCCACCACCTAGTTCCCCCAAACTCCCACCACCTGCCCCTTCAAAACCCTCAGATTGTTTTTCAGAGTCCATAGTCTCTCATGGTCCATGAAGTATTTTTAACACAAATACATGGCCTCTGGTGCCACTCAATAGCAACAGTGTTCTAGAGTAAGCCTTCACAGAAAGAAATTTCTCTTTTACTTTTTTATTCAATAAGAGAGAAAAAAAAAACAGATATCTAAAATACTTGTCAAGCAGGCAAGGAAGCCAAGCCAACTAAGGGTTAGAGAGAGACAGAATAAACATTTATAAAGCCAGGAGCTCAAACTCCACCTCTCCCTATCTCTGGAAAGCAAGCAAAAATTGCTTAATGTAGTAACAGTTAACAGTGATTATTTTATTAATTGTCAGTTATAAGGGTAGACTGCTCTTACAGATACCTAAAGGAAAACTGAAAATGTGGTACCACCCAATAAATAAAAGATTATACAGGTGCACTTTTATGTCTCTGCTGGAAAGACTTACATACTTTCTCAAAGTATAAGAAAGTCCAAATGAGCTAGAAAGACAATACTTGATTTTTCTGACTTCCTGGAAACAAAGGAATAACAAACTCACAGGCTGTTTTTGGATTTTCCTCCATGATTTATAGCACTGTGGGTGTGAGAAATCCAATTTATTTTCTTCTCAGTTACATACACCTTAAGTCTATTTTCACCTGGCCTTGTCCATCTTCACCAGTCATATCTGATTCAGTTTAATGTGAAAACATGCATTCATGTGGTAATAAATGGATGCAGTCTCTTCATCCAGATTACTTATTAAACCTTCTCAACCTCCATTTATGAATAATTTTGATAATAAAGTTAAAATTATTTCAGGATTTTCCTTCTACAGAATATGGTAGAACTGATCCTACCAGTGAACATGGAATAAAAAGAAATTATAGACTAACTCTTTAAAGACTCTATATACAGTTCTTAGATAATTACTTTTCACTGATAGAAGCAGATCTCTGGTGTTATTTCCTAATGGCTTTTAGGGAGACTGGCAACACAACTGATCTAGAAGGAACAGTACGAATAACCTTAAAAATAGTGTTAATTTTTTAAAAGATTTTAATATTTATTTATTATTTATTTATATATTTATTTAGAGAATGAGCAAGGGAGGAGCAGAGGGAGTGAGAGAGAGAGAGAAGCTTAAGGAGACTCTGCACTCAGGACAGAACTCCATGTGGGGCTAGAGCTCCATGACCGAGAGATCATGACCTGAGCAGAAATAAAGTCAGACACTTAATTAACCTAGCCACCTAGGCACCCCAAAATGCTTTTGATAGTGTTACCAGTAAAACTAAAAAACATGAAATAAATAGACCGTCCACTCAATAGATGGTCATGCACTCATGGCAGGACGACCATATTGCATAAGTTGAGAACACCACATGCAGCAGGTGTATTTGTTCCAGGGATTGCATTTTACATAGACTACAATTCCTTATGAATTGTCCCCTCTGGAGTTCTGCAATTTGGCACCCCTAGCCATGGGGTTATAATTAAAGAAATATAAAAACAGACACATAGATCAATGGAACAGAATAGAGAGCCCAGAAATAGACCCTCAAATCTATGGTCAACTAATCTTCGACAAAGCAGGAAAGACTGTCCAATGGAAAAAAGACAGCCTTTTCAATAAATGGTGCTGGGAAAATTGGACAGCCACATGCAGAAAAATGAAATTGGACCATTTCCTTATACCACACACGAAAATAGACTCAAAATGGATGAAGGACCTCAATGTGTGAAAGGAATCCATCAAAATCCTTGAGGAGAACACAGGCAGCAACCTCTTCGACCTCAGCCGCAGCAACATCTTCCTAGGAACATTGCCAAAGGCAAGGGAAGCAAGGGCAAAAATGAACTATTGGGATTTCATCAAGATCAAAAGCTTTTGCACAGCAAAGGCAACAGTTAACAAAATCAAAAGACAACTGACAGAATGGGAGAAGATATTTGCAAACGACATATCAGATAAAGGACTAGTGTCCAGAATCTATAAAGAACTTAGCAAACTCAACACCCAAAGAACAAATAATCCAATCAAGAAATGGGCAGAGGACATGAACAGACATTTCTGTAAAGAAGACATCCAGATGGCCAACAGACAAATGAAAAAGTGCTCCATATCACTCGGCATCAGGGAAATACAAATCAAAACCACAATGCGATAACACCTCACACCAGTCAGAATGGCTAAAATCAACAAGTCAGGAAATGACAGATGCTGGCGAGGATGCGGAGAAAGGGGAACCCTCCTACACTCTTTTTGGGAATGCAAGCTGGTGCAGCCACTCTGGAAAACAGCATGGAGGTTCCTCAAAATGTTGAAAATAGAACTGCCCTATGACCCAGCAATTGCACTACTGGGTATTTACCCTAAAGATACAAACATAGTGATCCAAAGGGGCACGTGCACCCGAATCTTTATAGCAGTAATGTCCACAATAGCCAAACTATGGAAAGAACCTAGATGTCCATCCACAGATGAATGGATCAAGAAGAGGTGGTATATATACACAATGGAATACTATGCAGCCATCAAAAGAAATGAAATCTTGCCATTTGCTACAACATGGATTGAACTAGAGCGTATCATCCTTAGCGAAATAAGTCAAGTAGAGAAAGACAACTATCATATGATCTCCCTGATATGAGGAAGTGGTGATGCAACATGGGGGCTTAAGTGGGTAGGAGAAGAATAAATGAAACAAGATGGGATTGGGAGGGAGACAAACCATAAGTGACTCTTAATCTCACAAAACAAACTGAGGGTTGCTGGGGGGAGGGGGTTTGGGAGAAGGGGGTGGGATTATGGACATTGGGGAGGGTATGTGCTTTGGTGAGTGCTGTGAAGTGTGTAAACCTGGTGATTCACAGACCTGTACCCCTGGGGATAAAAATATATGTTTATAAAAAATAAAAAAATTAAAAAAAAAAGAAATATAAAAATCAACTTCGGCTTCCCTTGTTGGCCTAGAGTGGTTGCTTAATAGCATTTTACGTTTAAAGCTAATGACCTTGAATGCAGGATAAAAGAGCAAACTGTCTGAGCTTGTAAATTATATCCATTGCATGAGTGTGTACTGCTACAATAGCTATGGCACTTCCTCTCCTCTAGAATACTACACTAGTTCAGGGCATGGGAAGCTTTGGAAAATAACCCCCTGACTTCTAACAGTGGAGAATTCATTAGTACTGATGTTTCACTTTCTCTTTCAATCTCAAAGGTTATTAACATCTGTTTTGATGTTTTAATTTGCTATCAAGATCTTTGTTAATCTACACAGGGAGAGTTTTTTCCTATAAATTACATCTGCTAGGCTTGTTAAAATAGTTTGTCTAACGATGTGGATTTTCTTGTTGTTGTTGTTTCCCCGAACTGGTATTTTTTATATGTGGTAGAGATACATATAGATTTCAAACAACTTTCTGCACAAATTAGATATAGTATAACAAGAATAAACTGTTCTTTTTCTATGCTTGCTTACTTCAAAAAGTCTTTTTGATAAGAAAGGTGTTAAGCTTATCTACAAATGTGGAAAACAGGAATAAAAATTGAGGTGTAGAATTCATTAAAAGTAATGAGAGTGTAAACCTGAAGTGAAGTTTCACAACTTTTGATTAGTTAGTTTATTCTTCATTTGATAAACTTCCAAGTTATTCTGTTAATGTAAAATAGCAGTGCTCCCAGCACTGATCCATTGTATCCCTCTCCCCAAAGTATTGTGGGCATGCATGTGTACACACCCAAACATAGTTCAACTTCTATTCAGTGCTAGTGTATTACCAAACTTATGTCTATCAATAAATTTCATGCATTGACTATTTAATCTATGACTACTTAGGGGTTAGGATAATATTAGGCCTGAAAGCACACTATTACAGACTGATCTAAAACAGGGCTTTCATTTAGAAAGACAATTATCATATGATCTCACTAATATGAGGAATATGAGAAATAAGACAGAGGATCATAGAAGAAGGGAGGTTAAAATGAAACAAGAAGAAACCACAGAGGGAGACAAACAATAAGAGACTCTTAATCTCAGGAAACAAACTGAGGGTTTCTGGATGGGAGGGGAGCGGAAGGGATGGGGTCACTGGCTGATGGACATTGGGGAAGGTATGTGCTATGGTGAGTGCTGTGAATTGTGTAAGACTGATGAATCACAGTCCCATACCCCTGAAACAAGTAATACATTATTGTTAATTTAAAAAAAACAAGGAAATGAGCTCAGTGAGGCTGTATTGTTTGTATAAATCTGTACAGCTTTGGGCACAGTGAGAAAGTGGACCAAACTTTTTTCTTTACTTCTAATTTAAAACCCCAGTCCTATGTCTAATTTATATAGCAACAATGCAGAAATTAAATGTAATCTATGAATGGAAGTCCTAGAGAGACTCTCATATACATGTTTTACTCTTAATTTTTGCTTCTTTCTTCCTAAATTGCCCTCTACTTCTTCCCAAGGGTATATAGGTAACACATTTAGTGCCTACTTTATGTCACATGCTATTCCAGACACTTTATATACACAAAACCATTTAATCTTCACAACAAGCCTATGAGTCATGGGCAGTTATTTTCATTTTACAACTGAGAAATTTGAGGCATATAGTTTAAGTCACTTACACAAGGTCACAAAGATATTAGGTGGTATCCTGATATTTGACCTGAAACACTGTAACTTCTGAGTTCATTCTTTTTTTTTAAGATTTTTATTTATTTATTTGACAGAAAGAGAACACAAGTAGGCAGAGAGGCAGGCAGAGAGAGAGGAAAGGAAGCAGGCTCCCTGCTGAGCAGAGAGCCTGATGTGGGGCTCGATTTCAGGACCCTGAGATCATGACCTGAGCCAAAGGCAGAGGTTTAACCCATTGAGCCACCCTGGTGCCCCTTCTGAGTTCATTTTTAATAAAATTAGTTATCAAGTATATTTCTATAAATTAAATCATTCTACAGATTATTTCCAGATTAAACTATAATTGCAAGAAATAATCTGGCATCGCAGGATATTAGGAAATTTAGCATGAATGTTGGAAGCACATTAAAATTACATTTGAAGAAAATTTGATAAAAACATGAAGTGTCAAAATGTAAATGCTGTGACAAAAACTACACTGTTTATGTGAAATGTATTATTTTAGAGCAAATCTATTTCAGGAGAAACAACATCCTATTAGTTGCCTTGTTTTATGCAATCAGCATATCCCTAGGATGACAAAATTGTTTCTATTTATAATTGGATACCACACATAAATTGAATTATTAATAAGAAAATCATCCAAAGCAATTTGTCATGATTATTTGAATGAACCTATGGTAAATTAATCATAAAACAAAGCCTTATCCACTAATATAAGAGTTTTGTAAACTCATGTTTTTCATATAACAAGTTGTAGGACACGTGCATATCATAGCTCCTTTTTTTTAAGATTTTATTTACTTATTTGACACAGGGAGAGAGAGAGATCCCAAGTAGGCAGAGAGGCAGGCAAAGAGAGAGGGGGAAGCAGGCTCCCCGCTGAGCAGAGAGCCCAATGCGGGACTCAATCCCAGGACCCTGGGATCATGACCTGAGCTGAAGGCAGAGGCTTTAACCCACTGAGCCACCCAGGTGCCCCTATAGCTCCTTTTAACTTAGGTATGGCACTCAATTTCTATTGCAAGTAATTTGTCAGCCAGGATATTTAAAACTTGAATTAGATTTACTTTTATATCTTGGAAACAAATAAACAAAAAATCTCATAATTCCACCACCTGTGACACTTACAAAGCATATTAAATGAAATTAAAAAATAGAAGCCTCCCCTCTTTTTAGTTCTGATCTCCTAAGGTTAATACTCTTAAAGTTTCTTGCACATACTTACAAAGATTAAATTAAACATCCATCCCAGTTTAAATGCATATAATGTAATTCTTTTTTATTTATGGGAATGATAATGTACTCCATAGACTGTAATAAGCTTAGTATAGACTGTAATAAGTATAGACTGTAATAAGCTTTTTTTACCCAATATCTTTTCTCATCCACCATATAGATCTAATTCATCCTTTTTAATGGTTGCCTATTATTCTATGTTCTCTATGTATTTATATATGTTTATATATATGTCATATACCCTATTTGTACTTTATATATACACACACACACAATAAATATATATACATATACCATACACTGCTTATAGATCTAGATAATTTATGTGCATGTAGGTACCATAGGTGTTTGTGTGTGTGTGTGTGTGTGTGTGTGTGTGTATATACACACACAAACATATACACTCACAAACAGGAACATGTTCTTTGAGAGTTTCAAGTTTTTAACCATTATAAAAAACATTACAAAGAAAATTATGCCCACACATCTTTGCATATTTGGCTAATATTTATTATATATGTGTATATATGTGTATATATGTACATAAATATATATGTATACATATATATACAGAGAGAGAGAGAGAGAAAGATAACCTATTCATCTTTTTCCTTTTCTGATACAAGAAATTTTTATTTTTAAAAATATTATCTTTATTTTTAAATTTCTATTATTAAATTATGGTTGACAAACAATGTTATATTAGTTTCCAGTGCACAATAATGATTCCACAATTCTATACATTGTGCAATGCTCTCTGCCCTAAGTGTAGTTACCATATGTTACTATACAATGTTATTATATTATTGACTATATTCCCTACGCTGTACTTTTAATCTGTTACTTATTTATTTTATTAACTGGAAGTTTGTTACAAATCTTGCATTCTCCCCTTAGTTTTTCTTTTGTCTTTTGATTCTATTAATGTTTTCTTTTTCTACATATTTTATTTTATTTATTTTAATTTATTTTAAATATTTTATTTATTCACTTGAGCACAAGCAGGGGGAGAGGAAGAGAGAGAAGCAGACTCCTCACTGAGCTGGGAGCCCAACCTGGGTCTCAATTCCAGGACCTGTAGATCATGACCTGAGCTGAAGGCAAATGCTTAACCATCTGAGCCACCCACGTGCCCCTCTACATAATATTTTAAATTTTTATATGGTAAAATTTATCAATCACCAGTCCCTCTTGTTAAAGCTTCAAAATTATAAAGTAGAAGATTATTGATGTTTTGGGTCTAGTAGATTTTTAACTGATCCAATACAGTATAAATGATCTTCTGTATGTATATGTTCCTCCTCTACAGTTTAACTCACTCAAATGAAGACAGCATTGCATCTGCCTTTGTCTTTTCTTCTTTATCTTTCAGACCTGTGAACTGGGGCCCTGATAAGCCATATTGAAACCTGAAGCAAAGAGGAAAATCAGTAATGCTGATTCTATCATTACTTACAATTTTGATATTTTGTTCATTAAAGATTTTAAATTAATTTTGACCTCTAAAAAATATTGCATTAAAATTGTTTTTCTTCATTGTTGAGAGGTTTTTTCTTTTTCTTTTTTTTTTTTTTTTTTTGGTGCCCCTTAAATTTTGTGCTGAGAATGAACGCCCCACTTGCTTTACTTTATCCAAGCCTTACTCTAAACCTTGGATTTCCCAAGAATCAGTAGAGAGCTCTTGTACTACTTTTCTCTGGCTGCACCCACTTCCTTAATAGTCTCATACTTTGACTCTAAATACCACATATACACTGATAGGTCCCAAGTTAATATTTTCACCCAAGACTTCAGTTCTGAACTCCAGGCTCATATTTTCAACTGTCTACTCTACAACTCCATTACATGGAGGTCTAATAGCTATCTTAAACTTTATATGTGTAAAATAAAAAGCAGCTTATTGTGGTATCAGTGACTCCGAGTACTGACATTTGCCATGCTTGTTTTGAACTTTTAAGGAGTCACTGCTTATTTGTGAAACCCATCTTCAATACGTGTGTTATTGGGGGTATAGCTCAGTGGTAGAGCATTTGACTGCAATACGTGTGTTACAGCAATAATCATGATGACTTCACCATTTTACCCTTTTCCTTCTTTCCATGTTGACCCAGTTACATTCTTTACCCAGTAAGAATGCTTCCCACATACCACAAGCTCCCCCACCTATAACCCTCAGTAAAGGCACTTGCCTATGAATCCTTGCTCTATTCTCTCCCTGCCTGCCAAGATCAAACTTCGGGCTTTTGAGTGACTTTGCAATGGCTTTATAAGAGTACCATGCCTCTCTCTCTCTAGGACCTGTGAGTATAATAAATTCTTTAATTTCATACATCTCTCCAAGGTAAATATCTGCTGCTGTGTTGGAGTGACCCTCAAAGACCTTGCAAGGGATGCCATTTACTACACAATATGTAAAGCCAATTCTTGAAATCTGCGCCTATCTTCTGTTCCACCACTTCTTCCTATCTCTGCATATGGTGCCACTATCTACTTATTTACTTAAATTAAAAAAAAAAAAACTTAACGATCATCCTTAGATTTATTTCTTCATTATTTGCCCAATCCAATCTACCAGTACTAATCCACACTACCTCTGAAATATATCCTGATTCCATTCACTTTTCTTCATCTCTACCACCATTATCCTAATCTAAACTCTCATATTCTCTTCCTGATTTATTAGAATAGCTGTTGCTTCTACCCTTTTCTCCCCCACTATATCTCTTTTCTACACAGCAACCAGAATGATAGCAATATATAAGTAAGATCATGTTCCCTCTCTGCTCAAAACCCGTAATGGTCTTCAATCTCTCTCAAAGTAAAATGCCTTTACAGTGACATGCCAGGATCTCCATGACCCACAGTACTCTCAACATCACTTTTAAGTTCATCTCCTACTCTCTCCCTTTTACTCATTCTGCCACTTGGTCTTAATTCTCTTCCATGTAAATATGAAACATACACACGTTGAGGATTTTGTGCCATTCTTTACTTGGAATGTAATATTTCCCTAATATGTGCACAATTCATGCATTTATTTCTGTCAGCTTTAAACTCACATACCACCTTATCGGAGAGATTTATCTATGACCCTCCTGCATAAAACAGAATTCTTTCCCTATGACCACCAGCACTCTTTAAATACTTTTCTTTATTTATCCATTTTAGCATTTTTCACCATTGTTATGACCTGTGATGTGTGTGTGTGTGTGTGTGTGTGTTTGTGTGTGTGTTTTAGTGTTCTAATCCCAGCAATTAAATTCTGAGTCATAGTATGGCTTCAGTAAATATTTCTTCAATGAAGGAAATTAAATCCAAGATTCATACCCCACAATGGCTACCCATTACTTCTTGCTTCCTTCTTAAACTAAAATCTTCTACCTACTTTTCTACCTATCTAGTTTACTTAGAAAAGCATTTTCATCACACTGTGCTTAGATTGACACAATGAGGTATAAACTTCCCAAACTATTCTACTTGCATTGCAAATTTCCTTGATTTCTGCACTAACATTTTAATGTACTATGTTGCTTTCAAGATGTTATTTCCCTTATCTAATGAACAACTTTCGCAAGGGGCAGATTAGTGCAATTGTTAAAGGCATGGTTTTGGACTCAGAATTTGGGATCTACCATATACATAGAGGAAGTTACTGAAGCTCTGAGCTTCAGCCTAACCATCTATAAAATGTCCCCTGGGTGCCTCAGTCAGTTAAGTGTCTGCTTTCAGCTCAGGTCATGATCTCAGCATCCTGGGTTTGAGCCCTACTTTGGGCTTTTGGTTCAGCAGGGAATCTGCTTCTCCTTCTGCCAATCCTCCCCCATCTTGTGTGCTCTCTATCTATCCCTCTCTTGTTCCAACTCTCACAAATAAATAAGTAAAAAATATATATGTATATATATATATATATATTTTTTTTTTTTTACTTTATTTTTTATTTTCAGCATAACAGTATTCATTATTTTTCACCACACCCAGTGCTCCATGCAATTCGTACCCTTTATAATACCCACCACCTAGTACCCCAACCTCCCACCCCCCACCCCTTCAAAACCCTCAGATTGTTTTTCAGAGTCCATAGTCTCTCATGGTTCACCTCCCCTTCCAATTTCCCCCAACTCCCTTCTCCTCTCTAACTCCCCATGTCCTCCATGCTATTTGTTATGCTCCACAAATAAGTGAAACCATATGATAATTGACTCTCTCTGCTTGACTTATTTCACTCAGCATAATAATCTCTTCCAGTCCCGTCCATGTTGCTACATAAGTTGGGTATTGGTCCTTTCTTTCTTTTTTTTTTTTTTTTTTTTTTTTTATAAACATATATTTTTATCCCCAGGGGTACAGGTCTGTGAATCACCAGGTTTACACACTTCACAGCACTCACCAAAGCACATACCCTCCCCAATGTCCATAATCCCACCCCCTTCTCCCAAACCCCCTCCCCCCAGCAACCCTCAGTTTGTTTTGTGAGATTAAGAGTCACTTATGGTTTGTCTCCCTCCCAATCCCATCTTGTTTCATTTATTCTTCTCCTACCCACTTAAGCCTCCATGTTGCATCACCACTTCCTCATATCAGGGAGATCATATGATAGTTGTCTTTCTCTGCTTGACTTATTTCGCTAAGCATGATACGCTCTAGTTCCATCCATGTTGTCGCAAATGGCAAGATTTCATTTCTTTTGATGGCTGCATAGTATTCCATTGTGTATATATACCACATCTTCTTGATCCATTCATCTGTGGATGGACATCTAGGTTCTTTCCATAGTTTGGCTATTGTGGACATTGCTGCTATAAACATTCGGGTGCATGTGCCCCTTTGGATCACTACATTTGTATCTTTAGGGTAAATACCCAATAGTGCAATTGCTGGGTCATAGGGCAGTTCTATTTTCAACATTCTGAGGAACCTCCATGCTGTTTTCCAGAGTGGCTGCACCAGCTTGCATTCCCACCAACAGTGTAGGAGGGTTCCCCTTTCTCCACATCCTCGCCAGCATCTGTCATTTCCTGACTTGTTGATTTTAGCCATTCTGACTGGTGTGAGGTGATATCTCATTGTGGTTTTGATTTGTATTTCCCTGATGCCGAGTGATATGGAGCACTTTTTCATGTGTCTGTTGGCCATCTGGATGTCTTCTTTGCAGAAATGTCTGTTCATGTCCTCTGCCCATTTCTTGATTGGATTATTTGTTCTTTGGGTGTTGAGTTTGCTAAGTTCTTTATAGATTCTGGACACTAGTCCTTTATCTGATATGTCGTTTGCAAATATCTTCTCCCATTCTGTCAGTTGTCTTTTGATTTTGTTAACTGTTTCCTTTGCTGTGCAAAAGCTTTTGATCTTGATGAAATCCCAATAGTTCATTTTTTCCCTTACTTCCCTTGCCTTTTGCGTTGTTCCTAGGAAGATGTTGCTGCGGCAGAGGTCGAAGAGGTTGCTGCCTGTGTTCTCCTCAAGGATTTTGATGGATTCCTTTCGCACATTGAGGTCCTTCATCCATTTTGAGTCTATTTTTGTGTGTGGTGTAAGGAAATGGTCCAATTTCATTTTTCTGCATGTGGCTGTCCAATTTTCCCAGCACCATTTATTGAAGAGGCTGTCTTTTTTCCATTGGACATTCTTTCCTGCTTTGTCGAAGATGAGTTGACCATAGATTTGAGGGTCTATTTCTGGGCTCTCTATTCTGTTCCATTGATCTATGTGTCTGTTTTTGTGCCAGTACCATGCTGTCTTGATGATGACAGCTTTGTAATAGAGCTTGAAGTCCGGAATTGTGATGCCACCAACGTTGGCTTTCTTTTTCAATATCCCTTTGGCTATTCGAGGTCTTTTCTGGTTCCATATAAATTTTAGCATTATTTGTTCCATTTCTTTGAAAAAGATGGATGGTACTTTGATAGGAATTGCATTAAATGTGTAGATTGCTTTAGGTAGCATAGACATTTTCACAATATTTATTCTTCCAATCCAGGAGCATGGAACATTTTTCCATTTCTTTGTGTCTTCCTCAATTTCTTTCATGAGTACTTTATAGTTTTCTGAGTATAGATTCTGTGTCTCTTTGGTTAGGTTTATTCCTAGGTATCTTACGGTTTTGGATGCAATTGTAAATGGGATTGACTCCTTAATATCTCTTTCTTCTGTCTTGCTGTTGGTGTAGAGAAATGCAACTGATTTCTGTGCATTGATTTTATATCCTGACACTTTACTGAATTCCTGTATAAGTTCTAGCAGTTTTGGAGTGGAGTCTTTTGGGTTTTCCACATATCGTATCATATTCTCTGCGAAGAGTGATAATTTGACTTCTTCTTTGCCGATTTGGATGCCTTTAATTTCCTTTTGTTGTCTGATAGCTGAGGCTAGGACCTCTAGTACTATGTTGAATAGCAGTGGTGATAATGGACATCCCTGCCGTGTTCCTGACCTTAGTGGAAAAGCTTTCAGTTTTTCTCCATTGAGAATGATATTTGCGGTGGGTTTTTCATAGATGGCTTTGATGATATTGAGGTATGTGCCCTCTATCCCTACACTTTGAAGAGTTTTGATCAGGAAGGGATGCTGTACTTTGTCAAATGCTTTTTCAGCATCTATTGAAAGTATCATATGGTTCTTGTTCTTTCTTTTATTGATGTGTTGTATCACATTGACTGATTTGCGGATGTTGAACCAACCTTGCAGCCCTGGAATAAATCCCACTTGGTCGTGGTGAATAATCTTTTTAATGTACTGTTGAATCCTATTGGCTAGTATTTTGTTGAGTATTTTCGCATCTGTGTTCATCAAGGATATCGGTCTATAGCTCTCTTTTTTGGTGGGATCCTTGTCTGGTTTTGGGATCAAGGTGATGCTGGCCTCATAAAATGAGTTTGGAAGTTTTCCTTCCATTTCTATTTTTTGGAACAGTTTCAGAAGAATAGGAATTAGTTCTTCTTTAAATGTTTGGTAGAATTCCCCCGGGAAGCCATCTGGCCCCGGGCTTTTGTTTGTTTGGAGATTTTTAATGACTGTTTCAATCTCCTTACTGGTTATGGGTCTGTTCAGGCTTTCTATTTCTTCCTGGTTCAGTTGTGGTAGTTTATATGTTTCTAGGAATGCATCCATTTCTTCCAGATTGTCAAATTTATTGCCGTAGAGTTGCTCATAGTATGTTCTTATAATAGTTTGTATTTCTTTGGTGTTAGTTGTGATCTCTCCTCTTTCATTCATGATTTTATTTATTTGTGTCCTTTCTCTTTTCTTTTTGATAAGTCGGGCCAGGAGTTTATCAATTTTATTAATTCTTTCAAAGAACCAGCTCCTACTTTCGTTGATTTTTTCTATTGTTTTTTTGGTTTCTATTTCATTGATTTCTGCTCTGATCTTTATGATTTCTCTTCTCCTGCTGGGCTTAGGGTTTCTTTCTTGTTCTTTCTCCAGCTCCTTTAGGTGTAGGGTTAGGTTGTGTACCTGAGACCTTTCTTGTTTCTTGAGAAAGGCTTGTACCGCTATATATTTTCCTCTCAGGACTGCCTTTATTGTGTCCCACAGATTTTGAACTGTTGTATTTTCATTATCATTTGTTTCCATGATTTTTTTCAATTCTTCTTTAATTTCCCGGTTGACCCATTCATTCTTTAGAAGGATACTGTTTAGTCTCCATGTATTTGGGTTCTTTCCAAACTTCCTTTTGTGGTTGAGTTCTAGCTTTAGAGCATTGTGGTCTGAAAATATGCAGGGAATGATTCCAATCTTTTGATACCGGTTGAGTCCTGATTTAGGACCAAGGATGTGATCTATTCTGGAGAATGTTCCATGTGCACTAGAGAAGAATGTGTATTCTGTTGCTTTGGGATGAAATATTCTGAATATATCTGTGATGTCCATCTGGTCCAGTGTGTCGTTTAAGGCCTTTATTTCCTTGCTGATCTTTTGCTTGGATGACCTGTCCATTTCAGTGAGGGGAGTGTTAAAGTCCCCTACTATTATTGTATTGTTGTTGATGTGTTTCTTTGATTTTGTTATTAATTGGTTTATATAGTTGGCTGCTCCCACATTGGGGGCATAGATATTTAAAATTGTTAAATCTTCTTGTTGGACAGACCCTTTGAGTATGATATAGTGTCCTTCCTCATCTCTTATTATAGTCTTTGGCTTAAAATCTAATTGATCTGATATAAGGATTGCCACTCCTGCTTTCTTCTGATGTCCATTAGCATGGTAAATTCTTTTCCACCCCCTCACTTTAAATCTGGAGGTGTCTTCGGGCTTAAAATGAGTTTCTTGGAGGCAACATATAGATGGGTTTTGTTTTTTTATCCATTCTGATACCCTGTGTCTTTTGACAGGGGCATTTAGCCCATTCACATTCAGGGTAACTATTGAGAGATATGAATTTAGTGCCATTGTATTGCCTGTAAGGTGACTGTTATTGTATATGGTCTCTGTTCCTTTCTGATCTACCACTTGTAGGCTCTCTCTTTGCTTAGAGGACCCCTTTCAATATTTCCTGTAGAGCTGGTTTGGTATTTGCAAATTCTTTCAGTTGTTGTTTGTCCTGGAAGCTTTTAATCTCTCCTTCTATTTTCAATGATAGCCTAGCTGGATATAGTATTCTGGGCTGCATGTTTTTCTCGTTTAGTGCTCTAAAAATATCATGCCAGCTCTTTCTGGCCTGCCAGGTCTCTGTGGATAAGTCAGCTGCCAATCGAATATTTTTACCATTGTATGTTACAGACTTCTTTTCCCGGGCTGCTTTCAGGATTTTCTCTTTGTCACTGAGACTTGTAAATTTTACTATTAGGTGACGGGGTGTGGGCCTATTCTTATTGATTTTGAGGGGCGTTCTCTGAACCTCCTGAATTTTGATGCTCGTTCCCTTTGCCATATTGGGGAAATTCTCCCCAATAATTCTCTCCAGTATACCTTCTGCTCCCCTCTCTCTTTCTTCTTCTTCTGGAATCCCAATTATTCTAATGTTGTTTCGTCTTATGGTGTCACTTAATTCTCGAATTCTCCCCTCGTGGTCCAGTAGCTGTTTGTCCCTCTTTTGCTCAGCTTCTTTATTCTCTGTCATTTGGTCTTCTATATCACTAATTCTTTCTTCTGCCTCATTTATCCTAGCAGTGAGAGCCTCCATTTTTGATTGCACCTCATTAATAGCTTTTTTGATTTCAACTTGGTTAGATTTTAGTTCTTTTATTTCTCCAGAAAGGGCTTTTATATCTCTCGAGAGGGTTTCTCTAATATCTTCCATGCCTTTTTCGAGCCCGGCTAGAACCTTGAGAATTGTCATTCTGAACTCTAGATCTGACATATTACCGATGTCTGTATTGATTAGGTCCCTAGCCTTTGGTACTGCCTCTTGTTCTTTTTTTTGCGTTGAATTTTTACGTCTTGTCATTTTGGCCAGATAAGAGTAAATGAAGGGGCAAGTAAAATACTAAAAGGGTGGCAACAACCCCAGGAAAATATGCTTTAACTAAATTAGAAGAGATCCAAAATCGTGAGTGGGGAGAAAGGGGATAAAAAGAGGTTCAAAAAGGAAGAAAGAAAAAAAAAAGAAAAGAAAAAAAAATTTTTTTAAAAAAAGAAAACACCTGAGAAAAATGTAAAAAAGAAAAAATATATATATTAGATAAACTAGTAAAAAATCGTTAAAAAAGAAAAAGGTAACAGTTAAAAAAAAAAAAATTTTACCCGAAGGCGAGAAGAAAAAGAAAAAAAGAAAAAAAATGAAAAAGAAAAAATTAAATTAACTGCAAGACTAAAAAAAAATCACAGGAAAAAAGCCATGAGTTCCGTGCTTGGCTTTCTCCTCCTCTGGAATTCTGCTGCTCTCCTTGGTATTGAAACCGCACTCCTTGGTAGGTGAACTTGGTCTCGGCTGGATTTCTTGTTGATCTTCTGTGGGAGGGGCCTGTTGTAGTGATTCTCAAGTGTCTTTGCCCCAGGTGGAATTACACCGCCCTTACCCGGGGCCGGGGTGAGTAATCCGCTCGGGTTTGCTTTCAGGAGCTTTTGTTCCCTGAGCGCTTTCCGTATAGTTCCGGAGGACGGGAACACAAATGGCGGCCTCCTGGTCTCCAGCCCGGAGGAGCCGAGAGCCCAGGGCCCCACTCCTCAGTGCGCCCTCAGAGAACAGCGCCCAGTTACTCCCGTCTGCCTGACCTCTGGCCGTGCTCCGAGCTCACCGAGCCTGCGATCGGTTCAAGGTAACACCGAGCTGTGAGCTTACTGTCGGCTCTGTTTCTGTAGCCGGCTTTCCTGTTCCAATACCCGCAAGCTCTGCGACACTCAGACACCCCCGATCCTTCTGTGACCCTGCGGGACCTGAGGCCACGCTGACCCCGCGTGGGCTTCGCCCCGGTTTAGCCTCTGGACTGATGTCCCTCAGCGGAACAGACTTTTAAAAGTCCTGATTTTGTGCGCGGTTGCTCCGCCGCTTGCCGGGAGCCGGCCCCTCCCCCCGGGGTCTATCTTCCCGTCGCTTTGGATTCACTTCTCCGCCGGTCCTACCTTTCAGAAAGTGGTTGTTTTTCTGTTTCCAGAATTGCTCTTCTTCTTCTCTTCGGTCTGCCGATGGATTTTCAGGTGTTTGCAATCTTTAGATAAGCTATCTAGCTGATCTCCGGCTAGCTGAAGCAGTCTCAGCTTGCTACTTCTCCGCCATCTTGACTCCCTATATATATTTTTTTAATGGCATTAACATACATAATACCTATCTTGTAGGATTCTTTAGAGGACATAATAATTTAAAACAATCAAGTTCATCATCATACCAAGCAATTGTATAGCACGTTAGATACAGTTCTAACCATTTTAAATACATTAAAATTTTTGTTATTATATCACTTTTGTAATATATCTATGGTTCTTAATGATATTTCTTCATTCTTTATTGTTGTGTTTGTAATGGTTGGACATTCTTTGAAATATTTTGCTTTGTACAGCATTTTCTTCCCCTGATTATTAATATAATTTCCTTTGCTATCATTTCATTTCTCTGCCTCATAGTGTGAGATACCTCATATTCATGCACTATATATTTAATAATTGCTCACTACTGCTGAAAAATTCACTGTATTAGGCACTACAGAGATAATAACTATATATAATATATGCTGTCAAGAAAATTGTAATGTCTAGTGCTGAAAATGTTATCATATATCCAGGTTGGTGGTATTTAAAATTGGAAAGAATATGGAATATATATATATATATATATATATAGACAATAAAGACATGCATTCACTTAATCAAGCAACATATCTTACAAATATATATCCTAAGCTGATATTTTATACTATGCAATACACTATATAAATGAACATTTGTGATTACCCAATACATTCATGTTGAATAAAATAGTATATTAACAGGATGGAATATTGTGCCACTGTTAAAACTTAAAACATAGAAATACTTACAGTGAATTAAGCTTTTAAAGTGTATGATTAGATATACCAAATTATTTCAATCATTTAAAATATACTTATAGAGACAAATATTAGAAAATAAAAATAAGTAAAAATAAGTTGTAATAAGTTGTTATCTTGGATTTATTTTCCTCAAAATTGACTTTAATATGACTATTTCTACTGATTTTCATTTAAAATGGAAAAAATAGAAAAATAAGTACACTGCCTGGTACCTACCTACTCTTGGTGAATTTACAATTGTCTTAGAGTGACAGCACATACACTAAACAGTTAAATAACTTAATATAATAAGGCAAAAGAGTCAATATTCATTCATTCACTGAATTTCAATTAATATGCATACTATACTATGCACATATACATATACATGTATTAAGTCTATATTCAATGAACACGGGGTCTTTGGGGAGCAGTCAGTAGATAAATACCTTTTAGGTCTAGGTTTTGGTTTTCTATTGTTTTATTCCAGAATTCCTAGTCTTTCTTTTTTTTTAAATTATTATTATTATTATTATTTTGGATCACATGTTCCTCTAATTTGTTATTCCCAGCAAAAACTTCTCTTATTTAATGATGGCTAGAAGGGATAGACTTGGTAATTAAATGCCAGCAGGCTAACTACATTCCATACTGATTTGCAACAGTGAGACTAATAATTTTTCTGTCAGCTTTTTGTAGGTAGTCTGTTATATTTATTATTTACACAAAAATATTAGCACTTCAATAGTAGTCAAAAGAGACATGAAATTAGTTGAGGGATTGGTAAGGACTCATGCAAATTGGGAATATGTGAATCTATAATTTAGAACAAAATGAGTTTTCAATAAACAGTGATGATCTTCTAAATTAACTCTATTTACTCTCACATGCTGAGTATTATCTAAAACACCATATATTAATATTGCAAAGAATTGATTGTCATCTGAATCTCTTCATTTTAAAAAACTGGCTTCATAATCTAACCAAATCTAATCTTCATAATCTAACCAAATCTAATCTTCATAATCTAACCAAAATAGTTCATTGTTTTCATTTCATTTCCCATCAATCCACTTGGTGTTTTTAGTATTCTTAGATTTGAGACAGGTACAAAAATAGCAGAAACACATATTATAATAGCTATTTCTGAATGCCCAAACTCTGTAAGTGTACAAAAAAATAAATGTTTCATAAACTAAAAAATAAAACTTTCCTACTGAGATGACTGAGCATATTTCAAAAAATAAATATGAATTTTTCCATGTTTATAAAAAATTACAGCCTATATATATATATATATATATAGGTTGTAATTTTTAATCTATATCTATATCTATATCTGTATCTATATCATATATATCATATTATTATTTGAGACCTTTACAGAAAAGAAGGTTATTTAAATAGTATTTTGACTTTTCTCTCACTTTTATCCTCATTAGTGGTCTGTGAAACCATTGCTTTAATGAATGAATTCCAGACAGTCCTTTGAGCTGACTCAAAATGTCACCATAAGATATTCTCATATCATAACACCTAATTCTTTTTGAAGCTTATAGCAAACACTACTTCTATGAAGATTTTCCTAATATCCATTCTTTTCTTTCCCCTCCTGGAGATAATAATCTTTGTACCAGACGTTGTTCCATGTACAGAATTCTATTTGAACGTCTTTATATATGCCTTCATTTGTTTATATTGTGTGCCTGTAGACTCTCAGCCTGCTTCTTGAAGACAAGAATAGCATCTCATTGCACTTTGTGTCCTAGTACCTGATACTGAGTATGAGATTTCATAAATCCTAATCTTTATCCCTTTCAGTACCTATATATCCCTTAAATGTCAAATATGCCTTACATATATCCTTCCACTTTAACACTGAGTTTGGTGATATAATCAGCTTTAGCCAATGAGATGTAAATTGTGTTGCAAAATTAGGCTTCAAAATTGTGTGATTGGGTTTGCTTGTCCTTGGATTCTGCAAGTATTTACTTTTTAATTTAATTAAAATTTAATATTTTTATGTTCCAAAATGTGTTGTTTATGCACCACACCAAGTGCTCCATGCAATACATGCCCTCCTTAATACCCACCACCAGGCTTACCAACCCCCCCACATTTCTCCCCTCCAAAACCCTCAGTTTGTTTCTCAAAATCCACACTCTCATGGTTTGTCTCCCCCTCCAATTTCCCCAAACTCACAAACATGCCCAAGTTAACCTGCTGGAGATTGAAAAACATAGAATCACTCCACTTTTTGTAAGTGAGGCTGTTCTAAGTCACTTAACAATCAGCCAACTCCCACTCATATGAGCAAGTCTAGCTGGAACCAGGAGACTATGTAGCTAACCCAGAAAAATTCAATAGAATTGCTATTCAGCCATTCCAGATTCATACAAATTATTTGCTACTGTTTTTTACAAGTTAGGTGTTGGTGTTGCTACTTAACAATTATTTTGTAACTGAACAGCTGATAGAAAGAGAATAGTACACAGTATATGCTTAATCATTGAGAATATAAGAATGATATTTCTAGATGGCACAGGGAAGGGGTGCATTGGTGGTTTGGTTAAGTGTCTGATATCAGCTCAGGTCATGATCCTAGGGTCCTGAAATCAAGCCTTGTCTGTCTGACTCCCTGTTAATCAGGGAATCTGCTTCTTTCTTCCTCTGTTGCTCCTCCTGCCTATGCTCACTCTGTGTGTGTCAAGGAAAGGAAAGAAAGAAAAGATAAAAAAGAGAAAGCAAAAGCAAAAGACATGTTTGTCACCTCAAATCACATGATTAAAATACCCTAATTATAGCTTCATCTATACTAAAATAGTCTAGATATGAATAAGGAAAGTGTTCTTTACTCAAAGTCTAAGAAAAATGAAGCTGACATTAAGTGAGTGCCTACTTTGCCCCAGGCATCACAAATTATCCCATTTAATCCTCATGCCAACTCAGGAGGTAGGAATTTTCTTCATTTTAGAATAAAAAAAATGAGATTTAATCAAGTAACTTGTCCAAAGTTATATGATTAGAAAGCTGTAAATTTAATGAAAGAAGGCTCATTGTGGAAAATGTATTTATGAGATGGGGGAATAAGGCATATAAAGAATGGATGTAGAAAGTCTAATGCCATCTGAGGACTATACAAGCGTTTATTAAACACCTACCATATGTCAAATACTTTGCTAGGTACTGAAATATAATTAGCATTAAAGAATGATATTATTTAAATATATAATGAAACAAAATAAAAATGCATGCTGTAAAGGCTAGAGCAACCACTAAATTTTACTTTATTTATTTTTAAAGATTTATTTATTTGAGAGAGAGAGAGAGAGCAAACAGGAGAAGGGGCAGAGGGAGAGAATCTCAAGCAGGCTCCCACTGAGCATGAAGACCATGCAGGCCTAAGTCTCATTACCGTGAGATCATGACCAGCTGAAACCAAGAGTCAGATGTTCAACCAACTGAGGCACATAGGCATCCCAGCAACCACTACATTTTAAGCCAAAGAGGTATAACTAATAAGAAAACAGGGTAGATAAAACAATTAATCTTTAAAATCTCTAATTATTCAAGAGAACATAATAGAGCAAAAAAAAAAAAAAAGAAAAAAAGAAAGAAAAAAGAAAAAAAAAAGAACAAATAACAGGCAGAAGAAACAGAAAATAAATAGCAAGATGATAGATGTAAACCCAACCATGGTGGACCTGGCAGTGGAGCCAGAAAGCAGGTTGCAGTCAGCAAGCCCAGGAAGGGACTCTCAGTTTTTATTGCCATAAACTGCAGCTGGGCAGTCTATAATTTCCTTGTTCTTGAGCAGCCTGAAAAAGTCTGGAACCTGCACCAGACTGGGAAAAAACTCACAGGGTGGTAGTGGCCCAGAAAGGACATTAGAGCAATACACAAACATAATCCAGGAGCTTCCGGTGTACTCAAGAGCCTGTGGCCACTTTCAGTTTTGGAATCACAAAGGGCAGTGGCACTCCTGGGCCCCTGAGACCACCTCTGAGAGAGTTGCTATGGGAATGCACCTTGGAAGGCTGTGGTTTTTTAAGATACATACAGAAGTGGAGGCTGTTTTTCCTGGATGGTTTATTAAAGACAGCAGAATGTAAATTTTCTGTTCTGGGCCAGAGATTTGCTACAGACATTTTTGCTCTGACCCTCAGAAGAGGCCCAGAAAGACACCAGGGAATCAAAGCCACACAGAGGAGCAATTTCCATTGGGCCCACCTTCCTGAAAGGGCATGGAGCAACTCTGCCCAGGCTGGGTGACCAGAAAAACAGCACAGTAGGCCCCCCCAACAGAAGACAGTCCAACAGGTGGCACACAAACAGATACTCATGTCAAAAAATGGACAGAAAACATGAACCGACACTTCTTCAATGAAGACATACAAATAGCTATCAGACACATGAAAAAATTTACATCATCTCTAGCCATCAGGGAGATTCAAATCAAAACCACATTGAGATACCACCTTACACAAGTTAGAATGGACAAAATTAACAAGACAGTAAACAACGTGTGTTGGAGAGGATGTGGAGAAAGGGGAACCCTCTTACACTGTTGGTGGGAATGCAAGTTGGTGAAGCCACTTTGGAGAACAGTGTGGAGATTACTCATGAAATAAAAAATAGAGCTTCCCTATGACCTGCCATTGCACTACTGGGTATTTACCCCAAAGATACAGATGTAGTGAAAAGAAGTGCCATCTGTACCCAATGTTCAGAGCAGCAATGGCCACAGTCATCAAACTGTGGAAAGAACGAAGATGCCCTTCAATGGACGAATGGATAAGGAAGATGTGGTCCATATACACTATGGAGTATTGTGCCTTCATCAGAAAGGATGAATACCCAACTTTTGCATCAACATGGACAGGACTGGAAGAGATTATGCTGAGTGAACTAAGTCAAGCAGAGAGAGTCAATTATCATATGGTTTCACTTATTTGTGGAGCATAACAAATAACATGGAGGACATGGGGAGATGGAGAGAAGGGAGTTGGGGGAAATTGGAGGGGGAGACAAACCGTGGGAGACTATGGACTCTGAAAAACAATTTGAGGGTTTTGAAGGGGTGCGGGATGGGAGGTTAGGTGAGTTTGGTGGTGGGTTTTATGGAGGGCACATATTGTATGGAGCACTGGATGTGATGCATAAACAATGAATTCTGGTACACTGAAAAGAAATTTAAAAAAAATAAAAAGAAAAAAAAAGTACAGGTGGAAGACATACTTATGGATTCCACAAGATTGTAAAATCACAATACCATGGGAAAATAGTATACTGAGCTCCATGTGTTGCCTTGGAACTTGTTTATCTTTCAGATAAAATTCTACTTTTTTTTAATGTTTTTTTTCTTTCTACCTTTTTCTCATTTCACCTAGATGTTCATTATATCAACTTCTATTCCATAGTCACTTTTTAACTTGTATTTTTTCACACCTATAGTTTTTATAGCTTTATGCTTCATTTTGTTCTCTTTTCATTCTATTCAATTATATCTATATCTATATCTATATCTATACTTATAGATCTATATCTATCTATAGATATATTTATCTATATCTAAAACTCTATATCTATATCTATATATAAGTTTTACTTCCATTGAAATTTTGAGATGTGGTGTTTTCTAACACACAGATGAAAATTCACCCAGGGACAGCTAGGACAACTGGAATACCCTGCTTTGTTCACACTGAGAGATTATAGTTCTCCTCCCTCTCCCACTTTTATATATATTTTTTTAATTTTATTCTTGTGTTTCATTTTGGCTTTATTTTTCAGTGGTGGATTTTGAGCACTCTGGATTTTGCTAAGGTGCATCTTGTTTGTGTTGTGGCTGATATTTTGGACTCTGTTCATTCCCTTAACTATTCCTCCACAGAATGACTAGGAGGGGGAACTCTCAAAAAAAGAAAAAAAGAAAGAAAAGAAAAGAACCAGTGACAATGTCCTCTGCCATAAAACTAATGGATATGGATATAAGAACAATGTTAGAGATAGAATTCAGGATAGCAATCAGGAAGTCAATATCTAAGCTTGAAAAAAGCACTAGTGACAATATAGAATCTCTAAGGGCAAAAATGAGATCTAATCAGGCCAAAATTAAAACTGCTATGGATGAGATGCAATCTAAACTGGATACTCTAACAGCCAGGGTAAATGAGGTAGAAAAATGAATCAGTGATCTAGAAACCAAGCTGATAGAAAGGAAGGAATCTGAACATAGGGATAGGCACCTAGTAGCCCATGAAAATAGACTTAGAGAGATCAATGACACCATGAAACTGTCCAATGTCAGGATTACTGGGATCTGCGAAAGGGATGGAGAGAGAGAGAGGACTAAAAGGTATATTTGAGAAAACCCTAACTGAGAACTTCCCTAATCTGGGGAAGGAAACAAGCATTTTTGCCCAAGAGACAGAGAAGACCACTCCCAAGATCAATAAAAATAGATCTACTCCCCAATATGTAACAGTAAAGCTTGTAAAACTTACAACCAAAGAAACTATCCTGAGAGTAGTAGCTAGGGAGACAGTATTCCTTAACTATGGAGGGGGAAACATTAGAATAACATCAGACCTATCCACAGAAACCTGGAAAGCCAGAAAGGGATAGGAAGACACACTCAGGGTAATAAATAAGAAGAGTGTACTGCCAAAAATACTTTGTGCAACAAGGCTGCCATTCAGAAAGGATGGAGAGATAAAGAACTTCTAGGACAGACAGAAACTGAAAGAATATGTGGCCACCAAGCCATGCCTGAAAGAAATATTAAGGGGGATTCTGTAAGCAAAAAGAGATGCAAAGAGTCACAAAGACCGGGGGCAGGGGGAAAGAAAAGAAAAGAAAAAAGAAAAGAAAAGAAAACCTATAGAAACAGGGACTTTAAAGGCAATATAATGTCTCTAAATCCATATCTTTCAATAGTTACTCTGAATGGAAATGGGTTAAATGCTCCCACCAAAATATGCAGGATTTCAGATAGGATTTTAAAAAAAATGAGAACCCATAAATAAGCTGTAGACAGGGAAATCCTCATATCAGACAAATTAGAATTTAAAACAAAGACTGTAGTAAGAGATGTAGAGAGACACTATATCTTACTCTAAGGGCCTATCCAACAAGAAAATCTAACAATTGTAAATATATATGCCCCCAATATGAGGTAGTCAACTACATAAACCAACAACCAAAATAAGAAATCATATTGATAATAATAAATTAATAGTATTTTCAACACTCACCTCACAGCAATAGCCAGATCATTTTAGCAGAAGATCAACAAACATCAGCTTTGAAGGACACATTGGACCAGACAGACTTCATAGATATATATAGAACATTCCATCCTAACACACAAAATACACATCTAGAGTGTACATGGAACTTTCTCCAGAACAGACCACATACTGGGTCACAAATCAGGTCTCAACCAATACCAAAAGGCTAAGATTATTACTTGCATATTTTCAGACCACAATGTTGTGAAATTGGAACTCTACCACAAGAAGAAATTTGGAAGAAATTCAAATACTTGGAGATTAAAGAACATCCTGCTAAAGAATCTGTGGGTCACTCAGGAAACAAAAGAAGAACTTAAACAATTCCTTGAAACTAATGAGAAAAAAGACACATCAGTCTAGAACGTATGAGATACTGCACAGGTTGTCCTTAGGGGGAAGTACATAGTCATCCAAGCCTCTTTCAAAAAAAAGTAGAAAAATCCCAAATACACAAGCTAACTTTACACCTAAAAGCCCTGGAGAAAAAATAGTGAATAGAGATTAAACCAAACAAGCAAAGAGAAATAATAAAGTTTAGAGCAGAAATCTATGAAATAAAAACCAGCAAAATAGTAGAACAGATCAATGAGATTAGAAGCTTGTTCTTTGAAAGAATTGATAAGGTCAATAAACTTCTGGCCAGACTTATCCAAAAGAAAAGAGAAAGGACCCAAATTAATAGTCATGAATGAAAGGGGAGAGATCATGTTTAACACCAAGAAAATAGGAACAATTATTAGAAATTATCACTGGGTCCCCTGGGTGGCTCAGTGGGTTAAGCCTCTGCCTTCAGCTCAGGTTATGGTCTCAGGGTCCTGGGACTGAGCCCTGCATCAGGCTCTCTGCTCAGCAGGGAGCCTGCTTCCTCCTCCTCTCTGTCTGCATCTCTGCCTACTTGCAATTTCTATCCATCAAATAAATAAAATCTAAAAGAACAAAAAAAGAAATTATTACCAACAACTATATGCCAACAAATTAAACAATCTGGAAGAAATGGATGTCCTCCTGGAAAGTTACAAATGGCCAACACTGAAATAGGAAGAAATATATGATCTGAACAGAACAATAAACATTAACGGAATTGAAGTAGTAATCAAAAACCTCCCAAAAAACAAGATTCCAGAGCCAGATGGTTTCCCAGGAGAATTCTACCAAACATTAAGAAGAAATCATACCTATTTCTCTAAAACTGTTTCAAAAATTAAAAACAGAGGGAAAACTTCCAAAATCGTTCTATGAGACCATCATTACCCTGACCTCAAAATCAGGCAATGATGTCACCAAAAAAGGGGATTACAGACCAATATCCCTAATGAATATGGATGCCAAAATACTCTTTAAGATATCAGCCAATAGGATCCAACAGTACATTAAACTGATTATTCACCATGATCAGGTGGGATTTATTTCTGGGATGCAAGTGTGGTTCAAAATTCAGAAATCAACCAATGTGTTAAATTACATTAATTTAAAAAAAGACAAGAAGCACATAATCCTCTCAATTGATACAGAAAAAAAAAATTGACAAAATACAGCATCCTTTCCTGATTAAAACTCTTCCAAGTATAGGGATAGAGGGAACATATATCAATATCATAAAAGTCGTCTATGAAAAGCCCACAGAGAATATCATTCTCAATGGGGAAATCTGAGACCTTTTCCCTTAAGGTCAGGAACACGACAAGGATGTCCACTATCACCATTATAGTTCAACATAGTACTAGAAGTCCTAGCCTCAGCAATCAGACGACAAAAGGAAATAAAAGGCATTTAATTTGCAGAAAAGAAGTCAAATACTTTCTTCAGAGATCAAATGATAGTTTATGTGGAATACTGAAAAGACTTGAACCCCATATTATTAGAACACATATAGCAATTCAGCAATGTGGTAGGATATAAAATCAATGCATAGAAATCAGTTGCATTTCTATACACTAACAACATGACTGAAGAAAGAGAAGTTAAAGAATTGATTCCATTCACAATTAATGATGTACTGTATGTTGGGTAATTTAACATAATATTAAAAAAGGGATTTGCACTGTAAAAAAAGAGTCTAAATTGACAATAGGTGCCTTTTAATTAGTGAGCTTAAATCATTTATGTTCTTGTTACTATTGTTGTATTTGGAACTATTTTTATTTTAAATTTTCACTGTGGAACTAAAGAAAGTAGTATAACTCTACTTTCAAATGGATAGTAATTCACTGCTATTTCTCCCCAGGAAAAGTCAAATGGTGAAAATTTTTCTCCATCACTGAAACAAAATGAAAACAACAAAATAAAAATTTTAAATCCCTTTAAATCTCTTTAAATGCTTAACATATGAAAAATGATGGGCAAAATGGCATCTCTATGTATTTTTAAGAAATGTAAATATAATGTAAGAAAAGGAAAAAAGATTCATCAAGGAGATATAAAGCCTTAAATATCCATGCTTCTAATAATGGGATTGAAAACATACATGCAGGGCGCCTGGGTGGCTCAGCTGGTTGAGTGACTGCCTTTGGCTCAGGTCATGATCCCGGACTTCCGGGATCAAGTCCCGCATCAGGCTCCCAGCTCCTTGGGGAGTCTCCTTCTCCCTCTGACCTTCTCCTCTCTCATGCTCTCTCTCACACATTCTCTCTCAAATAAATAAATAAAATCGTAAAAAATACATACAAAAAAGTGATAAAAATGAATGGAGAATAGGAGAATAAAAATAAAAATGAATGGAGAATATAATTGTGGATCCACAATTATAGCTGGAGAGTTCAATATTCCTATCTTAGAAGTTGAGGTAAAATGACAAGTGAACCAAAAATAGACAACAATGAAAATTGATTTCTTTTCCTTTTGGACCCTGATTTATTCTATCTTTCTTGACTTCCTCATGCAGTCAATTACTCAAAGTTAAAAAGGCAGGTTTAGCATATTGGCAAGGAATGCTATTTTTTTAAAATTTACTGCAATTTAGTATTATTGCCTACCAGATGTTGACTAAATACCACAAGCACAAGCATATTCTCTTCAAAGGCTAACATAGTTAATATCAAAAATTGTACCTTCAGAAAACCTGTTTTTACTTTTTTCTATTTTATTGATTTTTCATTATAAATAATAACATCTGTATATGTGTGGCTTTTTTCTTAGGAGGGTATTACCTGATTAAAGCACATTATTTTAAAGGGTAAATAGCATTGACATTGTTTTGCTAAATAGGTCTAAATTTATGTTAACTGTTGAAAAAAATATCTATGCTAAAACTATAACCTACTGACCAAATTCAGTCCACTATTTTTTAAAATAAATTTATATTTGAACACAGCCATATTCATTTGTTTATGCGTTGTCTGTGGTTGCTTTCACACTACAGTGACACATTTGAAGAGTTTCAACAGAGAACATACCACCAGGAAAGCCAAAATATTTATTACCTGGCACTTTACAGAAAAAAATTGCCTGTTTTTGATATGGGCTGTGAAAGTTTAATCAAGACCTTGGTAATAAAATGTCCAAAAAAAGAATATTATATCTATAAATATAAAAATTTGGGGCGCCTGGGTTGCTCAGTGGGTTGGGCCTCTACCTTCGGCTCAGGTCATGATCCCAGGGTCCTGGGATCGTGTCCCGCATAGGGCTATCTGCTCAGCAGGGAGCCTGCTTCTCCTCATCTCTCTCTCTGTCTGTCTCTCTGCCTATTTGTGATCTCTATCTCTGTCAAATAAATAAATAAAATCTTTAAAAAAAATAAATAAATATAAAAATTTATGTAGAAAACCTTTGTATCAAGTACACATGAATATGAAATTCTTATTTTTATTCATTATTAGTTTTCATTCACAAGTACATGAACACAGACACATGCGTATACATATGCATACACTACTCTTACAAAGAAAATTCATGGTTAGCATATCAGATTAACAACGTTCAGTGATCATCTCATGAAAATAAGAGGTACACTTTAAAACTGTTTAAAAGTAGTAGTTGGGATTGTTAATACATACAATTTTGCTGATCAGATACTCAGTCTTAGATCTTAAACTTTTTCTTTTACTAAAGTTTGAGAGTCTATTGTCCATCTTGATTGGCATCCCCAGCTTGATCAACTGATATCCAGATAAAACTAGATACCTGAAAAAGTAGGACCATACTTTATCTCAGGATGAGAGTCATTTAATCAACACATATGTATGGAGACAGTTCAGTAAGATCACATGCATTATTGTCTAGAAGTTCAAAAAAAAAAGTCTCATCCAACCTATAGAAAAGCTCTGCTCTTATGAAAATGAAGACCTCAGCTATACTCTGAAATTCCCTAGAACCACATTGATCATAAGTGAGAAAGTTATCAATCCTGGGAGCCTTCAGTCAGTATCAACAGGTAAATAAAATCTGCAGACATCTCTCTTATTTGTGTTCCATTCAAACTATCTAGCAAAGCCCCTCTCCTCTTTCCCATCTCAGATATCAGTCCCAAATAACTGATATTTCAGGAAAATTATTATGCTTTAATGACAAAATGGATACTTTAAAGGATCATTCTACTATTATCATTCCACATAATCATTGCTTCTATATAACTCATTTGTAAATTAAAATGGAATTTGAGTTTGTGTGATTTATCAAACCCAGATTATATTCAGAGCCTTAGCTTTAAGAGACAGGGAAATGTAGTTCACAGATTCCATTCTCTGTAGCTAAAATAGGATTAAAATAGATGCTGAACAAGCCAACTCATGAAATTAAAAGAAAAAAAAAAAAAGAGGAACACAACTACTGTCTTCTTTCACAGATCATATGTTGTCAATACCGAAAACCTCAGGGAAGCAACTAAAAATCTAGTAATACATCTGTAACCATTCACAAATAGATTGATAAAATATATAAACAATACTAATATTCATCTACAGCAAATTAACAAATTCATAAAGGTAATAAAGGGATCATATTCACAAATGCAAAAAAGTTTTCAATATCAAGGAATAAAACACAATATATATATATATATATATATATATATATATATATATATTTATTTATATGGTCCTATGGAAATAAGAGTAGGTGTGGTGAAGAACTGGACAGACAGAGCAGTTATGGATGCTGCTCGCTCATAATCATACTCCAGTACAACGTACTGATTGTATAAATTTCTTATTATTTCACTTAGTGTTTTATAAGAAAGCCTATGGGGGGGGTGCCTTGCATTTCTAGTTGTTCACATTGCAAACTTCAGGGTGTGCAACCCCTAACAAAAATTATCATATATAAAGATATAGTCATTATTCCACTTATACTTTACTTTTTTAATTTTCAAGTTTTTTATTGAAATTGCAGTTAGTTACCATACAGTGTAATGTTAGGTACAGGTATACACTACAGTGATTCCACACTTCCATACATCACCCAGTACTCATTAACACAAGTGCTCTCCTTAACGCCCATCGCCTATTTAGCCCATGTCCCATCCACCTCCCTCCTGGTAACCACCAGTTTGTTCTTATGGTTAAGAGTCTGTTTATAAGTTTGCCTCTCTCTCTTTTATTTTTTCCCCTTTACTTGTTTGTTTTCTTAATTTCCACATATGAGGGAAATAGTGCAGGAATTGTTTTTCTCTGACTGACTTATTTCACCTAGAATTATACACTTTAGCTTCATCCATGTCATTGCAAATGATAAGATTTCATCTTTTTTTATGGCCAAGTAATTTATATATATATATATATATATAATTTATATATATATAATAATTGTATTCATTAATAATAATTTATATATATATATAAATTCAAATATATATATATATATTTGAATTTGAATTAGTGTTTTTATGTTTTGGGAATAAATACCCAGGAATGTGATTATTGGATAGTAGGGTAGTTTTATTTTTAACTTTTTAAGGAACTTCTATGCTGTTTTCCACAGTGGCTGCACCAGTTTGCACTCCTACCAACAGTGCAAGAGGCTTCCTCTTTTCTCACATCCTCACCAACACATGTTTTTGTGTTGTTGATTTTATTCATTCAGGCATGTGTGAGGTGATCTCTCATTGTAGTTTTGACTTGCATTTCCTTGATAGTAAGTGATGTTGAGCATCTTTTCATGTGTCTCTTGGCCATCTGTATACCTTTCTTTAGGAAAATGTCCATTCATGTATCCTGCCCATTTCTAAAATGGATTATTTGCTTTTTGGGTGTTGAATTTTATAAGTTCTTTGTGTATTTTGGATACTAACCCCCAATAAAATATGTCATTTGCAAATATCTTCTCTCATTCCAAAGGTTGTCTTTTAGTTCTGTTGATTATTTCCTTTGCTGTGCAGAAGTTTTGTTTTTTTGTTTTTGTTTTTGTTTTGTTTTTGATTTTTGTTTTTTGTTTGTTTGTGTGTGTTTTTTTTTTAATCTTGACGAAGTCCCGATAGTTTATTTTGTTTCCCTTCCCTCAATAGACACATCTAGAAAGAAGATTCTATGGCCAATGTAAAAGAAATTACTGCTTATGTTCCCTTCTATGACTTTCTCACATTTCATTCATTAATCCATTTTCAATTTAGCTTTGTGTATGGTATAAGAAAGTGGTCCACTTACAATCCTTTGAATGTCACTGTCTTGTTTCCCATCATTTTATGAAGACGTTGTCTTTTTTCCCATTGTATATTTTTCTTGCTTTGTCAAAGATTAATTGACCATATATTTGTGAGTTCATTTCTGGGTATCCTATTCTGGTCCATTGATCTTCATGTTGATTGTTGTACCAGTACCATACTGTTTTGAATACTAGAACTTTGTAATATAATTTGGAGCTCAGAATTATGATGCCTGCAGTTTCTTTTTCTTCAGCTTTGCTTTGACTATTCAGGGCCCTTTGTGGTACCATACAAATTTTAGGATTGTTTGTTCTAGCTCTGTGAAAAATGCTGGTGGTATTTTGATAGGCATTACATTAAATCTGTATAATGCTTTGCATAGTATAGATGACTTAACAATATTTGGTTCTTCCAACCAATGAACATGGAATGGTTTTCCATTTTGTCATGTTATTTTTCATTTCATTCATTGGTGTTTATAGTTTTCAAGGGACTCATCTTTCCCATCTTTGGTTTGGTTTATTCCTAGGTATCTTATTGTTTTTGGTGCAATTTTAAATGGGATCAATTCCTTAATTTCTGTTTCTGCTGCTTCGTTATTGGTGCATAGAAATGCAACATATTTTTTGTATCCTATGACTCTACTGAATTTGTGTATCAGTTCTGTCAATTTTTTTAATCAGTTCTGTCATTTCTTTTTAAGAAAGAGAGAGGGTAGGAAGAAACAGAGAGACAATCTTAAGCAGGCCACATGCCCAGCACAAAGTCCAGTGTGGGGCTCAATTTCACAACCCTGAGATCATGACCTACATTGAAATCAAGAGTCAGACACTTAATCAACTGAGCCACCCAGGTACACCCAGTTTTTTCAATTTTTTGATGGAGTCATTGGGTTTTCTCTATAAAATATCATCTCATTGGTAAATAGTGAAAGTTTGACTTCTTCCTTGCCAATTGGATACATTTTATTTCCTTTTGTTGTCTGATTTCTGTGGCTAGGACTTCCAGAACTATGCTGAATAAAAGTGGTAATGGTAGACATTCTTGTCTTGTTCCTGACCTTAGGGTAAAAGCTCTCACTTTTTTCCCATTGAAGATGATCTTAGCTGTGGCTTTTTCACAGATGGCCTTAATACGTTCCCTCTAAACCTACTTTGTTGAAGGTTTTTATCATGAATGGATGTTGTATTTTGTCACGTGCTTTTTTCTGCGTTTATTGATATGATCCCATGGTTCTTATTCTTTCTTTTATTAATGTGGTGTATTACATTGCTTATTTTGCAAATATTGATCTACCCTTAAAATCCAATAATAAATCTCACTTTATCATCATGAATGATTTTTTAACATATTGTTAGATTTTGTTTGGAGTATTATTGAGAATTTTTGTATCTATGTTAAACAGGGATATTGGTATGTAGCTCATTTTTTTGTGTTTTTTTTTGTTTTGTTTTGTTTTGTTTTTGCTTGTGTCTTTATTTGGTATTGAAATCAAAGTAATCTGGCTTCATAGAGTAAACTTGGAAGTTTTCATTCCTTTTCTACTTTTTGGAATACTTTGAGAAGAATAGCTATCAAACTCTTCTTTAAATGTTTGGTAGGATTTGCTTGTGAAGCTAACTGATCCTTGACTTTTGTTTGTCGGGAGAGTTTTGATTACTGATTCAATTTCTTTTTGGTTATTAGTCTGTTCATGTCTTCTATTTCTGTTTTGGTTTTGGTAGTTTGTATGTTTCTATGAAATTATGCATTTCCTTTAGATTGTTCAGTGTTGGCATATTGTTTTTCATAATGTTCTTTTTAAATTGTATCTCTGTGGTGTTGGTTGTTATTTTCCTTCTTCCATTTGTGATTTTATTTATTTATTTATTATTTATTTAGATGCTTCTTTTCCTCTTGAAAGTGTGGCTAGAGCTTTATCATTTTTAAAATTAATTCAATTAATTAATTCAATTAATTTTTAAAATTTAATTCAATTTTTAAATTTAATTTAAAAAATTTCTTCAAAGAACCTGCTCCTATTTTCATTGATCTGTTCAACTGTTTTTGTTCTTGTTTAGTTGTGTTTTTTGTTTGTTTTTAGTTTCTCTATCATTCATTTCTCTGCTCTAACACTTATTATTTTCTTTCTTCTGCTGGCTTTAGGGTTCACTTATTCTTTTTAGCTTCTTCAGGTACTGTTAGGTTGTTTATTTGAGATTTTTCTTGATTCTTGAGGTAGGGCTGTATTGCTATATACTTTGAAGAAAAACAGATTTTTCCGCATCTCAAGAGTTTTGGATCTTTGTGTTTTAATTTTCATTAGTTTTTATATTTTTTAAGATTTTATTTATTTCTTTGACAGAGAGAAAGCACAAGCAATGAGAGCGGCAAATGGAGAGGGAGAAACAGAGAGCCAGATGTGAAGCTCAATCCTAGGACCCAGGGATCATAACCTGGGTCAAAGGCAGATGCTTAACTGACTGATCTACGCAGGAGTCCTGTTTCCATGCTTTTTTTTTTTTTTTTAAATTTCTTCTTTTATTTCCTGGTTGACACATTCATTATTTAGTAGCATGTTATTTAACCTCCATGTGTTCGTGGACTTTCCAGATTTTTTCTTGTGATTGACTTCTAGTTTCATAGTGCTGTGGTTAGAAAAGTTGCATGGTATGTCTTCAATCATTTTTATTTTTTGAAGTCTGTTTTGTGACCTAATATGTGATCATTTCTGGAGAGTGTTTCATGAACACTTGAAAGAAATGTATATTCTGTGTTTTAGGACAGGATGTTCTAAATATATGTGTTAATTCTGTCTCACCGAGAGTGTCATTCAAAGCCATTGTTTTCTTCTATATTTTTTATTTAGATGATGTGTATCCTTTGATGTGAGTGAAATGTTAATGTTTTCTGTATATTGTATTGTTAATGAGTTTCTTTATGTTTGTTCTTATTTTACATATTTGTGTGTCCCCAAATTGAGTGCATAAATATTTACAATTGTATCTTCTTATTGGATTGTCCCCTTTATTTTTATATAGTGCCCTTCTTTGTCTCTTTTTATAATCTTAGTTCTATTTTTAAAAAATTAAAAGATTTTATTTTAGAGGAAGGGAGAGTGCACAACTAGAAGGGGTAGAAGGAAAAGGAGACAGAATATCACAAAGACTATGCTGAGTGCATTTCCCAACATGGGGCTTGATTTCATGACCCAGAGATCATAAACTGATCTGAAACTAAGAGTCAGCTGCCTAACTGCACCACCCAGGCACCCCTACAGTCTTAGTTTTAAAGTCTAGTTTGTCTGATGTAAGTGTTGCTACTTGAGCTTTCATTTGAAATTCATTGGCATGATAAAAGTTTCTCAATCCTCTCACTTTCAAACTGCAGGTGTCTTTAGGTTTGGAATGAGTCTCTTGTATGCAGCATATAGATGGGTATTGTTTTTTCTCTGTTTTAACACCCTGCCTTCTTATTGGAGCATTTAGTCCATTTACATTCCAACTAATTATTGATAGATATGTATTTATTTCCATTTTGTTACCTGTTTTGTTGTTGCTTTTGTAGCTTCTTTTTTTATTTCTTTTTTTTAATCCATTCAGATACACTGTCATTTGATTGGAATGCTTAGTCCATTTACATTTAAGTAATCATTGATAGATATGTATTTATTGCCATTTTATTTATTGTTTTGTGATTGCTTCTAGAGATTTTCTTTGATTTTTTCTTTATTTTTTTCCCTCTCTCTCTTTTTTTTTTTTTTTTTTTTTTTTGATGATTCTCTTCAGGGATATATTTGGATTTATTTCTCTTTATTCTTTGGATGTTACAAGTGCTCTTTGATATATGGTTACCCTTGGGTCTATATATAACATCTTCTGCAAATAGCAGTCTATCTTAAGTTGACAGTCATTCAAGTTTGAACCCATTCTATTCTCCCTTCCTCTTTATGTTTTAGGTATGTACTATTATCTTTAATATTTTCATTTTGTACGTGAGTTTCTTGACTGATTTTCATAGAAATATTTATTTTTTTCTGCTATGGCTTTCTTTCCTTTATACTGTCACTTTTCTTCTTTCCTTTTTACTCAATGGGTTTCATTTAATATTTCTTGTAGTGTGGGTTTAATGGTCACAAACTCCTTAATCTTTGTATGGAAAACTCTTTATTTCTCTCTCTATTCTAAGTGACAGCCATGCTGAAGAGGGTATTCTTAGCTGCAGATTTTTCACTTTTATCACTTTGAATATATCATGCCACACCTTTTGGCTTGCCACATTTTTGTTGAAAAATCTCCAGCTAACCTTATGGGTTTTCCCTTTGAAGTTAATGAATTCTTTTGTCTTGTTGTCTTTAAGACTTTCTCATCACTATATTTTATAAATTTGAATATAATATATTTTGGTGTTGGCTTGCTTTTGCTAATTTTGATGGGACTTTTATGTGCCTCCTGAATCCAGATGTCTGCTTCCTTCCCCAGATTAGCGAAATTTTTAGCTATCATTTCATCAAATAGATTTACTGCCCCTTTTCTCTTTCTTCTTCTCCTTCTGGAATTCTTATAACATGAGTGGTATTATGTTTGATGGAGTCACTGATTTTCCTAAATCTATTCTTGTGCTGCATAATTCTTCTTTCTCTCTTTTGTTCTCATTGCTTTCCATTACTCTGCTTTCTAGGTCATTTCTGCTTCCTTCAGCCTATTGCTTCCTTCAGCCTACTATCATTCAATCAAATGTGTTTCTAATCTCATTTATTATATTCATCATCTCTGGTTGATTCTTTTTTTTTTTTAACTCTTATCTCTGTGGTAAGGGTCTCACTCATGCATTCCATTCTTTTCTCAAGTCCAGTGAGTATCTTTATGATCATTGCTTTAAATTCTCCATCAGACATGTTAATTGTATTGGTTTCATTTAGAACTCTGTCCATGACCTTATCTTATTCTTTCAATTTAGGATAATTTCCTCTGTCTTTGCATATTGTCTAAGTTTCTACCTTTTCTCTGTTATAAATGCCAGTTATGTATCTTGCCCCTGAAAGTAATGACCTTATAAAGAAGAGGTAATATAGTGACCAGAGCCTGACACTTCAGCGAAGGTCTCTGGTATGTGCTGTGTGTGCTCTGCTGCTGTGTCTTGACTGCTTTATTCTTCACACCAGTCACCTGCAGGAGCTCTCCTTGCCTGCCATTGGCAATATTTTATCTCTGGCTTGAATTTGTTGAGTTTTAAATAGGTGTGCTCTTGTTTGCATGTGAAATGAAACTTGTCACCACATTCACCATAAGAGGACCTGCAGAACTCTGGTGTGTAGGCAGGGGGTTTTGCTGGTCTTCTGGAAGAGGCTTATGGCACTGATACTGAAGCAAGCTTGACCAAGAATGAGAGGGTACAGGGACATGGTGCTTGGTGTAAGCAAGTTAGGTAGTCAATATCACACTGTTCTGCTTCTTGCAGGTGGCTATATGTTTATGCTAAAGGACAGGGGAGGGAAATGGTGGAGTCAAGTTCCTTTGTTCCCAGAGAGGTGGCTTTGTGAATGGTGCCTCTCAGGAACAGGAAGAGTGAATATTCTTTCCCTTGTGTGCCCCAGGCTTTCTTCAAATCATGTTTTCATGCTGTCTGCCTCCCAGTTGTTTGCCCATATTCTCTCCAGGAGAAGGGAAGCACACTCTAGGTTATACTCCAGCCAAGTGCACTGATCTTTAAAACTCCAGGCTTTAAGCCCTCCCTGATGGTTGCAAACTTACAAAATTCAAACTTTGTTTTCAAGCCAATGGTTTTGGGGAAACATACTCCTTGGACATTCCCTTGTGTGCTTCTTTCTCTCTTGCCCTTCTTTGCAACCACAGCTGCCTCATCTCTGTAGCACCCATGATCCGTTTCTTCCCTAAGCCCAATCTCCACACTTCCTACCATCTTTGATGTGACCTCCCCTTTCCCTTTAGTTGTGAAGTTTGTTCTGTCAGTCTTCAGGTTGATTTTTGGAATATTTAGCGTGATCTGATAATGGTCTAGTTGTGTTCATGGGATGAGGTGAGCTAGAGAACCTCTACTCCATCACTATCTTCTCACCATCTTCTTATAAACTACTTGACTTATACTCTCTTTAAATTTAATTCCATTTGATTGTCACAAACATTCATTTTTATGGACTTAATGCACCCAATTTTAAAATTGGCTCTTGAATCAGAACAGTAGGTATTTATGTGAATTTTCCTATGATATTTTTAAATTAATTTTTTTTAACATTTTGATCTCTTTACTCATTTCCTCCACTTGCCATTGTCCTCCTCCTCCTCTGGCAACCACTCTTTTTTTTGTTTTGTTTTGTTTTGTTTCCTCTTTCTTGTGTGTATGCTTAAATATATATATTTTAAATTTTATTTATTTATTTAAGAGTGAGTGAGAGAGTGAAAGAGCACAAGCAGGAGGAGTAGCAGAGGGAGAGAGAGAAAGAGGCTCCCCACTGATTAGGGAGCCTGATGTAGGAATCAATTCCAGGACCCTGAGATCATGACCTGAGCTGAAAGCAGATGCTTAACTGACAGAGGCATCCAGGCACTTTGTGTGTGTGTGTGTGTGTGTGTGTGTGTTCAGATTCTAGAGATAAGAAAGATGATATGATATTTGCCTTTCTCTGCTGTATTTCACTTAGCATAATGCCCTCAAGGTCTACCCATATTGTTGAAAATGACGAGATTTCATTCTTTTCATGGCTGAATAATATCCCCTATCCATTTTCTTTTTAATCCATTCATCCATTGATGGAAAATTAGGCTGTTTCCATATCTTGGTTATTGTAAATAGTGTTGCAGTGAACACTACTTAGTGGTGGTACATACATCTTTCAAGTTAGTGCTTTCATTTTCTTCAGGTAAAACCTAGAAGTGGAATTGCTGGATCATATGGTTGTTCTACTTTTATTTTTTTCTG